>NC_089754.1:14315302-14430302 GCF_040412425.1 Macrobrachium rosenbergii
AAGAATTAAAGAGACAAGGGGTTTTAAGTCTGTGATAATGAACTGGTCAAAAAAGGTTGAAACCACTACTGATATCAATATCATTTCTTCATTGAGAGACTCCTTGAAGGAATATTTTCAGAAAATCCAGGAATTGGATAATGAAATATTGGATCTAATGGATCCTGGAGGACAACCTGATCAAATTATGAATCAAGCTGGATATAGCCTAAAGGTAGGCACTGAAATTCATAGACTAAACTCCTCCATCACGAGTCTTCTAGATGTAAGGGGTGAACCTAGTGCACCGATATTGCCTGTTAAAGCTAGTGTAAAGTTACCTAAATTAGGCCTCAAACATTTCGATGGTGATGTATCAGAATGGAATTCATTTTGGGAACTCTATGAATTATCAGTACACCAACGTACTGATTCTGAGAAAGTACAGAAGTTTTCTTATTTGAAAGGCCTACTGGAAGGTGAGGCTTTGGAACTGATATCTGGTTTTAAATTAGAAGGCGATAAATATTTACAAGTAGTGAACTTGTTAAAAGAGACCTATGGCAGAAAAGACGAAATCAAGTTTTGTTTAGTTAGAAAACTCTTTCAAACTGAGACTCCCAAGGCAGACGCAGATTCACTACAAAGTTTTAGAGTGCAATTCAAATGCTGCATAAGATCACTGGAGAGTGAACAGCTGAAACTGAGTGAACTGTATACCATCTTGCTCTACATCAAACTACCTAGTAGTGTAAGTGAAATAATAAAACGAAGGTGTGGAGAAGATCGGCTTAAATCTGACACCTTTAAAAAATATCTTGAAGAGGAATTACACAATTTGAGGGCTTTTTCACAGACTGAACAAGTAAAAACCAATACATTAACAACAGTACCTGCTTTCGCAATAGAATAAGGGCGGTCCGTGAGACCAAAAAAAACCTCGGTAAGGCCTAAGAAAGTACAAACAAAGCCAAGGTAAACCAGGTTAGAGGATGTGCACTTTGCAGAGGCAATCATATAAGACATGTGAATCCTATGTAACCAGAGGAGGAAAGATAGAATGACTCAGAACTCTGGGTTTGTATTTCATATGTGCATCCAATAAACATTTCAGTTCTGACTGTGACAAGCAAGATTGCAACAATGGCTGCACTGTTAGACATCATAGTTGAGTTAAGTATATCTTAGTTTAACCAGACCACTGAGCTGATTAACAGCTCTCCTAGGGCTGGCCTGAAGGATTAGACTTATTTTTATGTGGCTAAGAACCAACTGGTTATCTAGCAACGGGACCTCCAGCTTATTGTGGAATCCGAACCACATTACAGCGAGAAATGAATTTCTATCACCAGAAACAAATTCCTCTTGTTCTTCACTGGCCGGTCGGAGATTCGAACTCGCGACCAATAGAGTGGTAGTTGAGAACGGAACCCGCTCACCCAGCGAGGAACTAGACATCATAGTGCTATATGCAATCGAAACCAACCAAATAAGTCTAAGGTAGGTGGGGTACAAGTTGGAACACTCTCTTTGACAAATACCAGGCAGGGGAATCAGACGACTAGGAAGTCGATCTTACCAACAGCCATAATAACCCTAAAGGGTAAAAGAGGTCGCATTGTGAGAAAGAGAGGGCTGTTGGATACCTGTGCTGAGAGATCATTTATAAAGAAATCTGCTCTTGAGGGACTCCACTATAAAAGCAAGGGAGTTGAAAATATATCATTGAGAGGTTACTTACCTTCTACACCAGTTAAGGAATATGAAATGGTGAGCATCGTTGTACCTCACCGAGGTATATTAATATATATGGATTGTATAGTGATAGATGAGCTACCAGAATATACAAAGAAATTCCATGTTAAGAGGAATTTAAGGTCGTTGTGTAGAAAGAAAATCAGCTTGGCTGATAAAAGATTTTGATCTGCCCATAGAGAAACAATCACCTATAGAATTGTTATTAGGGGTTAACAATGTGTAAAAATTTTACATCCAGGGTTTAGGAAATCTGTAAATTTAGTATTGCTATCTACCATATTTGGTTACGTGGTAACCAGAACATGTAGTTCTCCTCCCACCAAGGAGACTCATGTTTCCACTTCAAAACTGGCAGTGGAAACTGACAACATAAGTACAGCTGAAGGGCTACTCATTTACAGGACCCAAGGGAAGATCTTGAAACTTTATGGAGTTTAGATCATTTAGGTACTGACTGAAGTGAAATAATGGAACAAGAACAGGAAGTATTGGATAACTTTGAGTACTATAACTTATTCTGAAATTGACAAACGGTATGTTGTGGTATTGCCTTGGAAAGGCAATAAAAGGAGATTAACTTCCAACTTTGGGTTGGCTTTGAATAGATTAAAACAACAGTGTGTCAAGTTTCAGAAGGACACTCAGTATCTTGAACACTACCAGAAAATCCTGAAGGATCAGGAGGACAGGAGATTCATAGAGAGAGTGGAATATTTTAAAACTGAGGAAGACTGTCATTTCTTGGCACATCATGGTGTTAAAGAGGACAGTGCAACAACCCCTATTAGGATAATATTTGACTGTTTGGTCAGACACGAAAAGTGGGTTAAGCTTGAACGATTGTTTGTGGATGGGACCACATATAACAGCTGACCTGCTCAAAGTTCTGCTGCAGTTTAGGGCAAAGATATACCTGCACAATTTGTGGAAGCAACATCTGGATTGGGATGAACAACTCCCAGACCCATTACAGAACCAGTGGGTTGAGTTATCCGAAGACTTGGAAAAATGTCTAGATATTTCCTTTCCTAGGAGTACTAGCCTAGGAAAGGGGACTCCTTACACATATTCTGCGATGCCAGTGAGTTAGCATATGGTTGTGTAGCCTATAGAGTTAAGTATGAAAACCCTTATTTAATGATGGCAAAGGCAAGAGTAGCACCCATTAAAGAATTAACTGTTCCAAAACTTGAGTTGATGGCATTGTTGCTGGCAGCAAGATTGGCCAAATTTATTAAAGAACTCTCTGAGAAGGATGAGTTTGTAGAGCTGTTCGTTTGGTTGGATAGTAAAGTCGCCCTAAGTTGGCTAGTATTGAAAAGTGTTCTCCCTGTATTTGTGAAAAATAAAGTACAGGGAATAAACTCTAATTCTAGAGGCGGCCTTGTCTTATATGCCTACAGATGATAATCCATGCCTGGTTGACACGTGGGAAAAGGATAGAAAAGATCTTGGATAGTTCTTGCTGGTGGGAGGGACCCCCTTGGTTAAAAAATTCCTCTTGGTCAACAGATAGATTATGGGTTGGTGGATCACTTGTGCAGGGCAGGGAAGAGAACATTTTGGTCAATACAGTAGGGGACAACCTGAATGGTAATACTCACTTGCTGAATTGGGAGAGATTCAGCAAGATTAAAAAGGTCTACAGGACCGCAGCGTGGATCCTACGATTTTTGAATAATTGTAGGAGTTCAACCAATGTGAAGAAGCATGGTGAATTGACCTTGGAAGAAATCCAAGAGGCAAAGAATAAGACTACTGCCCTCATACAAAAGGAATTTTTCAAAGAGGAGTACGAGAGTTTGATGAAGGAGGTAAGAAAATCAAAGTAGCTCTCGTACACCAGTTGAATCTTTACCTGGACAATGGGGTAATATGGTGTAAGGGTAGACTAGAACACGCACAGTTACCCGAAGGTGCTAAGTTTCCTATACTGTTGCTATGTTACTCGGGTAATTATTAAAGCATCATGATGCTAATGCTCATATGGGTGTAAATGCAACTATGGCGAGTGTCAGGCAGGAGTTCTGGATCACACAGATAAGGCAACTAACTAAGAGTATACAGTATTACTCCATTGTGTTATTTGTAGGAGAATGCAGGGGAGGCCGTATAGGCCCAATAAAGTTCCTCCATTACCTGAGTTCAGAGTGCAATGTAAGCAACCTTTTAATACCACAGGCGTGGACTATTGGGCGCATTATAGGTTAAGGGAAAAGGTCAGAGCCCTGAGAAGGCTTATATCTTATTTACATGCCCAATAACCAGAGACAGGCATATGGAGCTAGTTGATAACCAGTCCTGTGACTCATTCCTCATGAGCTTTAGAAAATTCTGCAGCAGAAGAGGTTTCCCAGCACTCATGCTGAGAGACAAGCAGCATCAGAATTACTTACGACCATGTCTGAGAATCCCAGAGTAAAGGAGCATCTGTTAGATATAAAATGCAACTGGAGGTTCATTCCAGCAAGAACACCATGGCTTGGTGCTATATGAGAAAGGCTGATAGGACTTCTCAAGTCATGCCTAAAAGGAGGAACTGACTTGTGTGCTGGTAGAACTACAATGACAGACCATTATGTTACATGCCTGAGGATTAGAATCAATTGGAAATTTTAACTCCTAACCACTTGATCCCAAGAGAAGTAGTAAATTGGGAAGAGATCTCTGGTGACCCTACCTATGGACAGAGAGAGTTCACTACCACTTGATCCCAAGAGAAGTAGTAAATTGGGAAGAGATCTCTGGTGACCCTACCTATGGACAGAGAGAGTTCACTAAGAAAAAATTCCTGTGGAAAAGATGGGAGAGGGAATATTAACAACATTAAGAGGGACCCATCGAGTAGGAACGATGCATGGCTCTGGCCTAGGATAGGGTAAGTAGTCCTTATTCATGATGAGGGGCCAAGGAGCAAGTGGAAGTTGGGCCAAGTGATCGAGTTACATATGGGGCGAGACAAGGTCCCAAGAATGTCTACTCTAAGAACAGCTCATAGCCAGCTCATAAGACCTTTAATTGTTATACCCCTTAGAGCTGTGCAGGAGAAAAGCGAAATTAATCCTGCGACAGAAGACATTCAGTCAAGCACCCGCCAGAGCAGAAGGACTGCTCAAATAGCTGCAGAAGCTAGAAAGGCATTGACAAAAACAGGACTATTGTAAATAATGTAGGCATAAGTTTTCTTGCAGGGAGTATGTTGAACTTCGACAAGAGAGATTGTACTTTTCTGCAAGTTGTGGTACAGTTTTATGTATTCTTTCTAAATTTATGTAAAGTGGAAATGCGTATTATGTAGAGGGAAGATATTACATTTTGTTGTATTTGTATTTAGTTGTCAAAAGCACTGTGTTTTGCTGTTTCATGTATTTAATTGTACGTTTTTGTGTAATGGTGCTTAACTACCAGACATCGGTTGTTTGTTTGAATGTTAGTCAAACATTTGGTGGTGGTCAAAGACAGCCATGAAGTCAGACTCGTCACAGCTTTGGTATAGTGTAGGTGTATCTAGCATGGACTCAAGAAAAGGGAATGTAGCCATAGTTGTTGGTGCCTTCAAGTCCACTTAAGTATTCCTTTTCATCTTGTAGTTAATTTAGGGAGATTTCCTTTAGGAGATATGCATATCTAAATGTACAGAGAATTTCTTAGTGTGCTTTGGATGAGGATTACGAAGTAGAGATTGTGCTCATGTCAATCTCATTCTAATTCAGGTTAGGAATATCGAATGCCCCATTTGAACTAACAGTAAGTTTATATCATTTATGTCTTGGATTAATATACACAATGCAATGCAGTGTTTTAGGTGCAATATGGAATATGAGTGAAGTAACCTGGGTGTTGTAGTATTAGACTTAGGCTACAATTAGGTTAGTACATTTCAAACTGTTTAGGCTATGCGATTACACTTACGATCTGAAATGCTATACTTACTCTGAATGAATCAGAATATAAAGGATGCAGCACAGGCATGATATTGTAAGGTGGCAGAAGTGGTGGAGGAGCTTAAAGGTGAGAGAAGTAGATTAGAACCTAATATATTCTTTTGGAGGAAAGACAATAAATTGAATGGTATTTTATGTACACAAGTCGATGATTTTTGCTATGGAGGAACTGAAAGATTTTTAAAGGGAACAATTGGGAAACTGAAAGGGAAACTGCAAGCAGAACATGAAAGTACAGTAAAAGTTTTAAGTACTGTATATAGGAGTAGTGGTAAAGCAAAAGGAAAATAGAATTTGTCTTAATTAGTGGTAGTATATAAATTCTTTAAGAGGACCAGAAGCTAGAAGATTTACAAGTAACTGAGTGTTAGGACAAAAGGAGTTAACAGAGTATAGATCAGTGGTAGGACATTTGAATTGGGTATTGCTAAATATCATGTAAGAAATATCATACAATGTTAGTGAACTTAGTAAGCTTTTAAAGAAGGAACAACCAATATATGAAAAAGCTGATTAAAATACAGTAGTGAGAAAAGCTAAGAACATAATGGGAGAATGGGAGAAGTGATAATAAGTGAGTTAGAGGAACGAAAGATTTATTAGAAAGCCTATGCAGATGCTTCATTTGGGAATACTGAAGACAGTCATACACAATTGGGTTATGTGATATCCTTGACAGACGGCAAGGCGAGAAGTCCCATATGGTGGAAAACCAGAAAATCCAAAAGAACAGCAAAACCTACCATTGAAGCAGAAGCTCAGAGTGTGGGGAAGGCCATAGAAGGATTAGTATATTTCAAACATTTGTGGGAAGAGAGAGTAGGAGAGAGAAAATTAGAAGCATTGGTTAAAACTGATAATAAAGTACTAATGACTGCAATTAAATCAAGTAGAGGAGTAAGTAGTAAGAGATTACCTGATACTGCAGCATTAAGAGAAACAGTAGAATCTGAAGAAATAAAGGAGGTTAGATGGATAAAAGGAAAGCATCAAATACCTGATGTATTGACTAAAGCAGGAGTTTCACAGGAAAATATCAGAAATTACATAGAGGGTAAAGAATTGGAGAATAAAGGAGATTAGAGGGGATCAGGATAAGAGGAGGGTGGAGAGGAGGGAGAAGGAGTAAGTGTGATGATCTGTCAGTTTTATAATTCAATCATTATTATTTTGTTATTTTCACTAAATGGGCTAGTGAAGTAGGTGTAGATGTTATATATACAGTATTTTACAAATGTAGACAAAGTATGCTGTTACTTTTATTGGGTGTTTGTAAAACCAGTCCTCTCATTATGTTTGGAATGGCACAATGGTGGCTGTTGTGACGTCATAAGAGGTACAGAAGATGATAGTAAGAAAAAAAGAGTGATGGGGGGCACTGAGGAGTTAGAGGTGGTGGTGGAAGGTTGTGAGCGCTCTCGTTTGTGGTTTGTTGGTCGGTTCGTAAGTCATTATTTTGTTTGTTGTTGTTGTTGTGAGCTGGTTTGGGTGAGCAGTGAAACAGGAAGAGGTGTGTAAATTGAGTAACTGCTACATATTGGTCGGGCCAG
Organism: Macrobrachium rosenbergii; assembly: GCF_040412425.1. Taxonomy (NCBI): domain Eukaryota; kingdom Metazoa; phylum Arthropoda; class Malacostraca; order Decapoda; family Palaemonidae; genus Macrobrachium; species Macrobrachium rosenbergii. The sequence goes on from NC_089754.1 coordinate 14,322,534, forward strand.
GTGTTTATTCACATTCAGCTCATGAGTTCTATGTATCTTCTGATTTTCTCAAGCTAACTGAGGAGTCCATGCATATTTCTGGCGATAAATTAGACCTCATATTCACAGATGTTCTAGCTATTGTCAAGTCCAAGGTCTGTGAATATATAGACACTGCTGATCATTGCGCCACTCAGATGGACATATCTGTCAAGCAGCATATTCCTATTGCCACCACATGATAAATGGTCTGGCTGAAATCTAAAGCCCACTGGGATCACATTGTTGAAACCTGTCAGGTACTTAATATTTCAGATGCTATCAGATCTAGATTACAAGATGAAGTTAAATGAAATGCCGATGGCTATTTCAGCAAGATCATCAAATTCAGGACAAATGACCAGCCATGTTTTGAAGATACATGTAAATGAACTTACCATGACAAACAGGACCAATTTCAACTATACCTTGAGAATAATGTACACCAAAGGGGAATTATAACCAATAAGTGCTATACCACCAGTGAGGTTCTAACTGCCACCTGGTTTATCCAACAACAACATATACTAACCTTTGACCACCTAGCCTGTTGAATTCAAGTTTTCGTACTTAAATTTGATACCAACCTACCTACACACCATGAAAGCTAATTGGTAGGTTTGTAGTGTGTGACTAAATACAGTATGAATTTTTGTTTTTGTCTTATACACTAAAATTTTTTATATTCACAAATATTAAAACCACAAATTTAGCATTTAAGTTAATTCAATAAAACAAACATGTATTTATACAGAACTCTCCCAACAATGCTCAAGGGTTGTCTCACTCAGGTAAATTTGGCCAATCAAAGTAAGTGTTTGGATGATGTATCTCCTGAGGCTTTTATCTAGCAGTGAAATACTTTTCCTTTTTAAAATAAGTTTTGTGGAGTAATTAACATATTAGAACAAAAATTCACAAAATTGGTACAAATCAAAAATTTATTTCCATACTTAGCAACTATTAAGACAGCTAATAAAACATGCATGGACAAGTTTTAGAAGCTATCTTAATAGTTGGTATATTTTATTGTAAATAATACATATTTATAATAAAAAGCAAAAGGAAACCAGCCATTTGTATTGTGCTCTACACAATACAAATCTCTTCTCCAAATTTCTGCCTCTTAGGAACCAAAATAACATCCCCTAATTTTACAGTTGTGCAGAATCATTCCTAGTAATTTAAAACTGAATTTTTTTTTCAAGCATTTTATCTATAATTTATCAATTGGTTAATACACAACCATCCTTCTTCATGAGTTTCTACATCACTTGTTTATTTAATCTATTAAATTTCTTACTGTAGTCTTGTTTTTAATACAAAAGCCAATGAAGTATGTATCACTGTGTTTCTGTCTGTTATTTTTCTCATGAACTTTTGTTGTGAAAAGTACCTGTAATAGATTGCTCACACCTCCCCTTACATATTCATCTTGATCTATGATTTTTTTTTTTATTTTAAAGCACTTTTTTTAAAGCATTTTACAAACAGCACTCATAATAGAAAATCTTCATTCCTACCCAAGTCATTAGCTTGAATTTCACCATTAAGTCCACGATGAACCATTACAGAGTGATTTCCGAGTACTCAGGCATGAGTACCTTTCACAACGCAATGAGTATATGTAATGGTGAAAAGTGAATAAAGTAAAATGTATGAGGGATCCATTACTGTAAATGCAATTTGAACTTTCCAACTGAGTTGCGTAAAAGCTTAGGCTCAGGAATGTAACTATATGAGAGCCAAGAAATCTGAAGAGCTCTAAAGAACAAAAAGAAAAACAAAGGTTTTGATATTATGCTACATAAAACTGCAAGGACATTTCTAAGACTAAACACCATTGACCTTACCTCACATGACTGCCACTTATTTGGTATGATTGGACGCTGTTTATAGATGCAAACCACTTTTCGCATGTCCTCTATAGTGGGGTCATTTGGAACCATATCATAATACGGTAACTGATATTCCTCACATCCACCACCTAAAAAAAAAACTATATTAATAAACTCCATCACTTGAACAACATCAAAAATAAAGTTTGTAAAATAAAATAAACATCCATCATCAAAATAAACTGTTAATAAAATCCTTCAATATGGATACTACTAGTGTTTGAAGACTGTGATAATACAAATATTGGTGCCATAAAGTACATAAAGTGGTTCCATTTTTACTCTAACAAAAATTAGAGTAATATTAAAATTACAAAGTGATGTTAAAATGGGTGCATTGTGTTCTAGAATACAATTTTTATTTCTTTGAGAGTTACATTGATACAGCATTTCCAGATGGCAGTAAAGTAGATCAAATAGATCACATAGGTAATAATGGGCAGAGAAAAAGAACACCTAGGAATGTTAAGAGCCACAAAGGAGCAGGTGTCAGCTGTGATCCCCCTTGTCATTGCTACATTAGTCAACAATGCCTCTAATGCAGTGTGATGCAAAGGGCCTTTGTGAAACTCTGCCACTCAAGTCTTTCCTCTGTTTTATCTTCCACAAATCATCACTCTTCTCCAGCCTACCTTCTCACAGTTCTCAATGTTCAGTCTGGGTCTTACAATTCTTTCATCATACCTAATCTACATGCATAACTTCCCTCATGGTATCATTTGTAATGTCTTACCATCTGACTCCTAACATTCTTTTTAAAGCTCTGTTGCTAAATAAACAAGATAAATTTAGTTTCACAGTCATATCAAGATACTTGTCTGTATAACAGTATAACAATACAGATTGTAACAGACTACTTCTAGAGGGAAAATGCCTGTCAAGAGGAGGGACGGTCACTAATAACATCAGACAAACAAAAATAATGCTGGGCAGAACATTTTTGTGAGATCATGAACAAGAGATATGGAGCAAGAGGATAATTTGGTTGATATACCCAGAAGCTGATGACAACCTACATGTGCTTATGAACGAATTTACAGTTTCTGTAGTGGGATTAATAATAAAGAACTTCAGGGGGATGGAAAACACTAGCCTATGATGGAAACCATGCTGAGATGATTTTATCTAAAACTGAAATGACACAAACTGTTTTGCAGAATATGCAATGAAGAAAATAGGAAGCCATACCTAAGAGACCAAAGGCATAGCACTTATGTTGGTTGTAGAGAAAATATTTAGTATGATTGATCTCAATAAGCTAGAGAAAGAGATTGACAAAAAGCTTACGAGATGAATAAGGTTTCTGAAAAGGCAGGGGCTGCATAATATAGGTACTGGGTTAATGTGGCTTTTCTTAGCAACATTCACTTCAGGGTGTGACGTCCCTGCCTACATGAGTTAGGGTAGAAGAGACTCTTTAGCCTTAGTAGGCAACTCTTCTAAGGAGGACGACACCCCAAAATCAAACCAGTGGGTAGAAGGGATTCTTTAGCCTTGGGAGGCAACTCTTCTAAGAGAAGGGATGGCGAACAATGGCCGTGGACGTGGGAAGGTGAACAACGGCCGCAGATGAGGGGAGGTGAACAACGGCCATGGATGTGGGAAGACAAATGACGGCCACATTCCTTTCTTCGAGAACATGAAGAGGAACGCCGTCAAGAACGGCGAAGCAGAGAGTCAGATGAAGAACCACAGTCGTACAAATCTCTACAGTGGTGATTAGTTGTACGCCTGTCACAGTCTACACGGCCATGTCTATTCATATGTCCGCATCCGAGGGAATCAGGAGAGGAACCACAACGGCCATGTCTATACACAGGTCCATGTCCCAGGGAATCACGATTTCTTCTGGGCGACTGTGATTTGGAACAAAGACGTCTAGGAGGCGTAGACCTGACAGGACTTTTACGAGGTTCTACCACTCGGGATTTCTTGATTGGAGCCTTGTTGTCCTTTCTCCTAACTTGAACAGGGTGTGTTGGAGATGAAAGAACAACTGTCGAGTCCTCAGCAAAAGATTTTTGATGGAGAAAGGTTGACAGATGGAGAAAGGTTGACAGACGAGACACATTTCCCACAGGAACACGTACATGTGCAGGAGAAACACTGCTGTGGTCTGAAGGTGAAGAAGAAGAGATGGCTTCTGTTTCTTGGGGAGAGGAGCTGCAACAAAGTCCTTTATCCTCCAACGTCTGATGCAGGAATGAACAGGAGGGGCAGACAACGAAGATGAGGATGACGAAGAAGATGACGAAGACGAAGAAGGAGATCTACACCGTCTATTCTTAAGAATATCGCCATATTACACTTAAAGAGCTGAGTTGACAGTGTCGAGCAGTCTGAACAAGAGTGGAAGCATACAGCACAGCCACAGATGACGTCATAGTAGAACTAGGCTGTGATGTACCCCTGATAGGCCTAATGAAACCCAAACAACCGACATCTGCACATATGAGCCTGAAACAAAGGAAAAAGATGGTGCTGTTCCCACCCTCCCAAGAGGAGAAACATTACCCCCTGAGAGAGAAAAGGCAGCATGAGGCATATTCAGAGAACATTCTCTCAAAACTTCCAAAGACAAATCAATGGAAGAAAAGGAAGGAGACAAACCTGACAAGGAAGGAGAAGCAAGGGGAGAAGCAGAACAATGGGGAATCTGAGAAACATCCATTGAAGGAGGAGAAAATCCTTCCCATGATGGCGCTTCCAACTTTCCCTTGTGCTACTTCATGGCAAATCTCTTCCATTGCACAGGAGGCCAAGAATGACACTCAGGGCAAGGGTTAGTCACATTACAATCATTCAATCTGCACCTACTACAAGTTGAACTGGGGTCAGTCTCAAAAGAAGCCATATAATGCGAGCAAGGATAGGCGCCTACACCAGGACATTTTATCTGTGGCTTACAGGAACTTTTAGCTGGGTTTTGGGATTGCATGATAAAAACCAAAACACGTGCACACTAAACACAAAAACAACAAAGAAACATGGGCAAAGGCAAAACAACCCGGTATGGAGAGGAAGGAGAGAAAGAAATGACCTCTCTCAATGGCAGTGAGAAGAAAATGTGATGTGACAGGGTTGAAATAAAGTCGCTGGCCGCTTCCCATCTGACCTCCGTGAAGGATGCCAGATGCTACCAATTCCTTACGTAAACAATTCTGGCCCCAGAAGATTTATCCTAATGTTAAGACACAGGTTTGTTCTGCGTATGAGCTAACTTATTTTTAAGCCACTATATAAGTATGTTGAATCTAAAGGATTGTTAGCTGATAGACAATATGCATAACGGAAGCAGCTAGGTACCTGCAATGCTCTTTTAGAATTGACATGCCATTTGCAAGGGAACCTTGAAAAGGTTTTGAGTGTAGAGTAGTAATTCAGACAGATTTTAGTGCTGCTTTTGATTTAGTAAATCACAAGGCATTTATTTATAAACTTCAGAATCTTGGAGTGGGTGGATATGTTTTATGATTACTTCAAGATTTCGTTACAGGTATGCAGCAGGGAGTTGCTGTGGACGGGATCTTTCGTGAACCAAGACCTATTGTGTCTGGGGTTCCACAGGGTAGTGATCTTGGTCCACTGTTATTTTTAGTGTATACAAGTGATGTGGTTGTTCACCTGGAAAACAAAATTGTTCAATATGCCGGTGAAGCAACGCTGGTGGGTGTACAGTAAACCCCCTGTATTCGTGTTCTCACGATTCGCGGACTCACCCATTGGCAGGTTTTTCTGTGGAACCTATCTAAAATTTATTCATGGGAAAACTCACGTATTTGCGGGTGGAACATATCTATAAAAATAGTCGCAGGGAACCTGCCTATTCGCAGATGCAGATTTTTTGTCTTTTCTTATAGTAATATTTTGTACTTTCATATTATTTATTGTATAATAACATTAAATAATAATGTAAATTAATAATAATACTACAGTACATATAATAGCAACAGAAATTAAATAATAATATATAATGTTACACTGGGTACCTGTAATAATAATAAATAATAAAGTTGAATCATACGGGTAGTAACTGGTGATGAATGTTGATTACAGTATACTGTAGATGATGATGAATTAGCTGTGCAGTACAATGAATGACGGGAGGCGCTGTCATGTTAAGGTATTTGAACATGGCAACAAAGGTGGTACGGTAGGGCTGCACGAGTATTTTACTTTGTTCATGCTCAATGCAGGCGACCGCAATTAATGTCATGCTGTAATGGGCTGCTACTCTTTCGTGACTTTTGCCCTCTCTTAACATAAAAATCATGTATACTTTCTTCTCATCAGTCATCAATTGTAGGCTATTTGCCAGAGGCCTTAGAAGAAGCAGAGCATTTAGAGTACATCTTAATGCATGATTTAAAAAAAATATTCTTAGTCCATAGTACTGTACACACAAAACACACAAACGAGATAGCAATGAAATGAGTTATATTGGGTCATTTGCCAATCACTTGCTGCTATGGAATACGCATGGTACTCTGTATTGTGCGTACATAAAAAAACATTGATATTCTGTGCATACAGTACTGTACATTTTATTAAATGTTTTGTTGTAGGATGATTTTTAAATATTACATACAAAAAGTGTTTTAGGACGACACGTAGTACTACAGGTAGTACGTAGAGCATATCTAAAATATGTAAGACAACAGGAATAGCAGGGTACTTATGTTTACATCTGCGGTACGTAGCATTTTCATGTACATACTAACTATATATTCATGACTACTGTAGGTACATTTTGTATGATGGAAAAAGATTTACTAATTTTCAAATATTACAGTACTGTAATATATTAATGTAAACAAAGCAAAATTTCAGTAACATATATTTGTTTTCCTTAAAAGTGCTTCACCCAAGCCACCTCTCCGCAAATACAAAGGACTCGAGATCCTGGACGCTTGTGCACCCAGGACCAATGGTATTTGACACACTATTGGCTGTCATCTGCAAAGCAGCCAATCCAGAAGCGCCATTCATTTTTCTTGGCGCTCATTGGCTGAACATTCATGACCAACTCACCAACATGGAATTCTGGGAGACCGAATCCAAGGCATCCTCCTCAGTTCATGCGTAGTTCGCAGCATCTTCTTACCGTGTGAAATCGCGCATCTTTGTGTTTGGTTTCTTAATCTTTGTGTATCAGCGGTATTCGGCCCTAAAATGCCTCCTAAAAAATGCCCTGCTCCTTCTAAGACTTCTGGCAAAGAGTCTAAAAGAAAGAAGACTGTTATGAAACTCAAGGAGAAGGTGAAAGTTCTTGACATGTTAAAGGAGGGCAAAAGTTTTGTCGCGGTTGGCCGCCATTCTAATGTTAATGAAAGCACAGTGAGATATATAAAGAAGAAAGAGGCAGAAATACAAAAGTCTGTCAGTATGACCTACTTCGGTAGTTCAAAGACAGTTATGCGATAGTGCGGGATAAAACAATCGTGAAGATGGAATCTGCTCTGGCATTCTGGAAAAACGACTGCCGGAAGAAGAACGTGTCCCTCGACTCCAACATCATTCATGAGAAAGCGCAACAACTCTACCAGCAATTATCAACTGCTAAGGAAGGCGACGACGTAGTACAGGCAGAGGAAGGCGTTGAAGAAGGGGAATTAGAATTTTTAGGCTTCGATGGACCAGCACCTACAAAAGCAGAAGAAGAAGAAGAGGGGGAAGAGCACCAAGCAGGACCATCATCAGCGCCTCAAGGTTTCCAGGCCAGCAAGGGGTGGTTCCACTAATTTCAAAAGTGGTTCCACCTAAAGTCTGTTGCTTTGCATGGAGAATCAGTTTCTGCAGACATTGAAGTAGCGGCGAAATATCCGGAGACCTTCAAGGAAACCATTGAGGAGAAGGGCTACCATCCAGAACAGGTGTTCAATATGGATGAGATTGGCCTGTTCTGGAAGAAGATGCCTTCCCGGACACACCTCATGAAGGACGAAGCTAAAGCCTCAGGATTCAAGGCCCAGAAGGATAGGGTTACCCTCACCATGTGTGGGAATGCGGCTGGTTTCATGCTTAAACCAGGCCTCATTTACAAGGCTGCAAACCTCAGGGCCCTCAAAAATAAGAGCAAGGCATTGCTTCCTGTGTTCTGGATGCATAACCCTAAGGCCTGGATCACAAAAGTCCTTACAGAGTACTGGTTCCATCAGAGCTTCATCCCTCAGTTAGGCTATACCTTAACGACTTGGGCATGGCGTTTAAGGTGTTGCTGATCATGGATAATGCTGGTGGCCACCCTCTCGATCTTTATTACAAAGGAGTCCAGCTTGAGTTCCTCCCTCCCAACACCACCTCTCTCCTCCAGCCTATGGACCAGGGCGTGATCCGTGCCTTCAAGGCACTCTATACTGGGAACTCCCTCCAGCACCTTGTGAATGCAATGGACAATGACAGTGAATTTACGCTAAGACTACTGGCATAAATTCACGATTGCCACGTCTGACCATCATCAACCGATCACTGAATGACATGGAGAGGGAGACCCTAAAGCATGCTGGAACAAGTTGTGGCCAGAGTGTGTTCATGATTACAGGGGCTTCTCTCCTGAAGAAATTCAACATTCAGCCATTAATAAGGCTGTCCAGTTGGCGAGGATTCTAGGTGGAGAAGGCTTCGAGGACATCACCGCGGATGGAATTGGCACCCTCACTGATGCCCACTCTGACTCCCTGACGGACCAGGATTTGGAAGATCTGACGAAGTCTGCCAGTGAGGAAGAAACTACGCCAGGTTCAGGGGAAGAGCAGGAGGAAGAGGAGGGCGGCCTGACTTGGAACGCCTGTCCCACGTTAAAAGAATGATCAAGGATACGCAGGAGTATGTTTCAACATGGGATCCTTACTGTATATGGAACGCTCCTTAAAGTTTTCAAACATCCTTGGTTTAGCATTGGAGCCCTATAATCAAGCCCTCACCACCATGAAGCAGCAGCGACAGCAGCTGCCTACCACCATGTTCATCAAACGGACGAAGAAGGCCCCACCAAACCTCCCAAATCACCCAAAGTAGTGCCTCTTGAATCACCTGAAGTAGTGCCTCCCCAATCGCCTGAAGTAGTGCCTCCCAAATCAACTGAAGAAGTGCCTCCCGAAGCGCCTCCTGAAGGTGAAGAGGCACCCTCAGATGAGTTGTAACTCCTCTGCTTTGCTGTGCAGTCATATCTCCATCGTCATTCATCAGACTGCACAGCTAATTCATCATCATCTTTAATCAACATTCATCACTGGTGAGTACCCGTATGATTTACGTATGTAGTAATCTTAATATGTATGTAGTATTAAATTTTTTTGAATGTGCATAAGTTTTTTTTTTTTGTCTCTCTCTTTGTGAATTACGTATAAATACCAATGGTTCCCCTCTAAAAGAAAAAGGGACGGCTTGTAACTGTATGAAAGAAAATGTGCTTGGCTGAATACGTAGAGGGTGACTGGATTATTTTCACCTACAGCTGTAAGCCATACAATACGTACGTATATTTGTAACGATAAAATGGCTTGGAAATTATATTAATAATATCATTTCAAAGATTCATACAGTAATAAGGTAATGGTTTAATGTATATTTGATGTAGGCTGGTATTTTTAGGCATACTTTGGTGTTCGACCTTTCATGGTAGACAGTTAAAAGCATTTTTAGAGGTGGGCGGGGTTCTAAGTATTGGCAGATTTTAGCTATTCGCTGGGGGTGGGGGGCCTGGAACGCATCCCCAGCGAATACGGGGGTGTTTACTGTAGTAAAGTCTCCACTTTTGAGAAATGAAGCTGCCCTCAGCCTCAATCAGGACATGGACCGCATCAGGGAATGGTGTAGTTGGTGGGGTATGAGGGTGAACTACAGTAAAAACTAAAACATTATTGATTAGCAGATCTCGTACTGATTTCCCACCCCATCCTCTCCTTCAGGTGGATGGAACTTTGCTGAACGAGTCTGATGCTTTAACTACTTCTAGGTGTAACCTTTGACTCACATCTAACTTTTGAGAAACATCTAATGAAAGTTGCAGCAAATGCTGCATAAAAGTTAGATACTGTTTGTAAGGTCTCAAATATTTATAACAGTAATAAAATCAATGCAAACTGTTTTAGGTCATTTCTACTCCCTATACTAGAATACTGCTCTCCGGTGTGGCCATCAGCTTCTGCTAGAGCTTTACCTCTTTTGGACAGGGTGGTTCGTGGTGGGAGAAAGAGAGATCTTTCACATTCACAATTGATCCCTGATCCCCTTTTCCTGCTGGGAGCAACCAGATTCACTGAGCAGCAGCACCAATATGCAGTAAATGTGCCTTGCTGTCAAGTTCCAGAGGTCCTTTATTCCTCACACTGTTGGACTGTGGAACAGCCTCCCAAGGATGTCGTTCAATGGGAACTTCACAAGTTCAAGCGAAAGTGCAAAACATCGCTACCCAATACTATTCTCCTTGCATTTCAATACATTTTTATCTATTTGTTAATTTATTAATTTTTTTCTCTTTTAATAAGTGGGTGGGATCTCTTCTTTCTGTATTTCCCTTTGTCTCCCTTACTTCTTCCTAATGAACACCATATTCTTTGGAAGTTTAAATTTCAAGTCAATGGCCCCTGTGGACTTGTTCCATGTGAATAGGTTTCATCTTCTGAATAATAATAATAATAATAATAATAATAATAATAATAATAATATAATAATAATAATAATAATAATAATAATAATAAATAAATAATAATAATGATAATAATAATGTGATAAAACAAACAAAAGATCATGTAATATAGTCTAAATTCCTTATATATCAAATGAAATTCACAACAGTGAATTACAAAACGGTCAATCATTGTACTGTGTGGAAATTGATATCCGAAGTGTAGTTCAGAATATCCTGGTAGTTCAAGGAAACTATGGTCTACCTGAGGTTTTGAATCATACCAAGTTAATGAAAATAATGAAAGCACTAATAAAATTGGGGAGAACAATCCTGGGCATGCTGAACTGCACTGTAACTGTTCAAAGGCTTATGACTAATGAACTAAATATGTTCAAAAATTAATGTGTTGGGCTGACATATGCAACATGGATTCAAGGCTCAAGAGCCTGGGCTTTTTGAAAATTGAAAATAAGGTATATTTATGGTAAAATATTACATATACGATTATGGGGTTGTGATGAAACAAAATTCTACCAATTATTATCAAGAGGATAATGCACATTATTTCTTTACCGAGTAATCTTAATGCAGCAGAACAGTTAATATTAGGGTCATTTTTTTCTTTTATCAGTAACTAAACATGAAACAAATTTTTATTCTCCTGTATCTGTTCATTTATGGCAGAATAAAGCAATGGATTTTATATGCAACAAAGTGAATTCTTCAATATTCACTGGAGTGTTTCATGTTTTCCTCATATTTACAAACTAGCAGTGAAATAAAGTTCTAATAAATCAATCCAGTATAAGGTGTACAATTAACTGGAAAACAATGAGAGTATGAACCATACTTAAGTATTATGACATCACAGATAGCTGCTATAATGGTGAGTCATTAAAAGATTGAGGAACTAGAGGATTACCTGTGTTACATCTTCTTGCAATTTCCCAGTATACCAGGCCAAGGGCATACACATCAGCTCTTTTGAAGGAATCAAAATGATTCATGTTTATTGATTCTTCAAGACACTGAAAATATAAAAATCATAACATTAAAATTAATATGCTGCAATGAAAAGTTTCAAAGAGCAAAGATAAAAAGCTGCAGAGAGAATATTCACTGGGGTTTTAGTTAAGTGCAAGCATCTGCTGATAGTTTGGATATAAGCATGAGTATGATTAGGCACGACAACCAGATCCTTCAGTTAAAATTCTAATATTTCATGAGTCTGTCCTAAAGGGTTTGACTTTATTATAAAATTTAATTATAAAAGACTGCAGTTCTTTAAAAACTTAACAGGACAAAGAAAAAATTATGATTCTGAAAGACTGTTTTGTCTCTACAACTTGACATTTGCTCTTGGTTGAAGTTTATAACCACAAATAAAATCTGTGGAACTGGGTCATAGGATGTATTTGCAGAACACCTACGTTTCAAATAAGTGTGACCAATTAAAACATAAAACGGAATTACAGTACTACTTCAAGAGTGGTTCTACACATATGAATTCATATTCCAATGATGTTTCATCTGTTTTAATTTACTATAAAATTCATTATACTTTATGGAATAATGAATTTAAAAATGTTATATATATATATATATATATATATATATATATATATATATATATATATATATATATATATATATATATGTATATATGTATATGTATATATGTATATATATATATATATATATATATATATATATATATATAGAAAGACATATATATATATATATATATATATATATATACTGTATATATATATATATATATATATATATATATATATATATTTCTGAGTCGCGGTCAGTCGGGTGAAATTCCATTGTAGCAATTCTAATTTCTTAGGTATAAAATGCTGATATACCAGAGAAAAAGAGCTTTCAGGAAAGCTGCTAATACCTCAGATCAGCCGCCCCAGGACTGACGTCATAACTAAGGGTGTGTGAAAGATCACTACCACGGAGTCTTACTCGAAGATTTATCCCCACTAAACCCCCAGAAGAGCGGTGAGCCATTACAGCCCCTACACCCAAACACCATTAGGCTCGGCGCATTGACCAGCGCCAATTCCACCTCATTCCATTTTCAGTTAACGTGATTGCTACCCATTTCTTTGTGTGCTCGTGCCTTTTGATTTATTTTCATCTATCGCCATGTCATCAGCAGCTTTACCATCTCCGGCAGTACCATCTATTGTGGGTTTGTTCTATATTTGGCTGTTATGGTCTCTGCTCACAAATATTGAGATCTTATTATGACGCCACAAGGTCTTCCCGCCAGCCATAAATGATCACAGGCTAATTCCCATCAGCTCCTTTTTTCTGTTGGGGAAGGTTCTGCCAAGTTATAGATGTTATTTGCCCCATGGTTCTCCTCCTGATGGAGCTCATAAGGCCCCCTTTTTCAAGTTTACATATTGGCCTGTCGGCCTTGTGAGGGTGATGCTCCTCGTCTGTGTCCCCAAGTTGGGTTCCTTGTTATTCTTAGTCTGTATTAGGCTAATTGTTTATTCTTGGCGATGGTGCTCTTTTATTTTATTCATTGCTTACCTCCTCGAGGTGGCGGCAGCCTTCAGATCTAACCGGCTTCACCGAGGTATTACGCACCCTGTTGAGCACATTTTTCTTTCCCCCATGTTTATGTGTGATGGTTATTTAGTGAGTAGGCTTGTTTTGCTTCCTCCCTTGCCCTGGCATGGAGAGATCCATCAGGTTGAGGAAGTTTTGGTTGCTGTTTCCTCCAGGGTCGTTTTTGCGGCAGAGTGAGCCCCTTTTGCCTCTTCCTTCCTTTTGGGGAATAGAGTTCTTTGATGTGTTCTCTAGGCTAGTCGCCTTCTGCCCTCTTCTCGCCCCCGGTTGGTTCTCGGCACAAAAATTTCTCTCCCTGTTTGCTCTCCTCCCTTCCGCACTCCTTCCGCTCTCTAGCCTATACTATTAGGTTAGGTCCCTTATTAGCTTCGCCCAGTCAGGAGTCAGACAGGCTCTATCGCCCTCCCTAGTGTGACACCCTCCCAAGTTTCTCATTATTCTTGAGTGTATGTGTGCAGTTGAGCTGGTGATATATTTCCCCGTCTCCTGTTCTCATTTTCGTAGCCTACCACTCTCCCCTACTCCACCCCCCCCCCCACCCCCCCCCCCCCAGCCGTGCGCTAAACAAGCGGGTGACGCAAGATGGCGGTTTATCCGAGTTCAGGGACTCCACCAAATTGTAGAGGGATTCGCCTCCCTCCCACAGTCCCCAGCATCGCTAAGTGCTGGTGTTGTGGTTCGCTTACTCAGAGCTCTAACGCACCGAACACTCTATCCCACACTTTTCTCCTGCCGGGTTACTTGGTTGGGTTATTATACCTGTTCGCCATGTTATGTATATAATGAGCATCTTGCCCACCTTGTTTCTCTGGCGGGGAAATAAGAGAGGAAGAGATACATATATTTATATATATAAGGGGAGCGGATCCCTCCGGTCTCCGGAGTAGTTTGCCCTTGTACCATCACTGTTAATGTTATTGTTTATGTATATACATATTTAGATAAGTGTGTATCCAACGAGTACACACACCTCATTTTTTTATATATACGTGAGTCCGTTTACACACCTGCTCCGCTGTTTTTACTCGGCAACTATGGTGAGTTCTTGTTGTCTCATACCTTTCATCTCCTCGAGTATTCGGGTCTGGAAGTTTACCTTCCACTCTGTGTATTTGTTTTATTGGCCTAGTTTATGATAATGGATTTCTTCTCCGCCGGAGTATTCCGGTTGTAAATGAAATTCTGCCTTGCCGCTTTAGATTGCTTATGGTAGGTTCATACTTTTACATTTACAGACCGTTCGCTGTGAGGAGCCGGGTACCGCCGCTACAACAACCTTACGAGTGTGTCGACCCACGCTACAGCGGTCCGCTCGACGACCTTGTAGTCTGGCACCCTGATGGTTGTGAGGTTTGCGCCGCCTTTGCGCGCAACCGCCCAGGACGAAGTCGGTAAGTGACAGTCTTCCTCCGCTTTACGCCTCGGTTGGAATACTGGTTACATGGTTCCCGACTGTTCTTTCGCTCTTGGCTAATTGCTGGTTTTTCTTACAGGCGTGACGCAGAGGTCCTCCAAGAAGTCTGCCTTGGAACCCTCTGGGCTTGGGTGGCTGGCTTACAGGGAACGTTCGGTCAGAAGCCCTATGTCCGACGCCAAGTTGAGGGACCTGCTTACTCGGCGCATCGGTGATGCCGAAAAAGCAGAAGACCTTGCCACCCCCATCATCCAGCAGATCCGGGGATATGCACCCAGCCAAATCCCAAGTGATATTCTCTATGCCGAGGTTTCGGAGGACGTCGCCGCTTTAGACTTAGACCTGGAACCTATGAACACTGAACAGGACCAGGTGGTAAGTAGCGAGGTAGGTGAGGTTGTTGGGGCGGGCCCCCTTTTTGACTCCCCAGTTTCTTCAGTTTCTTCTTTTACAGGTTTTGTGAAGTCTTCCTCCATGATAGAGCCCACTGTGCTATCCCCAAGGTTGAAGTTGATTCATGGAAGGCTTAAGGGCTGCAAGTCCTCGCCTTCAAGAAAGCATTGTCGCCGAAGGCTGGGCGGTCTCAGCACCTGTAGCCTCCGAGCAAGTCTGGTTCCCGCAAAGGCGCGAAAAAGAGGCAGAAACCAAGCCCTCCGCCAGCCTCACTTTGACGCGCGAGGCCTTTCGCGAACCAGCTCTTCAAACTGACTGAGGAGGTCGACCAAATTTACAAGATTACAGAAAAGTTGGCTAGTCATGACAATATATTGGCGGGAATGCTCGCCCACCCGCAGCGAACCCCAGTAACGCCATCCGACACAGCCGGACCTCTCCTCCCACCTTTTCGATGTCGTGGGAACCCTTGGCGTTGCTCTGGGCTATCCAACATGATGGCAATTTGGACAGTCAAGGTCTTGGCACGTAGACGGTTGGAGCGAATTGCCCGCTCCCCACCATCACTGTCCTCACCCAGGCTCGTGATACACCACGAAGATGGGCACGCTCAGATAAGGTTCCTAGGGAGACGGTGATCGCCCCTAGGGACCAAGCTCGTCGTTTCCTGCGCACTCTGACGGAGTGGCAGGCAGATAATACAAAGTTGACACCTTTCAAGGGCAACTTCACCATGTTCGCCTTGGGAGACAACTTACCCACCCCCTGTTTGAACAAAGTCGCTCTGGCTATGGCCCGAAGGCAGCCAAGGTGGCCCATTACCGCAGCTGAGGGGAAACAGACTCACTTTCCCTGGTGTTCCCGGAGGTGACGAAGTTCTGGACGGACGTGCACCGGCCCACTTTCACTGTTGGGAAGTTGGACTCTTGTGCTTCCTCACAGTTCAGTGAGCAGCTTCCCGTTGCCGACTGGCTGCCCGGTCCCCTGAACCCGTCTGCCCACGGAAGCCACTGCCGCCTCCCGCGACGTGGCCATTTTTCCGCCTTGCTAAGTCCTCGTTGGGGTTGGCCAGTCCGACCTTTCAATTCATCATGGCCAGACTGGAATGCAGAAATTCATTTTTGCCGATGCCACCATCCGTCACGAGCCTAACAAGCTCGCTTCGACCTAGCCCAACTCTTTCCCCAGAAGAAGTGTTACTTAATGTTATGGCTGAGGTTATACAACCAGAGTCTGCGCTCGCTGGGGCATTTGCCTACAAGCGCAAGACCCCAGAATCTGGCGGCCCCCAGGCGAGGAGGCAAACGCCGAGGCAAAGCGCAAGAGCTCACCATCAGGCGGTAGTCTCAAGCCGCCCCGTTCGCAGTGCACAAAGCCCTCCACCTCTAAGGCTCACCTCAACAATATAAAGTTGTTCAACCAGCTCATTCCTCGTTGCGCCGATGTTGCTTTGCCAAAAGCATACAACCCCACCTATGAGGGTTGGATACTTTCACGGCCTTAATAGGACATCGCAGTGGGGAAGAGGCAGGCCCCTCATAGAGGAAAAGCCAACACCACCCCAAGAGGAAAACCTGGACGTGGTAGAAGAACAAACCCCGCTCCCTCCCACTGAGAACACAGGTAGGTGTTTGTATTAATCAGGAATCAATGGATCCAGCCCTTGGGCACACAGCATTGTGTCCATAAGAGGATGCAGCTGGATCAAGGACCCTCCTCCTCTGACCAGGTTTGTGCCACCCTCATCAATCCTAAGAAACACGTGGCAGAATTCGTTTCAACAAACAAGCAATAAAGAAAGTAAGGCACCTAAAAGTTTGCAGGTTGATCAATGTTCCCAAAAAAGACTCCACCAGCAAAGAGTGATCCTGGATCTGTCGCTGCCTAGTCTTCTACATAAAATGCGCATACAAATTCTCGTGATGCTTACGTAGTCAGGTACGACTCTACTTCCGTGGGAGTCGTCACCACCTTCATCGATCTCAGGACGCGCTATTATCATCGTTCCGGTTGCGCGAACTTCTCTCAGTTCCTGTTTCAGACTCGGGAATCGTTTACTCCTTCAGGGTCATGCTCCTTCGGCCCAAACATTGGCGCCTGTGATATTTCACTGCTGGCGGACACGTAGTTCAACAACTCCTCGTCCCGAGGATATCCCTAGCAGCGCGTTTCCAGACGATTGGATAATTTGGGCACCAACAGTTCTTGAGTGTTAGAAGGTTACCGCCCATGGTCATCAACTTCCTGAGTCGTGCTAGGTTTTCAGCTGAACAGAGAAGTCCCGCCTGACCTCGAGTCCGGCCAGTGGCTGGCCCCAGTGGATCTGTCCTCTCACACTGCTATTCTCCCCGGGCCCCAAGAGGAAAGAGATAGCATCTCTCACCAGAAAATTTCTCAAAAATCAATCAGCATCCCGCCGATCCCAAGAAAGAGTCCTTGGATCTCTTCAATTTGCCTCAGTGACGGACCTGCTCTTAAAAGCGAAACTAAAAGACATAAACAGAGTGTGGCGGAGTCGAGCCAATGTCAAGCTCAGAGACAAGGTCTCCTCTATTCCTCACTTGAACAGATCATGCCTGGGCCACAGTCGAGGCCTTCCATCCAAGTCCGCTCGCTTCACTTCCTCCGCACTAGTTGTTCACACGATCGCTTCCTAAGCGCTGGGGGTGATATTCACCAAAACAAAAGTACAAGTGAACGTGGTCCACTATGTTTCAGCAGTCTGATATAAACAATCGTAGCTATGATGTTTTTCAACTCCAAAGAAAATCCGCCCAACCGGATTATCAGGCTGGTATTGGACAGCGCAGTGGTAGTTCACATCAACAGGGGCGGCTCCAAATCAGGCCGAAGTAAAACCAAGTAATGGTTGCTATCTTTCTCCCTCTGGCGAACGCTAACGCTGGCACTCACAGCCACCACCTACGGGGGTACGAACGCAGGCAGATTCCCTGTCCAGGCTACCCGCTGAGACGGAGTGGTCCCCGGACGGGAATCCTTCAAATGGATTTAAGCCGCCGGGTTCGGTCTCCGTGATTCAGAAACTACGACGGAGAAAGCAACTTCAAGCCCCCTGTTATGTGCCCTCGAACCTGGACCAGGCGCACGCCACGGACGCAATGACAGTAGATTGAACAATTGGGAGAAAAATTTATCTGTTTCTCCAATAAATTTACTGCTGAAAGTATTACACAAACTCAGGACATTCAAAGGTCAACCAGCCCTAGTAGCCCCTATTGGCCGAAGAGTACTGGTTCCTTTCTTCAGGAACTGGGATTGCGGAGCCTTCGGATTCCTGAAGCCCATACTGACCCAGACAGTACAACCAAGACTGTGTCAGCTTCCTCAAGCAATTCAGAATGCCCCAGTTTTATGGACTTTACAAAATTCAGCCCAAAAAGAAGCAAACATTGACCCTGTTAACACTCTGTTTTGTGAATCAGATAAAAGAGATTCTAGACAGTATGACTCAGCAGTGTAAATTAGCCTCCTTCCTGAAAGCATCTGAAGCCACAAAATCATGACGACTTACTCAAGGAGTTTTCTTTAGGTCACTGTTTGAGAAAGGCCTTGCTCCGGCCACTATTACCACAGCCAAGTCAGCCCTGAAGAAAGTATTTCTGTACGGCTTTAAAATTGACCTTACAGATTCCTATTTTTCATCTATCCCCAGAGCATGCTGCCTGAGACCGTATCACGCCCACATTCGGCCACACACACATGCGGAGCCAATGACGCCCTAAGTTAGCATCAGAGATGAACAACTTTCAATGCCTTATCAGGATCTGTTAAGGAAGACTTTATTTCTGATTAGCTTGGCTTCAGGTGCCAGAATCTCAGAGCTATCGCCTTCACTAGAGGTGTGATGATTTTGTGAACTTCTCTCTGGTCTCGTATGTCCCTCCTTCCCTGACCCCAGATTTCAGCCAAAAATGAAGACTCATTGAAGACAGATGGTCTCTTGGAAGGTGGTGCCCTTCCACAAGACCAGCTCCTATGTCCAGTGTATACACTTAAATCTTACCTTTTAAGAACTCCACAGAGTAAGTCCGGGTCCTCTTTATCAGGAGAAAGGTGGTACTCTTCACCGAATGCTATAAGACAAACAGATTTTGTATTTTATTAAACAGGCCAACCAGATTCAGTTCCTCTGTCTGATATTGAAAGCAGTTGCTACTCCATTAATTACTTTCATAATATGGACTTCTCAGAACTCAAATACACGGGTTGAAATCACCTCTAGTGTTTAAACGCCACTATTTAAAAATCGCCGAAGTCCCGAATTTTTCTTACAATAGCTGTGGAAGTGTCATTTCAATCTTAACTAATCATATCCTTGTCCTCCCCTTTCCCGCCCGCCTGCCTCATTTGCTTCTGCTATCCTCCTGGTTGATCATGCCTCACCGCCTTGCTCCTCATATTGATGTATCTTGTCTCTGCTGAGTGGAACCGTAATCTGACATGTTATGATTAGGCTTGCTTGTGGGGTACTGGGCTTATTTTTATTTTGCTCCATGTACCCCAGATATGTGTATATGTACTGTATATATTATTTCCCATTTGGTTTTGTCTCTTACGTGTTTAGCTTTAAGTTTACGCGTGTAGCTTTAAGATTGTATATGCCATTTAACCTATGCAAATTTCATATGTCGTTATGCTTTAGTAGTATATATTTTTGGGGCCTCTTCCCCGCCATGCTGGGAACTTCCCCACTTTTCGCAATATTAAGCTTTGATGTGTCTTAGGTTTAGTGTTCTTGCTACATGTAAGAGATTCCCTGATTAAACCATTTTCGTAATTTATGTTTCTTCTTTTTTCTTCAGATTGTCTTGTTTCTCGTAGCTTGCAGCCTTGGCATGATTCTCACAGGAGCCGGCCGACGTGACCGACTCAGAAAGGGATTTTGACAGGAAAATCTATTTCTGAGGAAGGTCCCGTCACCCGGTGACCTCCTCGACTCACCCATTGTTTCCCTACTTGCACATGCCAAGTCTGGGGTTAGTGCTAGCCTGAATGCAGGTAGGTGGCGCTGGTGTCGCCGAGCTGGCGGGTGTTTGGGTGTGTAGGGCTGTAACGGCTCACCGCTCTTCTGGGGTTTTGATAGGGAGAAATTGAGTAAGACCTCGTGGTAGTGATCTTTCACTTCAATTGTTATAACCGACGCCTTCCCTGGAAGACGTCGATCTGGGGGTAGTAACCCCAGCTTTCCTGGAAAACTCTTTTTTCTCTGGTATATCTAGCATTTTATACCAGAAATTGATACAATGGAATTTCACCGGGTGACACTGGACCTTCTCAGAAATAGATTTTTCTTTATCAAAATCCCTTTATATATATAGAGCAGCATATATAATATATATATATATACATATATAGAAGTTATATGAGCAGCAGCAATATATATATATATATAGTTAGCAGCACATATATATATATATATATATATATATATATATATATATTAAAGAGTTAAGTTATATATATATATATATATATATATATATATACATATATATATATAATATATATACACACACTTCCTTTAGGGCAACAATTTTTCATGGATACAACATCTCACAACAGAATGGTTTTCCATTGTTAACCAGCTTTTTGTTATTGCTTCATATTTTCTTACTATTTTCTTCACATCATTGTTTAGGTTACTGGTAGAAACATTCAGGTAATGGGGTTCTTCCATTACTTCGGTAATTATACACGGACAGCTGTTTTGTCAGCCTATACGTATTGACATTATCAAGCGTACTAAATACAAAAGTGGAAACGCATGCATTTAGTGCAGTCATGGGGACGGAAAGGTAGTA
This sequence comes from Macrobrachium rosenbergii, assembly GCF_040412425.1. Classification (NCBI taxonomy): domain Eukaryota; kingdom Metazoa; phylum Arthropoda; class Malacostraca; order Decapoda; family Palaemonidae; genus Macrobrachium; species Macrobrachium rosenbergii. Next base: position 14,343,309 of record NC_089754.1, read on the forward strand.
CAGGTATCTAAAGACTTAGATTTAAGTATTTACAAGAGATCGTGGTGAAATACTGACAAAAATTAAGTGTTGTACAATGAAAATAATGTACAGATTATACATGAATATATACTAATTACACATGTGTTCAGTTCCTATATATTTATTATGTGTTCCTATCCACGTGTTTGCGGTCTTGTCCCCCGTGATTGAAGGCTCTCTCCTATATGAGGGCAAGGATCTTTCTGCCTCGCATTGGATGTTAAGGGTGGGGTGTTGTATGGCGATGCTGACTGCTTCTGCTATCACTAAACGATTGTAACTGTTTTCCCTGTGTACAATTTTGGTGTTCAGGAGTAGTTCCTGCAGGGAAGGTTTCTTATCGTGGGTGTCTCTTTGTTGTGTGTCGTCCCTCTGGGCTGGGTTATGGAACTCCTGGAGTCTCTTTTTGATCACTTGCTAGATCATATTATCTGGGTAGCCATTATTTGTGAGCAGCTGTTGAACCCTGTTAATTGCCTTGCTTGTCGCCTTCCATGTTGAACAGTGTGTTATGGCGTGCTCTATGTATGCATTAACTACAGATCATTTATATGTATCAGGGCATTCTCCTCTCGCATTTAAACACCTCCCACCATCTGTGGTCTGTGTATATGGTGGTATTGTATTTGTTATCTTTTTGTGCCACAAGTACGTCCAAGAAGTGGCCAAATAACGAACTAATAGTGTATGTATGTATGTATGTATGTATGTATGTATGTATGTATGTATGTATGTATGTATGTATATATATATATATATATATATATATATATATATATATATATATATATATATATATATATATATATATATATATATATATATGTGTGTGAGAAATTAAGGAAATAAGGTGAATAATTTTATTAAAGTAAACTGCACATAACAATTATAAACTCTATAGTAGGAACAAAAGCTTAAAAGCACCAATCACACAAGCCACACACACACATGCACTACATGTACACCTGGACTTTGGACCACTTTATATTTTAAAATATATCTTTAAGTGTAAACAGCCAACTGCAATACATGCACTGCACATGGTCTTATGTCTTTCGCAAAAATTATACATAATACAGAGTTGAAGTTGGGAAGTTTAGCATGCTGCAAAAATACTATTGTTTTCAACAACATGGCAACTGCATTGCAAAAAGGACATGTTTAGCTAAATTATTCTAAGCAAACAAAGGTTATGTAATCTAATATGAATAGAAACTCACCTCAGGAGCTAGGTATCTTTTAGTGCCCACTCTGTTATTGTGCACTATGTCCACACTGTCAGTGGCGGACTCATATCGCACTGCTAACCCTAAATCAGCTATGGCACATGTACCATTTGATTTTACTAAAATATTCTTGCTCTTCAAATCACGATGAGCTATGGCAGGCTTTCCTGAAAGATAACATAAACTTTAGAAAAAAGATAATATCCAAAGGTACTGGTCCAGTACTGCACACTGTACTGTATATCCTTGTTGCCACAGTAAGCTGACTACCTTCTTATATGATTATATTACACAATGTTGTTAAAAATGTATTATGACACTGGAATAAGAAGCAGTCAATATGATTAATAAATAAATATTTCATTATCATACACCACCTATTTAGCTACAATTTTCCATAATAATTTATTCAAACATGGTAGGATCTGAATTTCAAGTGTTTTATTAGAGAAAATATATTTTTTTATACAAACTCATTAATCGTATATTGCCTTATCCTTGCATACGCAGAAATTTCATTCACACCAGCTTTTATCAGTCAGAACTGAGGGGCCTCTAATGTGCATGATGCTTAATTCTTTCTCATCATATGTCAATAATTGTTTATTTAATCAAAACCCCATTAATCATATGTTGACTATACAGCCTTGGTGGGGGGGGAGAAAAAACTGCTATGACCTCCTGGATGCAGCCACATAACTTGAAGATTACCGGATGATTGAAGACAAAAAGGAAGAAAAGTCAATCCACAAGAATTCCATGTGTGATGGTTGCATGCATGGAAAACATTGAAGACAAAAAGGAAGAAAAGTCAATCCACAAGAATTCCATGTGTGATGGTTGCATGCATGGAAAACACTAATCTGCATCTCATAAGAAGCATGGATGAGTACATGACTGAACACTCACTACCAACATGAGGCATGACATGGATACCCAGGACAGCCACAGCTAACCAACTGGCCTGGACTCTAACCTTGCCATGTCAGGAAGATTAAGGGCATCAACCCCAGCCCCTGACTCAATAATGACAGTCCTATCCATGACACCTCAATGTGTCTCTTCTTGCCAGATGGTAAATATTTTATCAATGAGAGAAATATGGTGGTGCCTGGTCCCTCTTTTGGTTGGATTACAAAACCTACCTCCCAGCTGGTATGGCCACCAAGACCATTACAACCATCTACTTACCAAACATTCACCTAGATATAACTTCACCAGTGCAACATTGAATGAACTTCACAATTATACTGTACCTGGTTTGGTTGATAGGCTCTGTTTTCTGTTTTCTACCTTCTCACTTATATACAGGTAGCGTTGAGTGAGTTCCCCATTTTTCCATTAATTTTCTTCTTTGCCCACCAGACTGTGGGGAGGTTGGGGGGGTTAGAAATGTTTGGTAAATACTTAAATAATTTCATTATGAAAATCTGTATTTTTCTATAAAACCTCCAAACATTAATGTAGCTGCATACCACACTGATATGGATAGAGGGCCAGTGAGCCATTTTATTTTAACCAACCTGAAAAACTAAGGAAACACAATCTTTATGAGAACTCTTATTTGATAAGGAGTCTTCAGAGCTAGTACTGCCTCTACTGAAGTAATGGTACTATCAAGATTATGCCAGCTGAGGTAACCATTCTACAGAGAATCTCACTCTTACAGAATGAAGTGCAATACCCAACGCCATGTGTTTAATTATACAACCACGACAGTCAACAAAACAAAACAAAAATACCTCTTTGAGAAGTAAGTATGTTTTTAAATACAATCAGTGCCTTCATACTCCCATAACTCAAAAATACACCAGGGCTTTAGGAAAGGAGTGGTCTCATTTGGGTTCAAGCTACATTATGACCTGCAGCAAGCATAGGTCCCAAAGAATGATTTCCACAAAACATTTCTACATTTTTCAGATGTAAATTTTTTGGATACAGGAAATCATGACTTCCTACCATCACATAATAAACTAACTGCATCACCACTAACTGCTTCAGTCATTTCCAATTGAGTCTTTAGAGCCTTAATATGATATAGCAAGCCCCACTTTCATCTTCAACTAGATCCATGAGATTAGAATGAAACAGACCTAAATCCTGCTTTACACTTGAAATTATTCTTGGCCCTATACAAGGGTTAAACATTTGAATATCATTACCAATATCACATCCCACCTTAGCTGACAAAGCTTGCTTGTCGCTTACTCTTTTGGCAGAAGCATGGCAAGAAGGACTAGCATTTACGATATGCTTCTCTCAAAGGCTTAAAGGGCAGATGCATCAAATATACTACAGTCTAACCTCTTAAATCCAGGAACCTTGGGATCAGGCCACTGCCAGACCACAGAAAATTCTGGAATATAGAACACATCCCTAAAAGTGAAGCCCCTTGTAAACAAAGTCTTGCAAGTTAATTCCACATACAAATAGCTTAGTTGCCAACTTAGCCTACTACTTGGCTAAGTTCTGACACCACTTTTTATCATTTTATTACTCATATATTTTCACTTTATCATTTTATAACTTCATACAGTATAATTTTCTGTAAAATAGTGTTCGTTACTTAATACATTTAGCCTACAATCCCGAGTTAGCTATCAGTTTCATCATCATTGATTTTGACTGTAGAGGGTAATGAAATGAAAAAAATAAAGAATGAATTTGGCGATCACTCAGTGCATTTTGACACTCAGCTGTCAAAACGTAAATAAAACACACCAGCTATTGAGGAAAATGAACACTAAACATTCACTAATGGGAGAAACATTTTCTAGCATAGGTAAAGATTTATGCTGCACTTCTTACCTCTAGCATCACCTGATCTCATGGGTGGCATACTGAATGGGTAAATATATAGCTATATAAATGAAATGATCAAAACTGTATCACCTATAAGTCTTTCAAGCACTATAAGTGTAAAAAAATTTGTGCGCTGCCAAACGTCTCACTGTTTTGATTAAAAGTTTTGACTTGGTAGAGCCTTCTCAAGTTGAATCATATTATTCATTTAAATTTAATATCGAAAACATATTTGACTTCACACACTTTCATTAACAATTATTTTCATAAAAACAAAAGAGATGGCAAATTTTTGCTGTCAGGAAGATGTAAACAATACATGGCGCCGCCCTTGTGGCTGCTCAACGAACTAATGGCAGCTGATTCAAAATTGAGCCAAACCACGTGAGTTCCCAGACCACAGAATGCCAGTTTTAAGAGGTTCAACTGTACACTAAGTTCCATGTAATCAAAGGACCGAGATCTGTGATTCAGCAGTTCCACAAGAGTTCCTGCCCTCAAGCCAAGTCTCTTTAGTCTTGGACAAATCACTTGGTATCCTCAGAGAAATTAGTACATAAAAGCCTTTTCTGGATAAGGGCATTCCAAATACTGTACAGTTTTCCAAGGTCAGTGGATTCTTCTTTTCTTGGTCCATAAGAAGTTTAGATAGATCTGTGGAACACATCATCTTACGGTGAACACACATTGGTTCCCCTACTCCAGAGATTCCGATGTTCATGGATGTGTCAAATCAAGGGTGGTGAGAATACCTCCTATTCTTCAGCAGCATGTCTTTCATTACTACATTACTATTGTTGACATAATGCCTTCACACTAAAGGCCTTCTTCTTTGGCCTCCAATAAATACTACAAGGGCAGTGGCAGTTATATCAAACAATTCAATAATGACAGTGTACCTGAGCAAGAGGCACCCACTCTGAAACTGTCATTTGCCTGTAGAAATCTTTGCTTGGGGTGAAGAATATAATATAGGAACCATGCCAAGATTTGTACAGGGGTGGCACAATTTTATAGCAGATGGGCTTAGAAGAGGAATCCTCCCTTTGTAGATGTCAATGAACTCCAATGCAAGCAGGGCCCTGTGGTGTTTCTGGGGTAGGTTAATAGTGGACCTGTTTCAGAAATATGAATAACAAACTTCCAGTCTGCTGTTATGCACAACCAGATCTAGCAGGTGTATGACTTCGATCCTTTCAGACTCATCAGGTAGATTTTAGAGAAACTGTGCTTCAGCTGACACCAGGATAACCCTGATTGCCTCCTTATGGCCACACCAGGAATGGCTTACTTTCTTTCCGATGTCAAAAAATCCCCAAAGCCTTCTAACCTGGAAGGAACTCCCCAGCAGGCCTACTTCCACAGATCCCATGAGTTACACAATCTAGCATGGGCTCCAAGAGAGATACAGTATTGTGAGAACCCGCAGAACCCTGAAGACATACCATGCCTCTCAGATTAAGTGAAACCATTATGTCACTTTCGAGTGAATACCAGGTTATTGATCTGGTGGATGCCTCTAATCCCTTGACTGTAGACTTCATCATCCTCATCAGTTTTGATAGGTTACTGGTCTCTGCTACCTAAGCATAGAGGGCATAACTTTCACAAGTACTTAACCAACCTGGGCTGAACCTGAATACTTCAAAATATGTGTTCAACCTCATTTGGGGTGTCTGTTCCTTGGGGTCCGCAGAAACTGCCTCGTGAACAACTTCAGAAAACAATTATCCTAGAACTTGCTCTCATGACAATATTCCTTTTAGCTCTGGCCTTACCTGGGAGAGTAATGGACATGAAAGGCTGGATGACATTTTGGCTTTATTTTTTATTAGACTTTATTGCCAAGATACTGCTTTATTTCTTATTAGACTTTATTGCCAAGATACAAGTATCTGGATGTCAGCACCTATTATTGCATTCACAGCCATCCCTGTTCTGTCTTCAGTTATAAATAACAAAGATCTTTGGCCAGTCTGGGTCAACAAGAATTACATGCAAAAAAGAAAGTCACTTGCAAAAATCAAGTCCTTTGGAGACAACCCCACATTTCTCTATCACCACAAGAAATGGCAAATCTTGGAAAACACATTCTATCTATGGCTGAAAAAAAGCAATTTCAGGACTTGCTCTAATATTTCAGCAAATGATGCTGAACAAGTCACAGTTTGGAACAGTTTATCTCAGCTTAGAAATTCAATCTTGATTTATAGTCCATCTTGTGTCTGGACATGTACTCCTTGGTACTATTTATTGCATTGGGCCACATTTTACCTGTGGAGGAAGAAGCTACGTTTAACAGTTCTCTGTGGGTCCTAAAATAAGCTGTTCCATATTTGGGGGTGTCCACCACTCAGTCCACCATCTAAATAGTGATTTAGGCATTTTTATGATTAACCCTTAATGGATGGGAATCCTCATATGAGTATCTATGACAGGTTTTGGGAGATGGACGGGAATCCTCATTAATATATGCGCCATACTATCTGAATGAATTTACTGGGAAAGAAGTTCATAGCATTTCAATGGCCCATAAAAGACTTATTGCAACTTATTACCTTGGCACGGGAGAGACACCATCAGTGTGCCTTGAGACTTCAGAGGAGGGTGTACTGCCTCTTTGCAGCCTCAGGATGTCTTTTTATTTATTTGCTCATAAATATACCTAAGGATTGCTGTTGGTTTCGGTTCTTATCTTTTATGATAGTATGTCAGCTACAATGTAATTTTGCAAAGAAAAGTACAAAGAAATATTAGAAAAAACATGTACTCGTATACCTCACAAAAAGTTATTGCATCTTCCCATCTCTGTAAATCTCATAAATATTTTACAACAAATATACTCAGAATTTGTTGCTGATTTTAGTTCTTATCTGTTGTGATATTGTGTGAGCTGTAATTATAGTTTTTCAAAATAAAATAAAATAAATTATTAGAAAAACATGCATAACTTGGTAAAATTACTATATTTTTAAGAGCATTTTGTAAAAGAGGTCCCGCACAGGGCTGTAAATAGTCACTTTCAACTTCCGTGGAAGGTAAGGAAATATTTTAAGAATTTTTTTCTTACACCAAGTGCATTTGAATATATTCCTCTTCTCGTTAATGTATTTTCTTCTTAAATTGGCCAACCTTAAAGTCTGTCCAGTCTGGGGGTGTGCTTGATATATATTTAGCCCGTCCATTAAGGGTTAACGGAGTTGGGATGAAACAAAGTATGTTAATAACAATATTTTCTTACAAACAGTAAACCCCCCGTATTCGCAGGATGCGTATCGCACCCCCCAGCAAATAGCTAAAATCCGCGAATACTTAGAACCTTTCTAAAAACACTTAGAACTGCCTTATTTTGATGGTTCAAACACAAAAAAAACTAAAAATGCTTATACAGGTATTATCCTACTTACAATGGGGTTAGGTTCCAAAAAACCCATCGTTTATTGGAAAAAACCTACCTCGAATATAGCCTAGCCTACACTAGGGTATTCAGTACCATGTATACATATATGGTAGTCTACCCTACACTGTAAAGTATACTCTATATATACTGGTATAGTAATTATTAATATCAGCTAATTCTGGAGGTTAATGCAGAGTGACTTAAGATAATTCAATACAAAGAGAAATTGAATAACAAACAAGAATTAGCTTAGCCTACACTATGGTAGATCGTATACATATATGGCAGACTAGCCTACATTATACTCTACTCTATATTCACATATATTATACAAACATCAACATAACGAAATATGCATCTTTTCCATGGATCTTTTAAAATGTTATGCCTTAATTCACTGTATCCAATAATATTGTAAATATTCTTACATTGCTTTTCTATTATAAATTGCAATCATAGCAATCAATGTTTTGGCTTGGAAATCGATTACGCGGTAAGTTTATTTTGCCTTATTTAACTCAGTTTGTTTTTTTCTTGCTTTTAGTCATATTAACTCAGTTTGTTGTTTTCTTGCTTTTAGTCAGTGTAAATGAATCTCTAGATACTTTATTTGTATGGGGGAAGGTTATTTATCTTTATACGAAGTGTTTTCAAGTCGAAACATAACTTAAATATGTCTCGTTGTGAAATTAATTTAACTATTTTTTCGTTAACAGATGACGTTGGCTGTTCGGGGGCGTCTGTTTTGTGTAAAATAAATAAAGATTCCATTCGCTATTTTCACTTGATTTCATCATAATACGAGCTTTACATATTTGTCGTTTACCGGCGTAAAAATAGCAGTATTGTGTTCTTTCATGCCCAGTAGTTTTGATTAAAATACTTTCTCTCCAATTTTAATTACGGTCGAGTTTCATCCATGTTACCGATGCATGATAATTTATGGTCATTAGCAGCTTGAACATTGTTTTCTCAGTTTCAGCTACAACTTGCAGCTTAAATTTAGCAGTATATTGCCTTGCCGATCTTTTATCCATACCGAATAAGGGTCTAATTTAAAAATATATGTCCTATTCTACTTAACGTCATTTGTAATATAACTAAGGTAACTGTTTATTACCGTACATTGGTTGAAATACATGCAAAAAGGTTGTTGTTATCCAATTCGGTGATACGCAAAACAACAGTTTCTCATTCGGTTGTGTATGGCTTTATGCATTTAGGCAAGAGTATAACGTTACTAACAATACTTTTATCATTCTCTTTTACTTTTTTAACTAGAAGATTGATAAAGGGATGGAGGAAAAGAAGCTGGTCTATTGTAATTTGGCCTCTCTCACTGACTGATTGTATGCTGCTGCCTGTGCCTGCGCGAAATTTAAAAATATTTTATAAATATTGTCGTATCGGTATTAATTGCTTACCCCATTCCAAAATCGAATATCGTAAGGCGAATTATTGTAACTCAAGCACTATCTGAGTATTTTAATAGTTTTATCACAAAAAGTGCATTTAGTCATGAAAATGAGACGAAAATGCAGTAATTAGTAAATATTTATCAGTGAAAAATACCGTGAATGGGCGAATTTTCAGCGAATAATGCGTATATATGTTCCATAGAGAAATCTGCGAATAGGTGAGTTCACGAATTGTGAGACCGCTGAATATGGGGGGTTTACTGTACATTACAGTATATTCCCATACTGAGTGCCTTCCTTCCATCCCTTTATACTTATTTCTTCACCACTGAATTCACAAAGGAATGAGATGAGTATGCATACATAAGTAGTAAGGCTGATAGCAATGAAGTGAAAAAATGTCACTGCCTCTTTTAATGGCTGTCTGGTTCATGAAAAAACAGGTTTTGATGTAGGAAAAACCTATTTTTGGTAGCCGCTGTGAATCCTCAAAAGTGTTACTCTCTCATGGTCCCCCAGGGCTGCATAAGACAGAGACTAACTAATTACAAAGAATTCTCTTAAAGTTGGTCTCAGCCAGCATGGTGCTGCTGGCACAGTGATAGAATATACAGACTTAGGACAGGAGGGCTCCATCTCCTATCCTACAACGACTGTCTCAGTTTTCTCTACACCCCACTTGCACAGAAGTGATAGCAGTGTGAATGTTGGATATCTTCCTCATTACACACCAAGTCAGTGCAAGATAAATGTCCATGCCTTGCAGGAATGCATCTCTTGCGATTGCCTGAATGTCCAGGTTCGGGGAGACATTCACTGGAAGTTGATGGTTCTCGCATGTGGCAAATAGGTCCACTTGCGGATGAGAAAGCATGTTAACAATTACTGACTTAAGAGGAGCTCAGCGTGAGCCCAACCTCTTGATGTAAGACACTGTGGTCATATTGTCTAGGATGAACAAAATGGGTGTCCCTTTTGGAGATGAAAAGATAGCTAACAGCTCCAAGAAACTGATATCACACTCCCTCAAAACAGGTGACCATTTTTCCGCTACCGGACGATTCTCCCAATGGCCTCTCCAACCTGTCAAGGAGGCATCTGTATGTATCACCACTCGACGAATAGTGGAGTCAGGTTGGCCTGTTAGCCAGAGACCCCTTCCAGGTCCACAGACAGAGTATCTTCCCAATCTCAGATGAAGGCCATTTTCTGGCATGTGAGAGCTAAACTGTTTAAATCCTAGTCACAGACTTTGTTCTAACTGTCATCTGCAAAAGGTGAGCTGTGCAAGGAATCTTCTCAGGTCCTTCCTTATTCTCGGTTTGAATGCTGTTGAGAAGACAGCTAAGGCTTATTCCTATCAAGAAACCTTTTGCTGGAGTCTGTCAACTACTACTCTCAGGTTTCATCAGCACTTCTCTGGCGGCTCCCAAAATTAGCCAATCATCTAATTGCGCAGCCAGTTAAATTTCTTTCCCATAAAATCCCGTAAAATAATAAGTATATATAGTATATATAATAATTTAAGAAAATATGTTTGCTCAAATTTGACAGGTCAAGGATCACCCTTCATTCACAGGAATGCTTCTTGGGGACGTTGAAGAGTGGTGGCTTATAAACGCGTCTTTCTCCAAGGCTCCTTTTTAAAATGGGTATGGTTTAAAAGAAAAAAAAAATTTAAGAAATTATTCTGTGTTTCCAAGGGGAGGACTTCCACTGCATGTGATGCTGTAGAAAACAGCACCAACCATGCAAAAACTATTGGGCTCCACCTCTTCCCATCCCTGTAATACTGTACACAGTCCAGGAATTGATTTTCCTTTTCCCTGGTAGGAGTGTCTTCTCTGCTTCTATTGTCAGAGGGGTCCTTTAGTAGTGACTGGAGGCTTGTAGGACTTTGATTCATACCAATCTTTCTTATTGTTTCCCAGATTCCCCTTTTTCAAGAACAGCATGCAGGCAGTCCCCGGTTATCGGCAATCCGGTTTCAAGGTGCTTGTCTAGCGACAAAAATCGGCAATTTTTTATGCCAAAAATCACAGATTTCCGCTTATCAGGCCTGATAATTGGGCACTGGTGCCAATACATACCTAACAGAGGCGCCGATAACCAAAAATTAGCAATTTCAGTTGTCATCACGCTGTCAGAATGGAACCCCCGCTGATAACCAGGGACTGCCTGTATATTGTGCCATTCTGTTGTTGGGTTCATTCAATGAGTTGTGTGACAACACTCTTAAAAAAGGGTACCGACAGATTGGGGAAGAATGAAATAAGGAGGTTACACTGGGGAGCACAATGGTTGGAGCCCACCGCAGCTTCCTTTCAAGCCGTAATGCGACACTACAGGTCATAAAGTGTTCCCTGTAGTGTAAGTGTTTTGGATACTGCAGTGAACACTGTTCTGGAAGACTCTGGAAGCTCTTTAATAGATACTTCCAGCATGGTAGTAGAAGTAATAATACTGAAGAGGTGGAGCCAAGCATAAAAATTCAGCCATGGCTGTCTAAACATTTTTTTTTTTGGGTCACAAATTGCTAGGTAGCCATGTCCAATGGGAGCTTTTTCCTCTCATAAAGGAGGACAAGTGTTGCCCCATTCCTTTGTAGAACTATCAGATACTGGAATGGTGGAGACAAATGGCTTATTTCTGCCCTACTCTTTCATTTCCCAGTCACCACAAAATTCTGAAATTTCATCTTCATTTGACTGTTTCAAAAGTGAGGAGACAGAAGGCTGATGCCTCCCAGGGAGATTACTGATTCTGTGAAACTGCTGTTGCACTATGTTTTCCATTAAACTGGAGAAAGGCTGCTTCTATGGTTTTCATCGCTGTATTAGTAGGCAGGATAATTTTCTCCTTTTATGGTTTCTGAATTCCAATTGAAGGAGGGACCAAGCGCCATTCAGTATTGGGAAAGATCACTCTGTCCTGAAATTCTACATCAACCTCAATCAGTTTTCCTTTCATTAATGAGGTATTTCCCATCTGGTGAAAAGATGCACATTGAGGTGTCTCACCAAGGGTTATCAATATCATTCTCAGGGGGAGATATTGGTGACCACACATTCTCATTTGAGGTTTTATTGTCTGGCCTAGTTTTATTGGAGCTCTGGGAGTAAGTAGGCTATCTCTTATTACCCATTCTGATTTCAATGGGATCTAAACAACTGATTCAGCTTTCCTGGGCTTGGGTTTTTTATTACCCTCTTCCCATGACCTAAGTTTTTTTGGTGAGAAAACCAATCTCTAGATGGACAGACTGTACAGCCTGCCTATCTAGTTTAGCAGATGAGAAACTTTTACAGATCACACCCAATTCCATATCCAGGAAAGACCTGAATTCCTCTTGGGAATAATGGATAGCATTCTGATATGCTGATGCTCAGTAGCAAGGTCATCCTGATACTGTTCAAGATTTCCTCCAGGAATTCTAAAAGTACTGCAAGCAGAATTTTCATATCAGGGAAGGCTGCATGAAATGACTGAACCAAGGCAGGTGTATCACCATTGCCTTGCAGTATTGAAAATACAGCAAGTGGAATTTTCCTATCTGGGAAGCGTGCATGGACTTATTGAGCCAAGGCAGTTGTATCACCACTGCCTGAGAGTATAGAAATCCAGGATATATCACTACCCGCGTAGATGGTACAGACACTTCAGATGGAGGGTCCCCTTCAATACATGATTGCTGCATGGGAAAGACAAGACTCTCATCTGAAGTATCCCTCTCATGTAAGGCACAAGACTACTCCTAGATCTTCTGGATTCAGAAGGGAAATTTTAGTATCCACTTCATGTCAGGTATCAGTGACCTCTCTCCCAAGGAAAGACCCTCCATCTCCATTGAAGGAGTTGAAGTGGTAGCTCCTAGAATCCACTATATTTGGAGTATTGGTCTGAATGTAGGTTCTGCTTGTAGAGGGATGGAAACAAACTGCCATAGTTCTGTCACAATGATGTACAGTACAGTAGTCTCCTTCTTCCATACTCCTACTGAAACCTATAACTCATAGACACACCTTAAAAATGTGCTCTTTCATCATTTAAACTTGCTGTCAGGAACATGTTGCATATTTCACACATGTCCAGCAACCAGTCAAATCCTCCTTTACTCTTCCTGAGGCTGGCTCATGGCAGGTAGTTATGAGCTATTTCCACAGGCGAAAAGCAGACTGAGCAATTTGCTGTGGTGCAGGTAACACTTCAAATTGAAACAGGCCACATGGTCACAAGTCCATGTTCATAGTATGATGTAAGGTAACATGATCAATGGGTCATACCCATAAAATAGTAGGTATATTAACATATTAATTTGCAGTTGCTACAACAACATTGCCTTAAAGATTTACTTAAATTCTTCTTAACTCAATTAACACAAAACTAAATGGATACCCATACTACATATATATTTCTACACATTTCATAAATTTTTATCACCCAGTCTATTCCCAAGTACCAGGTAAAGGTTATGTAGCCTACTGGCTACATTAGTTGGTAAATGATTAAAATCAAATATTATTGGAACTGTCATATCAAAAATATATAAAATCAATATCTCCAAGATTTTAAAATATTTGGCAAAGGTCACCATGAAGAAAAAGTACTTGTTCTATTCCCTTATGAAAAAGACAACAAATGTCACAACAGTTTTTCTCAATACCTACGATGTCACTACCAGGGGAGTAATAGCCATTGGAAGTAGATTCACATAAATGTATTTCCTTTAACACTTGAAAAGAACCCTGATATTAAGGGTAACTGGGAAAACTGTCTATATCATGAAATCCATTTAGTTTGATTATAAAATACTACAAAGGAAATGCTGGCCTTTAGTAAACAGTAGGGCTCGTAAGTCAAGTACAATTGGGAGCTATGACCACGTAAATGTTTTGTAAACGATAAGTTAGGCTAACCCAATTTACCCTTTCTGTGACCTCAAATTATCTATCAATGTTAAAAAAGTCATTGAAGAAAGAGTTTCAATAACAAAATTGTCTAATATTATTGCCTTAATGCTAATTATTACTCTGTCAAGCAAGAAAAAAAAGCACAGCAGTTACACAATAGCCTAGTATTCTACTCCTAATTTCTCGCCTTGCAAGACGCCTACTGGGTCCAAATTTAACAAATATAAGCCTACCCATTAAAATTTTAAGGAACTAAAACTTTCCACTGGGTCTTAAAACGAAGTACTTAGCCTGAATGTGATATGATGATCAACAAATTCATAGTCGAACACTATTTCTGGAGCAAAACCTAGGGATTAGTGAGCTCTTGGATGGACCAGAGTGTAATGAGGAAAATAGCTGACACATGTGCTCGTTATGTCTGAGCGAGTGGGATGTAGAGAAAACCAAGTAGCTATAGCCCTCCTGTCCTGAGTTCCTTATATTCTATCACTGCGCCAACAGTACTATTCTGGCCGAGACCAACTATAAGAGAATTCTTTGTAATTGGTTGGTCTGTCTTTTGGAGACCTGGGGGGGACCATAAGAGTATACAGGCAGTCCCCGGTTATTGGTGGGTTTCCGTTTCTGAGGGTGTGATGATAAACGAAAATTGCAGCTAACCGAAAATCGGCGATTTCTGCGCTTTTTCGGCGATTTTCAGGGGTTATTGGCGCGAAAAGGCTGATTTTCAGTTAAGGGCGCTTCTGTTAGGTATGTATTGGCGCCAATACCCAATTATCGGCGTCGACAAGCGGAAGTTGGTGATTTTCGGGGCCGAAAATTGCCGATTTTCGTTGCTAGACAAGCCCCATAAAACCGAATCGCTGTTAACTAAGCCCGCCGTTAACCGGGGACTGCCTGTAACTCCTTTGAGGACGAACAGCAGCTACACTATCAAAATAAGGCATTTCTATGCTTATTGGATTTGTAAATAAAAATGTTTTGTGCTATAAAAATATAGCTATTATAACTAACTGAAACATTAAATGCAGTATCAAAGAGGCCAGTCTCTCTGAGAAAAAAAGGCCATCTCTCTGAGAAAAAAAAATTGCCATCAAATTACAAGAACATGCAATTCATGCACTCAATAGAAAGTTTATGCTGCTAAGAATAATGAATGATCTTACACAAACTTGACTTGTATATAAATGCTTAAAAGAGGCAAAAACCTAAATGCTCTGAATAAAAAACTGCTTCATTCTGTCCTGTTTCAAGTTTTAATCAAGCTTTCATGATTGTTACCAATTTATATTCAAGGTACTGTACTTTATTATCCTACAAGACATTAAAATATCAACAAAAGTTAAGTTGTTAAATTATTGTACCTTTGTTTCCCATTATGTCCATGTGGAGATGAGCAAGACCAGTTGCGATGGAAAGAGCCATACGAATCATTCCTACAGTGTCAACTGGGTATCTCATCAAATAATCAAATAATGAACCATTCTCATGATAATCAGTGACTAACCACAGCTGAGTCCAGGTACCATTATCTGAAATTTGCAAAAAATTTTGTTGTAGACAAGTGTCATAACATATACTGTAAAGCTATTATTATCCAAGACATCACTCACTTTTTTATATAATTATACCACCAAGCTAGAATTC
Organism: Macrobrachium rosenbergii; assembly: GCF_040412425.1. Lineage (NCBI taxonomy): Eukaryota > Metazoa > Arthropoda > Malacostraca > Decapoda > Palaemonidae > Macrobrachium > Macrobrachium rosenbergii. The sequence continues at coordinate 14,358,736 of NC_089754.1, forward strand.
TCAAATCTCACAGGGAGCGTCAAAGAATTAGCTCAAGGAGAAAGTATAATTAAACAATTTTCATCAAATTACAGATTCCATATAACCTCTTAAAAGAATAAGACTTTATACTAAATTTCTTTAAGGGTCTTATTGATTGATATTAGGAATCACAATATATATTAAATTACTCTTGCACTGCATTCTCTATATAGGGGCATAAGATTGTGTGGCTTGTTACTGTAATGAGTAAATGTGTTAAATGTGTGTCAAATTCTAGGATGAGATGCTAATAATTTGTTCTGTTCTATTCATAATGATTATTATCTTAATTCTACTGCACATTTAATTAACTTTTTGATATGATCTTCTTCAATGTCTGGCTAATAATAATAATAATAATAATAATAATAATAATAATAATAATAATAATAATAATAATAATAATAATAATATCACAAAATCTACCAATGAATTAAGATGAATTTAAATTTATGCCACTTCATCTAGATTTAATTTTTTTAAATGCCTACATAAACATGAATTCAGCACAATCCCACTTATGCATCATGGTGCTTCATAAATTAAGAAAAGCCTCTTTGAACTTCTGTAAAAGAGAAATTTTAGGACAAATTTAGATGACCCTTTGAATCTTCTTTAAACTAAAATTCTTTACAGTAATTTCTGCAAAAGCAAATTTTTGCTGATCTTGACAGCAGACAACTTGCCAGACAGTTCTGCTGCAAAGAAAATGCAAGATTATGATATGAGAGATAGGTCTACTAATGAGAGGATAATTGAGCAAAATGCCCACCACTGAACCACCCTTATACAGTTAAGGCCCATATATCTGATGCTCAGTTTTTCAAGAATTAGAAAACCTAACTCACAATGAAAAAAAAAAATAAGAAAAATACTCTATGAGATTATTAAGGAGTAAAACTTGGTGATCATACCATTACTCATGATTTTTGTCCCACTATGTTCCACCAGTTTAATGTGTGCATACAGGGACATGGCCACAAGGAATGAAACATATTTACCTATTAAACAAAGAAAAGAAGGAATACAGGACTGTAATGTTTTGAAGTGTTACACCCAGGCTAGCCAAGAAATCAAGTATAGATTTCTTTTTTCGAGGTAAAACTTTCTAACAAGTTTTATAGCCACTGCACAAAGTGTCGCAAATGACTAAGCTTGAGACAATTTACAATTGTCATCATAAACATTTTCATGTTGGCTTTTCTCCCTTACTGGGCTAGATCTGAAACAAGTCTTCTTCACTCACCAAGCACACAGGGGGTATCAGCTGGTACCCCAGGAAATATACGAGAACAAGTGTGACATAAATGGTGACATGAATCATGAAGATAATCAAGATGAGTGATCAGTCTCTCTCTCCATGAATGGCACACTGTGATGATTGGTTCCAACAAATACAAATCAGGCCTTATGAGTGATATCACAAAGACAAAACTTGGCAAGGTTGTTCTGAAATGCTAAGCGCCCACTAAGGGTGGAAGAAATTTTCAAATTATACTTCAAAATTTTTGGCCAAGAAGGAAGAGAGGGGCCCCAACCTCATGAGGTTTAATCTTAGGCATAGCAAGGTGCTCTCTGAATACACCAGAATAAGCACAATAAATGACTTCTTATATCAAATAAGAAACAGAGCTGTCAACTTTAACACTCAATACTCTAATTGGGATAAAATCTCCATCACCTTATCTTGTTGGGAATGTAGCAGAACAGATCATGAATAAAAGTGATAGATCACCATCTTTCCAAGAAGAAATTCTGCTAAAAATAAGCTCAGTATAGAAGTTATACAAGGAAAAATATATCAAGGAGACTAAGTAACAGCCACCTCAAGCGATATTCCTATACAAAAGGTATGGTAAAATTTCAGGAAAATAAATGGAATCTCATCAAATCACCACAAGATTCTATACCCCCAAGAAATAAGCAACATAATAGGAGAAAATTCTGCAAACATAAGCAACAGCAAGAACTTACATGAACATTTTTGTAATATACAACTGACTGAACCAAACCACTAAATTTTGAAATGACAAATTATGTTATAATAGATAATTCAAAATGTAAGAATCATACGAGGGGCGTTCAATAAGTAATGGAACATAATTTGTTTCTCGCCCAATTTTCATTAAAAAAAATTTGAAATTTTGTGTGCGACATCCTTAGATACTCCTATGTTATTTCGTGTATTTTCTTTAATTTCTGATAGATGGCTGCACTATAATCAGCTATCAAAACGATGACTGCGACTGAGGTATGTTCCAAACAAAGAGCAGCGATAGAATTTCTTTTAGCGGAAAAAGACACTGTCACAAATATTCACAGGCATTTGCTGAATGTCTACAGACCCCTGGCAGTGGATAAAAGCACTGTGAATCATTGGGAGACGTGTCTATCATCATCAGAAGAAGGACAAGGAAATCTGCCTGATCTCCCATGTCCTGGCTGGCTGCACATAGCTGTGACACCTGCATTGGTGGAACATGTGGAGGAACCCCGTGGGCACAAAACCTTTGAATACCCTGAGTTGTGGTCAATTGTGAATAACACTACTGACAAAGATGTCAAGTTGATCAGCATGTTGTTTGATTGTGATTCACAGATCACTTCGAGAAAGTGTCCAAACGTTCCACAATTGCAGCTGTGTGCGGCCGTTCAGGGCATGGGAGATCAGACAGATTTCCTTGTCTTTCTTCTGATGATGATAAACACTTCACCTAATGGTTCACAGTGTTTTTATCCACTGTCAGGGGTTTATAGACATTCTGCAAGTGCCTGTGAACATTTTTCTCTCTTTATCTGCAAAAGAGAATTCTATCACTGCTCTTTGTTTGGAATGCAACTCAATCTCAGATGCCCTTTTGATAGCTGATTATAGTGCAGCTATTGGAAATTAATGAAAATACATGGCATAATGCGGGAATGTTTAGGATGTCGAACATATAATTTCAAATTTTTTGAACGAAAATTGGCCAAGGAAAAAATTAAGTTCCATTACTTCACACTGAACAAATCAGAGTTAGAACATTTTTTGAAATAATCAAATATCTACTGCCATTGGCTAAATCATACATTTCAATTTCTGCTGTTTGTGGCTAAGAAATCTGTTCCCTGAAACATGATGCAATACCCTAGTTATTTACATCTCCACTGCAGGAAAAGACTAAATAATGTAAACAATCTCAGACCACTTTCCCTAACAAGTTACTTATGCAAACTTTAAGGCTTCCTTTACTAGAATACTGTTCTCCGGTGTGGATGTCTGCTTCTGCCAGAGATTTGTCTCTTTTAGATTGAGTGGTCTGTGGTGGTAGGTTTCTGTTTTCTAATACAGTAATAGCAGTTATGACTTGGACCATCGAAGGATGGTCTCTTGTTCATCACTTTTTCATAAGTAGTATTTCAACCGAGATCTTTCACATTCACAATTGACCCCTGATCCCCTTTACCCGCCAAGAGCAACCAGATTTCCTGAACAGCAGTACCAATATGCAGTAAATGTGCCTCGCTGTTAAACTTCTCAGTTCCAGAGGTCCTTTATTCCTCAAACCACTGGACTGTGGAACAGCCTCCTATAGGATGTTGTGGAACTGGAAATTCATAAGTTCAACAAAGATGCAATGCATTACTACCCTAATACTATTCTTGCATTTTAATATATTTTATCTATTTATTAATTCACTTTTTCTTTTCTAATAAGTGGGATCTCTTCTTTATGCACTATTTTCCCTTTACCTCTTCTTACTTCTTCCTAACAAACACCATATTCTTTGGAAGCTTGAATTTAAAGTCAATGGCCCCTCCAGGCTTATTCCATTTGAACAGGTTTAATCTTCTGAATAATAAAATAATAAAATAATAATAATAACCTACTACCTCGACAGCCCATGAGTTTTGATTATCACTGTTTGCTTGATTACATACTGACAAAATTTGGTGATTATAACTGAATAAAATGTCTACAGTGACTGCAATGCAAAAGGGGTCTCACTATGCCTCTTACACAAAATTTATGGTATGTACCTAATACAGTCTGATATTCTGATTGACATATACTGTATTTAATGTATTGCTGTTTATATTTTGTCATCTTCAAGGATAAGATTTTATGCTGTATGTATTTATTTTTTCAGTCTATGTATGTGTGCAAGGCTTTATGTACACAAGCACCACGTAAAAAACATTCCACATGCACTGTGGTCTCCCCCGCATAAAGTGTTAAAAAATATGCCATATACTGTGGTCTCTCCCACATAAAACACAACTGTCATACTTTCTGCACCTACATTTACCAGTAAAGACATATGGTCACTTCCAGGCACTGTGGTATAATAGCGTTTGCTTACAGCTAAGCGAGAGAGAGAGTGTACTGAACTTACCCTTGGGTTTTACTTTTCAATAACTCAATAGTAAATTCTGACCAGGAAGGATATCGTTATAATTACAAAGATGTTTAACAAGGCTACAGTCACACTTCTAGACTCTTATAGGGCTCTTCAGACTTTAGTCTTAATTGAGAATTGAAAATAAAAAGGATAAAGTTGAAAACGTTTGATGTGCTTAATGGTTAATTATAGGTGCAGAGTAGCACAGATGCACTTACAGTAAATATTTTTTGTGTTTACTTTAGTGGTTAGGCTCAGTTTATGGTGAATACAAAAATGAGCTTGAGTCAAGCCTGGCCATTTTCTGATACTTTATTATATGCGTCAGCTGATTTTAAACAGATACGGTAAACACAATGTTTCTAGTGCCTTCAAGACTCTTAGTCTGTCAAGATCTAACCCAACACCTGAAGCAGTTTGAGGTGATACTCACCTAACTTTATATTAACTACTTTAATCATACAGGTGAGAAGGCCAACTTCGACATCTGTATCTTAAGAACAATTAGATACATGCTAATTGCTATGCTGGGTCCAGTAACAAGAGGTCAATCATGACAAAACAAGGAGAGAAAAGAGGAGCATAAAAACATAAGGAAACCCTTGCTTATTTAGTTTCAAGCAACTGCTAGGAACTACAGGGGAGTTCTGTAAATACCTGGCTAAAACTAGCAAAAGCAAAATACACAAAAGACAAACAGTACCTTTGTTATCAGCTGCTATAAAACCTAATAGGTTATCATGCCTTAACATAACAGTTTGGTAGATTTCAACTTCTCGGAACCATGATCTTTCATCTCTGCAAAGAAACAAAACAACATGTACACCCACTTAAAGATGACACAAGTATTCAAAATCATATTCATTTTTTGAAAGAGAGAGAGAGAGAGAGAGAGAGAGAGAGAGAGAAGAGAGAGAGAGAGAGAGAGAGAGAGAGAAATCAAATGTAAGAATGAGTTTCTTGCAAAGAATTGATTAAATTCAATTCTTGCAGAGAGAGAGAGAGAGAGAGAGAGAGAGAGAGAGAGAGAGAGAGAGAGAGAGAGAGAGAGAGAGAGAGAGAGAGAGAGAGAGAGAGAGAGAGAGAGAGAGAGAGAGAGAATTTTCTATGTATTTTCAGTAAAACATTCTTGTACAATGGGAACAAGTCATTAAGCTTAGACTTAAGCATTAGACTTTGCTACCAAACACTGCAATCACTTTCAAGGCCAACTCTTGCAATAAATAAATAAACTGCTTGGTGTAATTTGATATGATAAAAATGGAAAGAAAACATTAATATTTACATCCATAGTGTTTAGCTCAGTTAAATCCATACAGCATAATAAGTGTTATACAGTGGCTTACCTGGAAGAGAATATCTTAACTGCTACATACTCCCCACGCCATCTTCCACGCCATACTTCTCCAAATCTTCCTTTGCCAATTATTTCAATGAGCTGTATCTGCCGGGCAATGCTTCGCTGCACCAATAAGGGCAAGCCTGAAATTATCATTAGACTTCAGAATATATCTGGAACTATTATCACATTTTGCACAGCAATCAATGTATTATTTATCGATTAATAATTAACAAAATGTGAAATTAGACAAGTCAAAAGCTTTTTGTTCACTAAAATTTTAATCAACATGGTGTTCTTCCAGTGCAATGTTATAAACGGTAACATATGTGCCTTACAAAAAATCTGTAGCAGAGAAAAATACATAGTACCAATCCACAATTCAATAATGTCCAGAACACACTTTCCTGCAGCTCACATGTTTTAATGACCAGGGATATGATTTTAAATGTTTAGATTGTTAGTTTTTTTTTTTTTTTTACAAAGCACCTTGGTATTTCTTCCATTTCTTATCTTTTCTTTTTGGTGTTCAAAAATTTCAAGATCTTCAGATACTCCTGGTACCTGCATAAATTTGAACTAAAAATCATTCCTGTTTTGTATTTTTTTTTTTACACTGCACTGATTTAGCCTGAACATTTTGAATTGGTTTTTATGAAAACATGTTTTAATAGAATGCTGTCCAACCTCATCATCCCTGTTTTATGATCAATCTAAATTGTATTCAAGACCATCCTGGAATTGGCATCAAAATACCCATCCTAATAGGATAAGGAGCAGTAAAAAGTAAAAAAACCCTGCTGATTTAGAGTGGCAAGGCCAAGTTATTAGTCACTTCTAAGTAGTGAGTTCTTAGTGCTCACTATAGGCCCCACTCAATGGCAAGATACTAGGAGTGTGGAGGGGCTAATTCAAGCCACAATAAAGTTAAAGTACTACACTGTCTTTTTCTTACTTGCTGCAATACACACACAAAGTAATCATTTGAAAAAATAACATTTAAACCTACCAGAGCCTGAGCCACTGGATGTAAGTTCTATGACATCTCGAATGGGAGTATGAGGTCCCATTAATGGTACTTCTGATCGATCAAGAACTGACTCAACATCAGGAAACCCTCTCCGTAACCGCTGACTCCTCTGCTGCCAAAAAATAAGGGAAAACTTTTAGCTCTGATGTTGAGATAAACTTCTGTATTCTTATGAAAATAAGTGCACAAAATGACAAATGAAAAATTTATCAACAGAACGCAGTAATTTTGTCTTTATCTGCAATATGCATTTCAAATACACATTAACAACACTGTCAGAGAGAGAGAAAGTTTCTTATCCATTTTTGTTGTCTGAAGAGTAAAGCAAACACTACAACAATATGGTCAAGCCATGTGAGGGATATTTATCCCTTCATACTAAGATGTAAACACTTTATGTGCCATATTTTGAGAAACAGCTAAAAGTTTTAATATATTCAACTAATAATAAACTACTGAACCTTTATCAAAGTAAACAATTATAATGATTCACAACTCAAAAAAAGTTTAGCCGAAATTAATTTTTCAGCAACAAATGATCATAAAATTGTAGAATGTACAGTTGAGTAAATGGTGTTAGATGTTTGATACTTTTAAAAACAAACAAATGTCACCTCTACCAGGTGAAGATTTGAAAGGAGATAAGCTAGTTCTTGCACACTAAATTTTCTATCATAATATATATCTTAAGCCATTTCAAAATTTAGTGGGTTTGATTCAGTTAGTTTTTATTTTACAAAAATGTTCACCTTCATTCTTGTTGGTGCTGATGTTTGCAAAATTTTTGTCTAATATGTGGCTTATTTTCTGAGAGTCAAGAATCTTCTTGTCTTGTTTTGATGACGTGATGAATGTCCCATTTAGTTTCCTGAATATTTACTATACTTTTTGTATAGAAACACTGGTGGAAATGTCTGGTACAGTACATATTGTTTCCATGATATTATTTTTCCCTGTACAGTACTGTGTAACTTTGACTAAACTTTGCAGTTTGTTGTGTACTGTATTGGTTTTTGTGTATAATTTTCTGTTAATCCTGTAATACTTTTTAGTAAGTTTCCTTCTTGTAAAGGTTGTGATTTATCAATTCCTTTGAAATTTTTGTTTGGATTGCCTAACATTCGTCCAACTGAATGTTTTTGTGTTATTAGTTTTGACCAAGTATCACCCCACAAAGGCGCTTCACATTTGGTAGGATATGAAAGGCGCTTCACATTTGGTAGGATATGACTCATAATGAAATATGGCTTTGCAGAATTTCTGCAGCATTTTTAAATCAAAGTATCAGTTTCCTTGTGATTTCTCATATATATTAAAATGGAAGAATTTGTCTTGCATGTAATTGGTATACCATATTTTCCAATCAGCTTTATGAATATATTGTAAGAGGACTATGTTTAGGGGGATTATTTTGTAAAAGTGAATTTAAAATTGGAAAACAATCATCACTAGTATATAGGTTGTCACGTGTTCCATTTAATCTTTCTAATATGCTGGTTGAGCGAAGTATGACACCCAATTATGAAAAAGTCCCACCTGCTTTTGAGAAATATGTGTTTGTTTCACTGAGACAGTATAGATTACAGGCAGTCCCTGATTAACAGCGGGCTCAGTTAACAGCAATTCAGTTTTATGGCGCTTGTTTACCAATGAAAATCTGCATTTTCGGCACCGAAAATCAGCAAGTTTTGGCGTTGAAAACTGCCGATTTCCGCTTATCGGTGCTGATAAGTGGGTACTGGTGCTGATGCATACCTAACAGAGGCGCCGATAACTGAAAATCGGTGCTTTTCGGCGCCGATAAGCTCCGAAAATCACTGATTTTCGGTTAGCAGCGATTTTCGGTTATCACCACACCCTCAGAATGGAACCCCCACCAATAACCAGGGACTGCCTGTATTTTAATTCATGATCTAACACATTTCCTGCAAGATCTGGTGTTATACAGTTGCAATCCCAAATACTGTATGATTATGAGCATTAAAATCACCAACTATTAATACTGACTATTTGTAAATTATTAGAATTATAGTTTTTATTTGGCTGATTACATAAGTGGCAGATAGTATACGTATTGTTTTCCATTCATAATTTGATTGCTGAGAATTCTGAACTAGTATTGCTAAAAATTTTATCATAAATTATCTTATCATGTAAACATATTGTAATTTTTAAGGTGCCTTCTTCTTGAGATGTTGCTGATAGTAAGTATTTGTCTACTGATGATATTGGTTTGTTTGCATGTGAACATAAAGGGTTCAACTGCATTCCACTTGATTATTTAGTAAGAGTGGTGAGATACTTATACTTTACACAAGTTGTTGTTTTACGACTTTTCTTTCTATAACTGGAGTCATTGTGTTCTTTAGAAATTCCTTTTTTGCAGCTGGTTTAGTATTCTTGGGCATTACCATTTCAGTATTGATTTTTCTGGGGGGTTCAAAGTTTGTTTTTCTGTAGAAATTTATCTGCACCATCTATATATTTTGCTAGGTAACCAATTGGTTCTTAGCTACGTAAAAATAAATCTAATCCTTCAGGCCAGCCCTAGGAGAGCTGTTAATCAGCTCAGTGGTCTGGTTAAACTAAGATATACTTATTTTTCTGTATATTGAATGGTTGACACACATGCATCCCTTTTTATAAATTTCCATTTCAGTTGTTTCTTTATTTATACCTTTATACAAGAAATTCCTTATTGTATTTACAGGCGGTCCCCGGTTTACGACGGGGGTTCCGTTCTTGCGCCGCGTCGTAACCCGGAAATCGTCGTAAGCTGGAAAATCGTCGAAAATCGTCAAAAATCATAAGAAAACCTTACTTTTAATGCTCTGGGTGCATTGAAAACGATGTAAACTGATTATTATTGGAGTTTTACATCAAAAAACCTTCAAATTATGATTATTCTGCCATTTTGGGGCCATATTTCTTCCGTCGGATCGGCATACGACGCGCCGTAACCCCGAACATGCGTCGTAAGCCAGGAAATAATTTCTGATGAATATATTTGAAAAGCGTCGTAACCTCGGAACGTCGTAAGCCGGAACCGTCGTAAACCGGGGACTGCCTGTATTATGCAATCTTTTGTTTTTAATACAATAAAAAAACTTTATTACTGAACAGGTACAGCCACGTGTCATCAACAGTTTCTTTATAGGTGATGGGTTGACTAAATCTCCCCCTACAAGGAAGGTTATACCTTTATTTTGAGATAGGGCCTCTATTAACTAGTTTGTTATTTGTGATGCTGGACAGCTAATTTTTTTTTTATGCTGGCAGTCTTCTTTCATATTTTTTATTTAGGTTTGACAGATGGATTAGCTTATGGTTATTAGCATTTGTTTTTAGGTCTTTCTTTCTTATGATTCTTCTTATCTTGAGCTTCAGAAACATTATCTTGGTGGTTTATTTCTAATTCTAATGTGAAATTTTGGTTAATTCCATCAAATTCCACTTGTGAAACTCATCATATGGGTTTGAGTACTAAATGGTATATTCTTTTAGGATTGTATTTCCTTTATCTATCTTTGTGTGATATTTTCAATCTTTTATACAGTATATTGTTTATTACATGTTCTGTTCTAACTGTTATGGTTTTGTTTATAGGTTCTTTTGCTAGATCATAATCCCTTTCTCTTTGAGTTCCAGTTTGGCTCTTCCTATGGACATTCAGTTCTATCTCAAAGTATAATTATTTCTGAATTGTACAGGTACTGTATATATAATGTACACAGTCTTTGGATCTTGCATGGTGATTCTGACCACAATTTATACAAGTAGTTCCCCACATTTCCTCTTTGTTTTCTGACCATTTGATCCATAGTATACACATCTGGGGTAGGAATGGCATTTTTGTTTTCCATATTTACAGTAATTTTTGCATTGTAAAGGTTTAGGTACATATGATTTTCTCTATTTTAACGCAAAATTTTAATTTTCAATGGAAGGTCTTGTCCTTTAAATGTTATTTTTGCTACTTTTAAAAAGGTTTCCTTATTTTTCCTGCTTGGAATATTATAGATTTATAAATAGTTCAACCTTATCACTGAATTTTTCTTCATTCTTGAGATTGATCAGAGAGGTTTGTTCCTAACAAATACTCTAGACCCTGAACAATATACTGCAACTACTTAAAAATGTAATAACTGGATAATGAAAATGTTGAAGATACTGACAAAATTCTTTCAAAGATTTGTTTCTAAACTTGATATTTGCTGTTTGTGAAAATAGGACAACTAAAGGAATATTTGACTGTAACTGTTGTTCTGCATTCAGGAACTGGGGTCATCTGAGTTATTCATCAAATATCTATGGGTCAGATGAGGGAGACTAATCTGAAAGGGGAATATTCCTACACTATTTCAATGCATTGCTCTTTTGGGAGGAAGAACAGCACAAACCATCTTTTCTGAGTCCAGTCCCGTGTCAGCCGGTGAAATTCCATTACAGCACGAATTTCTAGGTATAACCTTGCTAGATATACCAGAGAAAAAGAGCTTTCAGGAAAGCTGGGGTTACTACCCCAGTCGAGCGCCTTCTAGGAAGGCGTCGGTATAAGAAGGGGTGAGTGAATTACCACTACCACGGAAACCTACTGAAAGATCTCTCCTTATCAAAATCCCGGAACAGAGCGGTGAGCCGTTACAGCCCCCACACCAAACACTCGCCAGGACGGCGACACCAGCGCCACCTACATTCCATTTTCTAGCACGTGAATCTTGGATTATTTTGTGTGTGCTCTTCCATTATTTTGGATTTTTTCTGCATCTACGATGGCATCGAGCAGCTTTACCATTTCAAGTTAAGTACCATCTTCTTGTGGGGTTTTGTTCTATTTTTTTGGCTGTTATAGTCTCGCATTTTCATAAATATCGAGATCTTATTATGTCGCCACGTCCCCAGCCAGCCATGTCGACCATGCAGGCGTCTCCTTCTGTTCTTTTCAGTTGGAGTCGTCTCCTCGTCGTTATAGATATTTTGCCCCCCTTGGTTCCCTTCCTGGTGGTTCCTTGCGGTGGCTCCCCCCCCTTATGAATTACGATCATTGGCCTACTGGCCTTTGTGGGAGTGATGCCCCGTCTAGGTACCCCCCCCCAGGTTGGGTTCCTATTGTTTTGGTCTTACTAGGCTAATTAATTTTGATTGAAGATGGTGCTCTCTTGTAGTTTTATTTTTATTTTTATTGTTTTATTATTTTATTGAGTGGTTTACCTCGGGTGTTGGCGGCAGCCTCAGATCTAACCGCTTCCCCGTGGTAGGCTACGCTCTCTGTTGAGCACATTTTAGTTTTTATGAGTGTTGGTTATGTTGTGGAGTAGGCTTGTTAGCTTCCTTCCCTTTGCCCTGGGTGGGGAGTTCAGGTTGAGGGAGTTTTGTTGCTGTTTTCCTCCGGGATCGTTTTTCGGTGGGCAGAGTGAGCCCCTTGGTTCTCTTCCTCCAATTGGGGGGAATCGAGTTCTTAGGATGTGTTTCCTCTAGGCTAGTCGCCCCCCTTGCCTGCCATTCTCGATCCCTGCTGGTTCTCGGCTCAAAATTTCTCTCCCAGTTGCTTCCTCCTTCCCTTTTACACTCCTCGTCCTAGCCTATACTTAGGTTAGGTCCATATTAGGCTTCGCCTAAGTAGGAGTCGGGCTTCGGGTTGGTTGCTTCCAGTCATTTTGCCCCTCCAAGATTCATGGTCTGGGAGGTATGGTGCAGTTGAGCGGGTGAGCTTCTCCCCGTCTCCTGTTCCTTTCTGGTAGCCTACTCCTCCTCCTTACCTCCCCCCCCCCCCTCCTCCTCCTCCTTTCCAGCCTTGCTCTGCTCGTGCGGGTGACGCTAGATGGCGTTTTCTCCGAGTTCCGGGACTTCTTTTGTTGGTTGAGGATTCGCTCCTCCCATATTGTCCCTAGCATCGCTGTATTGGGGTTGGTGGTTTGTTTACTCGAACGCGTTCGAGTCACTGTTCGTCTCCCCGTCGGTTTACGTTGATACGGTATATATTAATTGCTTCACCCTATGTTATGAACATATGAGCATTTTACCCGTCTCGTTCTCCGGCGGGGAAGTAAGGGCGGAAGGTTTTTCATTATAGGGGAACGGATCCCTCCGTCCTCTTGAGTTCTTACCATCACTTGTTACTGTTTTTATTTTTAGATAAGTCTGTTATCTACAGGAGTACTCTCCTTTATTCATTATATATAAATACGTGAGTCCGGTCCTATACCAGGGTCTCCGCCGTTATTTTACTGGCAGCCCTTATGGTTAGTTCCTGGTCTCTCCCATTCATTCCCGGAGTACTCCGGGTCTGAAATCCTACCTTCCACTCTGTGTAATTTAGAGCTTATTGGCCCAGTTTATGATAGGGAGTTCTTCTCCGCCGGAGTATTCCGGTTGCAGTTGAATTTCCCGGCCTCGCCAGCTTTAGTTTGCTTAGGGTGGGAGGTTCATGTACTTTTCTACTTACAGACTGTTCGCTGTGAGGAGCCGGGGTGCACCGCCTCTCTCCAACAACCCTACGGTCACGTAGTTTGTCGGACCCACGCTGGTTGTGCGGTCCGCCTGGATGACCTGATTGTTTGGCACCCTGATGGTTGTGAGGTTTGCTTTGCTCTCTGCACAACTGTCCAGGATGAGTTGGTAAGTGACAGTCTCTACATTATTCTTGCTTTACGCTCCTCATATCGTATATTATACATTGTTTATGAGGTTCCCGGAATGGTTTTCGTCCTTAGCTAATTGTTGGTTTTCTTACAGGCGGACGAAACTTCCAAGAAGTCTGCCTTGGAATCCCTCCGGGCCTGGGTGGCTGGGTTTGGAAGGAACGTTCCGTCGGGGAAGCCCTACGTCCTCGACGCTCGGTTGAGGGACTTACTCTACCCCGGCGCACGGGTGGCGGCCGCAGTGCCTGAAGATCTGGCCACCCCTATCATCCAGCAGATCCGGGATGAGACCCAGCCACCCCAAGCGGATATCCTCTACGCTGAGGTCTCGGAGGATGTTGCCGCTATTAATCTCGACCTGGAACCGATGAATGTAGAGCAGGACCAGGTGGTAAGTGGTGAGGTAGGTGAGGTTGTTGGGGCGGGCCCCCCATTATTTGACTCCCCTGCTTCATCTGTTTCTTCTTTTTCAGGCTTTGTGAAGTCTTCCTCCTTGGGTGATAGAGCTCCATCTGCTATCCCCAAGTTGAAGTTGAAGACTTCATGGAAGGCGAAGGGCTTCAAGTCCTCGTCTTCCAAGAAGGCATTGCCCTTCCCCCCGTCGAAGGCTAAGGTCTCAGGACCTGTAGCCTCCGGGAGCAAGTCTGGTTCCTCCAGCAAAGGCGCGAGTAAGAGGGCTGCAAAACCAAGCCCTCCTCGCCAACCTGCTTTCGATGCAGAGGCCTTTGCTAACCAGCTTTATAAGCGTTTTACGGAGGACCTGGATTCGAGATTTAGCAAAATCTCCGAGAAGCTGGCCAGTCATGATAACATACTGGCGGGAATGGCTCACCCACCCCAGCCGAACCACAGTATGTTATCCCGACACTGCGGACCTCCGCCTTTTGATGTCGGTAACCCTTGGCGGTTCGCTCTCCGGGCCATCCAACATGATGGCAAGCTAACTCTTGATGGTCTTGGCACGAGGCGGTTGGAGGAATTGGAGTTCTTCCCCCGATCTCCTGCCCCCTTACCCAGGCTTCGTGAGGCTCACGGAGGAAGCCTGGATTCGGTCGACAAGGTTCCTAGGAGACTGTCATCGTCCCTAGGGACCAAGCTCAGTCGGCTCTCCTCGCACTCTGACGGAGTGGCAGGCAGATAACACGGTTGACTCCTTTCAAGGGAACTTCACCATGTTCGCCCTGGGAGACAACCTTCCCACCCCTTGCTTGGACAAAGTCGCTCTGGCTACGGCCCGAGCGTGCTTTTGAGGGTATTCCGGTACCTCAGCTAAGGGAGACAGACCCTACTTCCTGGTATTCCCAGGAAGTAATGAGTTCTGGACAGACGCCCGTCCACTTTCACGGTCGGGAAGCTGGACCCTTTCTGCGCCTCCACGCAATTTAGCGAGCAGCTCCCCAAGCTGCCGGAAGCTCTTTTGAAAGCGGAGTTTGATGCTCGGGTTAAGTTAGCCCGGTCGTTGAACTCCGTATGCCTTACTGAAGCTACTGCCGTCTCCTGCTCGGACGAGCCCTTCTTTCAGGTTTTGGCTAAGTCCTTGCTGGCAGGTTTCCAGTCTGACTTATCTGAGTTTATCTTGGCCAGACTGGAATGTAGGAAGTTCATCTTCGCCGATGCAACTATCCGTCACGAGCCTAACAAGCTCGTGAAAAGCTCGATTTGGGGACCTAACCTCTTCCCTGAAGAGGAGGTCACAAGTGTTATGGCCGAGGCTACACGGGCCAACCAAAGTCTTCGTTCTCGCTGGGGTATTTCAGCCTACAAGCGTAAGACCCCAGAATCGGCCGGCCCCCAATCGAGAGGAGGTAAACGCTTCAGGAGGCATAAGAGGCCTCACCACCAGGCGGTAGTCCAAGCCGTCCCGGTCTCGGCAGTGGCACAGCCTTCCACTTCTAAGGCTCACCCCCAACAGTACGTGCTGGTCCAACCAGCTGCACCCTCATATGTGGCCTCACCGGCATACAACCCCACATATGAAGGCCGTGGTTATTTTCACGGCCTTAATAGGGTTGCAAGGGGAGGAAGAGGCAAACCCCCTCATAGAGGAAAGCCCAATACCACCCCAAGGGGAAGACCTGGACGTGGTAGGGGGAATAAACCCGCTCCCTCCCACTGAGAGAACACAGGTAGGCGGTCGCCTGTTTTGGTTCAGGGACCAATGGACCTTCAGCCCTTGGGCACACAGCATTGTGTCCAAAGGCCTAGGATGGAGCTGGATCAAAAACCCTCCTCCTCTAACCAGGTTTTACCAGCCACCCACAGCAATCCTAAAGGATTATGTGACAGAATTGCTCAA
Source organism: Macrobrachium rosenbergii (assembly GCF_040412425.1). NCBI lineage: Eukaryota > Metazoa > Arthropoda > Malacostraca > Decapoda > Palaemonidae > Macrobrachium > Macrobrachium rosenbergii. Next base: position 14,374,445 of record NC_089754.1, read on the forward strand.
CAAACGAGCAATAAAGAAAGTAAGGCACCTAAAGTTTCAAGGCAGGTTATTCACTGTTCCCAAAAAAGACTCCGATCAGCAAAGAGTGATCCTGGATCTGTCGCGTCTAAATCGCTACATAAAATGCGACAAATTTCGCATGCTTACGGTAGCTCAGGTACGGACTCTACTTCCGCGTGGAGCCGTCACCACCTCTATCGATCTTTCAGACGCTTATTATCACGTCCCGGTTGCGCGGAACTTCTCTCAGTTCCTCGGTTTCAGACTCGAATCAAGCCTACTCCTTCAGGGTCATGCCCTTCGGTCTGAACATTGCGCCCAGGATATTTACCAAGCTGGCGGACACGGTAGTACAGCAACTCCGGTCTCAAGGGATATCCCTAGCAGCATATTTGGACGATTGGATAATTTGGGCACCAACAGTTCCGGAGTGTCAGAAAGCCACGTCCATAGTCATCAGTTTCCTGGAGTCGCTAGGTTTCCAACTGAACAGAGAAAGTCCCGCCTGACTCGGACTCCCGGTTTCAGTGGTTGGGTCTCCATTGGGATCTGTCATCTCACACGCTGTCCCTTCCGCCTCCCAAGAGGAAAGAGATAGCATCTCTCACCAGGAGATTCCTCAAAATCCATCAGCATCCCGCCGGTCCCAAGAAAGGGTCCTTGGGTCTCTTCAGTTTGCCTCAGTGACAAACCTGCTATTAAAAGCGAAGTTAAAAGACATAAACAGAGTGTGGCGGAGTCGAGCCAATGTCAAGCTCAGAGACAAGGTCTCCTCTATCCTCAAATCTTAAAGACAAGGTTGCGACCGTGGGCCTCGGTCAAAGGCTTGTCCAATACAGTTCCGCTTCAATTTCCCCCGGCACTAGTAGTTCACACAGACGCTTCCTTAAGCGGCTGGGGGGATATTCACCAAAACAAAAAGTACAAGGAACGTGGTCCACAATGTTTCAGCAGTTCCATATAAACACCCTGGAAGCTATGGCGGTATTTCTAACTCTGAAGAAAATCCGCCCCCAACCGGATTCATATCAGGTTGGTATTGGACAGCGCAGTGGTAGTTCATTGCATCAACAGGGGCGGCTCCAAATCAGGCCGAGTAAACCAAGTAATGGTTGCTATCTTCTCCCTGGCGAACAAGCACGGCTGGCACCTGTCAGCCACCCACCTAGCGGGGTGCGGAACGTGGTGGCGGATTCCCTGTCCAGGAATGCTCCGTTGGAGACGGAGTGGTCCCTGGACGTGGAATCTTTCAAGTGGATTTGCCGCCGGGTTCCGGGCCTCCAAGTGGATCTGTTACAACGGAGAGCAACTTCAAGCTCCCCTGTTATGTGGCCCCCAACCTGGACCCTCAGGCGTTACGCCATAGACGCAATGACAGTAGATTGGAACAGTTGGGAGAAGATTTATCTTTTCCCCCAATAAACTTACTGCTGAAAGTTTTACACAAACTCAGGACATTCAAAGGTCAATTAGCCCTAGTAGCTCCCTATTGGCCGAAGAGCAATTGGTTCCCTCTTCTTCAGGAACTGGGATTACGGAGTCTTGGATCCCCAAGCCCATTCTGACTCAGACAGTACAAACCAAGACTGTGTCAGCTTCCTCAAGAATTCAGAATGCCCTAGTTTTATGGACTTTATAAAATTCGCAGCTCAAAAGGGAGCGAACATTGACCCTGTCAACACTTTGTTTTTAGAATCAGATAAAAGAGATTCTACTATTAGACAGTATGACTCAGCAGTCAAAAAAATTAGCCTCCTTCCTAAAAGCATCTGAAGCCAAAATCATGACAGCTAATTTAGGAGTTTCCTTCTTTAGATCATTGTTTGAGAAAGGCCTAGCTCATGCCACCATTACCACAATCAAGTCAGCATTAAAGAAAGTATTTCTTTCTGGCTTTAAAATCGACCTCACAGATTCCTACTTTTCATCTATCCCCAGAGCATGCGCCGTCTGAGACCAGTATCACGCCCACAGTCTGTTACGTGGTTTCTCAATGACGTCCTTAAGTTAGCATCAGAGATGGATAACTTTCATTGCTCTTATCAGGATCTGTTAAGGAAGACTTTATTTTTGATTAGCTTGGCTTCAGGTGCTAGAATCTCAGAGCTGTCGGCTCTCACTAGAGGTGATAATTATGTGAACTTCCTCCCATCTGGAGAGGTCCTCCTTTCCCCTGACCCTAGATTTTTAGCTAAGAACGAAGACCCACAGGACAGGTGGTCTCCTTGGAAGGTGGTGCCCTTCCTCAAGACCAGTCTTTATGTCCAGTTTATACACTTAAATCTTACCTTTTAAGAACTCCACAGAGTAAGTCGGGTCCTCTTTTTATCAGGAGAAAGGTGGTACTCTTTCACTAAATGCTATAAGACAACAAATTTTATATTTCATTAAACAGGCCAACCCAGATTCAATCCCCAAGGTTCATGATATTCGAGCAGTTGCTACTTCCATTAATTACTTTCATAATATGGACTTTTTCGGAGTTATCTAAATTTACGGGTTGGAAATCACCTCTAGTGTTTAAACGCCACTATTTAAAAACACTCAAGCCCTGAAATTTTCTACCATAGCTGTGGGAAGTGTCATCTCCCACCTTAATTAATCATATCCTTGTCCTTTCCTTTCCCCATACGCCTGCCTCATTTACTTTTCTGCTTATTCTCCTGGTTGATTATACCTCACTGCCTGGCTCCTCATATTGTTGTTTCTTGTACCTGTTGATGGAAAAAGCGTAATCTGAAATGCCATGATTGTTTCTCTTGTGGGGTACTGGACAGTTTTTATTTGGCTCCATGTACCCCAGATGAATGTATATATTAATGTTAATTGATTTTGTCTCTTACGTGTTTAGCCTAAGTTTACGTGTATAGTATTAAGGTTATATTTGCAGTTATTTTGTGCGCTTTTCATGTTTCACCTTGCTTTAAGTAATTTTAAGGTTTTTTGGGGCTTTTTCTCCGTCGTGCCGGGGACCTGCCCATGTTTCATAGTATTAAGTTTTTTAATGTGCCTTAGATTTAATATGCCTTAGTCTTAGAGTTCTTGCTACACGGAAGAGATTGCTTAATTAAAATTATTTTGGTAAAACTTTTGCCTTTTCTTCAGATTACCCCTCCATTTCTTTTTCCTGGTAGTTGCAGCCTTGGCATGATTCTCTATCACGATTTCACCGGCTGACACGGGACTGGACTCAGAAAAGGGATTTTGACAGAGGAAAAATCTATTTCTGAGGAAGGTCCCGTGTCACCCGGTGACCCTCCCTGAATCACCTAGTACTCTCCCCCCCCCTCTTGCACATGCCAAGTCTGGGGTTAGTGCTAGCATGGAATGAGGTAGGTGGCGCTGGTGTCGCCGTCCTGGCGAGTGTTTGGTGTGGGGGCTGTAACGGCTCACCGCTCTGTTCCGGGGATTTTGATAAGGAGAGATCTTTCGAGTAGGTTTCCGTGGTAGTGGTAATTCACTCACCCCTTCTTATACCGACGCCTTCCTAGAAGGCGCTCGACTGGGGTAGTAACCCAGCTTTCCTGAAAGCTCTTTTTCTCTGGTATATCTAGCAAGGTTATACCTAGAAATTCGTGCTGTAATGGAATTTCACCGGCTGACACGGGACCTTCCTCAGAAATAGATTTTTCCTCTGTCAAAATCCCTTTTTTAATTCATTATCATTAGATTCATTATTCCACAAAGCCTGCCATTTACAGAAAATCATTGGTTTCATAAATTATCACAAATCACTGACAGTCACTGATCTAGTCAATCACTGAAACTTTGGCTGCTTTAACTACAATTTCATCTTTTTTAATTCCTAAATGTGTTGCTAACACACAATAATTCTCCAACATAGAACACAAATATAATGTAGAGATAACAGTAATTTTCCAACAGAGAACACATATGTAATGTAGAGATAACTTTAATTTTCCAATAGAAAACAACTGTAAATTAGAGATAACAGTGGTTCTCTAAGAGAGTTAAAATGACAAATACCCTAGAATAACTATAATTTTCTTACTGAACAAAATACAACATGAAAACCCACCTTTCTGTGATGCCAGAGCCATCCAAGGGATATGACAATTATTGCCAGGAGGAGAAACAGTAAGATGGATGCCACGAGAATTATATGCCAAAGTTTCCATTCTGGAGGTTCCTCTGTATGTACAAAATTCATTAATACTGAGTGCCTGAGACATATTCAATTTTAAAAGTATAAACCTCAAAAATAAATTCATAGTAAAATTTCAAGAGCTCTTATTTTTCTTTTAAATAAAGTTATATTTAGAAAGGAATATGTAACTATTGTACATTCATACTACATCTCCCATAAATCATTACATTAAATATTTAAAAAGATACTTCTTTAGTCCAAAACACTTCTAAGGTTTAATATTACTGCCCAATGTATCGGAAAAATTTTGCAGTGAATAGTGAACAACAATCACTTCCACAAAACAAACAGTATTCATATTTTTCACACGGAATTATGTAAATAAAGTCCTGTACACAGTAAGTTCATGCGTGATACAGTACTTATAAATCTACAGATATCAAAATACTGAAAGTGTCAATTTTCTTCAGAATTTTAAAAATTATACAAAAAAGTATCCATGAAATATTTATACTTCTTGATGCTGCCTTTTATTTAATATTTGCCATTAATTTATCTCATGTGTAGAATAAAAAAAATTATTTATAACAAAACTACTGAACTCTTGACCTCTATATGCAAATAATGTACTACACTAAGGCAGTTTTTAATCAAACCTTACAAAGCTCCTTTAGAAAAGATCAATTCTACAACACTTTAAATTATAAATTTAAGAGATATGGGAAAGCAGTACTAGTAGCAGTAAAAAAGTCTCAAGTCAATTTTTCCCATTTCCATGTCTTCAATATACCACGTTCAGTACTAAGAGTATGATAGGTTATCTAATGTGACTAGAGAGATGAAAATAAAATGTGTTCTATATTTTTCTTACACAGCTTATACTGTAAATGTTATTATGAATATGGTGCAACCTAACTTCATGGAACAGGCTGATTAATTAACACTAAAAGAATTTAAGGGCAGTATTTCCCTAATTATTGCCAGAATTTTTCAGGTGGACATGCTTTTAAGCATGCTGTATTAAACCTTTCATCTAAGGAATATTTATTAGACCTGGAAAGGTTACCCAAATTTTATCCCTTATTCAAGAATTTTGAAATGGATGGAAATGCTGTCAAACAGAAAAAAAATTACTCTACAGGACTGTTTATTGTTTGATAAAAACAAAATATCCTTAAGTATACTCTTCCCATAAAGCTTTCTGATTAAAATACTGGCCCTTACTCTTATCACAAGGACTGCTTTTCCAACAGCAGTGGAAATACCCTAACATGTCCTCTTCATAGTTCTAAAAATACAGTAAAATATGTCATTCTGAAAAAGCATCTTAACCCTAAGAGCAATTTGGAACTATAATTCCTGGATGACATCCAGGTCTTCACCATATGTACCTACAATGATGTGAGATTTAGAATATGAATTTTAGAAAGAATAAAAAGTTTGTCACAACAGCAAAAGAAAATATCTAAGCACTACAGTACACTCTTTAAAATAAAGTGCTAGATAATAATAATAATAATAATAATAATAATAATAATAATAATAATAATAATAATAATAATAATAAGAATAAATGAGCTCTTCTCAACTATACTATTTATAATCTGTGTGACCAGGTCAGGTGAAGCAGCTAGATCTGCTCGAGTGACAAAGAAAACTTTAAAAACACTTACACTATAAACATGCCTAACACAAAAAATTTATTAATCACATGACGAGGTAAAAGAAATTAGAGAAGTAGCAACAAATCTACAAGAAAAAGTTTAGATGATGGATGGAATGGGCTGACGGCAATTTCAAAACAATACCCTGTAACTTCAATGTCAGTAAGCTGCTGAAATAACCAAAGAATACCTAAAAGATATTTATGACAGAGCACTTAGCAGTTATGTGAACACAAACACTATACACTTAAAAGGCAACAAAACATGGCAATGTTCCATCATACATATTCAGATGACATGAAATGTTTCGTTTGAGTAATTACCTCAAAAATGATATATAAAATAAAACCAAACAGCTAATGTCTTATGGAATAAATCCCATTACAAATAACTGAACAACCAAAGAAGGGTTATCACTGAAGAAAATACAGAAATATCTTTGAAAGGGAACTTTTCTAACTATCGAATATACTACAATTAAGAAACAACCAAACCAAAAGAGATAAAATAAATCTTGGTCACACCTCCAGCAAAAACAAAAGGAAATTAGAACATGATTCAGGTTTTTCAGATTCTTAAGTGGACTGATAAAACTCTGACAAGGAAGACACTTTCTGGGTGTATTCATCTAAGAAAGTCATCATATTGGGAAAACAAATATATTCTACAATGGCAAGATGCAGTTGGTGCAACTGCAGTACCTTTTTTCCTAATGAAAATGGAAATGGGTATCACTATTGGATATATACTATTAAAGTCATTTACATTCCCTTCCTTAGTACAAAATAACATATAATCTTTTAGGGTTGGAAAGTGTCCTGCACTATAATGCCACTGTGATAATAGTTCCTTGTGTGAAAAATACTGTCATTGTCATAACTGTCACTCAGTCACAAAACTGTTCCTAGCAAAATACAAGATAAAAAACTATAAAATTATAGTATGAGATCTGAAGCAGCTAACTATACCTCCCTGTCACATGGTAATGGAGTGTACATACTATTGTTTAAAAGAATTGTGTTCTAATTTCATACTTTCAAAACCAGTCTTAATTGATATTCCATATAGAGTTTGACTAAGAAATTAATGAAAAAAATCACAGCTTTAAAAATAAAAAAAAAAAAAAGCTTTTTTGTTCAACATGAATAAAATGAAAGTCTTACTCTTATCACAATCATAAATTCAAATGAAGATCTCAAGAGTTCGTGTTTCAAAGAAAATATACCAACAAGCATCGCAGGTCACAATGAATATCCTCATTTTTTATAATACATTAGCCTCAAAAGATTTTGCAATCCAAAAATTATATTTACTGAAGACCTTAAGCAATAAATGTAAGACTTACATCAAGTGAATAAGAAATAAAAATTAATAGTCAAGTCCTCTTTTACTTTTAAGTAAGAGAAGAAAATAATTTTCATTCAATGCCTTTGGTTTAACTGTTATAAAAATTGACTCAAACACAATAAAAAAAAACTGTCTAGCCCATGGCAACCAATCCACCAAAAGTAAAGCCCTACCGATGGTGAGAAAAGGACTTCATCACAGTAAATATGTTCTACAAGGTAACTGGAACTAACAAAATTATAGAACTGGAATATAAGCGCTAGTAAGTGTTTCAAACATTCTCGTCACAAAAATTTTTTATGGAAGCTTTTTACTTTATGGAGTTACACATGAAATGTGCTATCTCCATTTTCCTTGATCCACCGCACTTTTTACCTAAACTCCAGTCAGGTCTGAGTCTTCATTTATGTCTCTTTTCCATGACTTTGGGGACCATTCTCCACTTTTCTCTCTTTGCCACTTGCTCCTCTTTTTATACATTTTGGGCATCCAAAATTTCTTATTTCACTTCTGAGAATCTCTTGTGACATCCATTACATTTTGTAGACAGTAAAAAGTTCACCACAAAACCTTTTGCATAGCAGCTGCATGGCCTTTTTCCTGGCTATATTTTATTATCTTCTCTTCACTCACCAAAAACTTGTTTTGCTTCTGTTGATTTTTAATCATCTCTCCATTCTCCAGAACATTTCAATGACCACTTCCTTAGATTCAGCTGTAACATTAAGTCATCTGCATTAATCAGCTTCCAGGGACCTCCTTTTCTGCACTCCTTTGTAGCTCCCTCAATTACTATAATAAACAGAAATGGGACTATAGTTGATTCCTGATGGACCCCATAAATTTTCCTAAAATTCTTTTGATACACCTGCTTCTGTAATCATTGTAGATCTTGTGGTAGGGTGGAGTACCATTACTAGTCTCATCTGGTATCCTCTGCCTCCGTAAGGCCCACCCAATTGTTTATCTTGTTACTCTGCCACATACCTTCTCAGGGTGCACAAATTTTGGTTATAATGTTTTCTTTGCCATAACTGTTTTTGTAGCAGCCTTATATAAAGACTGCCTCTGCTATTTCTTTATGAAGCCAAACTGAATACATATTACCAATTTTATAATTTTTCTCAGCTTTTCCCCCTTCACTTTCTTAAACATTTCAATGACTTGTTCAAGCTGTCTCATTCCTCTATACATTCCACAATCCAAGGCATCATCTTTTTCTTTATCTATCACTAATGTAGGACCCTTTTCAACTCTTCTGGGCCAGCCTCTTCCTTTATCAGATTTTCACATACAGTATTCTGTTAAGCTAAGAAACTTATGATATTTTACTAAGAAATATGACTAAGCAAAATAGCTATTTTTCTAATTCAAATATGACATTTTTGGACGATGACAGGTTCTCCTCTTGCATTTATGGTCTTGGGACTTTTCCATTTACTGTCTTCCTGAGGGTCCTTTTTACCCAATTCAGTGATAATTCTCTATATCATGGTAAGGTGCTGTACTTTCATAATAGTCTGTATTCTTTTCAAATGATCCATTGTCATCTTTTATACATTCTGACCCTTTTACAGTACCTACTTCCATCTTTCCTCGAACATTGCCTTCCTCAATATTTTCACTATTTTCCTCAGCTGTATTGAGATTTTGATTCCATTCCTCCCAAATATTTCGGTTAACCCTTGCCAAACATTTTTTGGCCTCCCTCCTCTCCTCCCAGTATGTCTCTATCCTCTTTCTTGCATGTCCTCTGTCAAGAGTTTGAAGGCTCTATTCCTATCTTAAATTGTCCTTTGTACATTATGATTCCAGCCTCTAGCTCTATACATTTTTCTTGATGTCATGCTTTTTTATGATTAATTGCTTGACACTTCTTTGATATCTTTTAACTTTTTTTTAGTTTCCATGATTTTATTTCTTTTGACTGTCTCTTTCTATACCTTTTTACTATCAGGATATGTCTCTATCCCTATAAACCAAATCAATTCACTTCAGTCTTAAGTTTTTTTTTTTCAAATGCACACTTTCTACAAAAAGCAATGGTTTCTTTAATACTGTTTACTTCTCATCAAATCAAAATCAATATGTAAGCTTCAGCTTATGAGCTCTTGCATGACCTTGTCTTAGACAGAATTTCAGTACTGTTTCTCCCTCCCGATTTTTTCTCCCAAAATGTACCATCTCATAACTTAAAAACCTACTCTGCCCATCCCTATGTGGCTGTTGAGGTCCCCTCCAACCACAATCTCCTCTGACTTTGGCACTTCCATTTCTAATAACCTTATCCACATATTCTGGTTTATTTATTCTGGTCTTCTTGAGTGTGGCGAGTATAACAAGAGCACGTTACCTTCTTTCCTATGATCATCTTAAATCGTGTTATTCTTTAATTTAACTACCACACTTTCATTAAATCTCCAACCATTTCATCTTTGACTGGTAAGTGTAAGGTCCTTTATACTTTATCTCTTAAACACAACTAATGACCATGTTTCTTCTTTCCCACAGTTTTCCCGCATACTTAGAGCTCATTTTTAATGTACTAACTTTAATTCTATTTTTACTTGTGGTTTTATTCACCCCTTCTTTATCATAAGGGTAAGGGTAGTGGAGGGAATTTCACCATGAGAACTCAATTTCACCGAGTTCCATTTACCCCTAACGATGATCTCAATAAACTTAAACAGTTCATCACCATCAACCTATTATTTATTTGATTTCCCAACATGAAAAATCATTATTTCACTTGATCCTATCATTTTGCTAAGTTCTTGGCATACAGAAACCATATAGTTATCCCAAGTCATAGATATAACAGCACTCTATTAAAGTCACATTCTGATTTAACAGCAAGAACTGATAATGCCGAGATTTTGGGAAAAGCACCAGGATTACTGAAGCTGTAAAGGTTCCACTGTGGCAGAACCTTCTACATATGAATCACCTGCTGGGGAGTTCAAGATATTTTATATTGGTGTTAAAGTACTTGAAATATACTTGAGCTTGCACATAACACAAGAATCCTGGAGAAACTGGTTAACATTCTACATCAAACTGACACCTTTTTCCTAAATGTATAATGATAGCTATGTGACTGTTACTCAAATTGAGTAGAAGATAGAACAATGAGCTGAGAAATCAAGGAATTTTGGATATAAAAGTGGGAAATGTCAAAATGCTTGTTAGAGTAAATGAAAGTAAAAAGTATTAACATACTTTTTTTTATCTAACAAGAGACCTAGCATGAGTTCCAGGTACTGTACTTGAAATAAAAGGAAATTAACTGTGAGAATATAACTATAAAAACCTTCATAAACTGTCACACACACATACAGTATGTGGATGTATGTATGTATGTAAGTGTATGTATGTATGTATGTATGTATGTATGTATGTGTATATATATATATATATATATATATATATATATATATATATATATATATATATATATATATATATATATATATATATATATATATATATATATATATATATATATATATATATATATATATATATATATATATTATATATATATATATATATTATTATATATATATATATATATATATATATATATATATATATATATATATAAATATATATAAATATATATATATATATATATATATATATATATATATATATATATATATATATATATATATATATAACAAACACACACAGGTAGTCCCAAAGGTTAGGGCAGCTCTAACTTACATGGCGCTTTTCAAATATATTAAAAAAAATCGGTTCTGGGTTATGGCTGATGTTCCAAAGTTACAGTGCTGTAACTAGGATTATGGTGCCATACGCACTACAATGAGGTGAGAAAACTGGTTTAGGGTTCACCATAATGAGGTCCCGCCTATAAGGAAAGAAGAAAACCAGTTTATTACCAGGGCAAAGCTGAAAGCTGTTTCTTTCCTCAGGCTTACATAAGTCAGTCTCACTCTCTCTCTCTCATTTTTATAAAATTTTATTACGATGTTCTGAGTTACAGCGTTTTCCAACTTACGGCATACCACTGGAATGGAACACCCCCCCACACACACACATATATATATATATATTATATATATATAAATACAGGTATATATAAATATAAATATATATATATATATATATATATATATATATATATATATATATATATATATATATATATATATATATATATATATATATAATTTTGAAATAGACAATTTCACTTTAACATGAGCTATAATTAGAAGAGATAATGATCTGTTTACTTGAATTCCTCACTTTAACACAAGTAAGAAGCAGCAGTGGCATGGGCAAAATTTCCTACACTGCTGCTTACCAGTATCCAACAAAAAGTAGACTCTACTGCCTCAGAACTTAAGCCCCCTATCACACCATTTTCTTCATACGTAATGGGAAATGAGGAGTCGCTGCATGAGCCAGCACAAATTGGAAGAAGAGGAAAGGAAATGAAGGTAAGGCAATAATGATGGACAATGAAAACTTATGTTACTCAAGGTTTTCACATAATATTTTTTTTTTATCAAAGCTCCCAGAAAGGGTAGCCTGCCCCAGTCTTGGAATCTAGCCCCCATAATATCCCTGACTTATGGGGAAATTATGATCTATTTACATGATTTCCATTTACACTAAACAGACACACACACTATATATATATACACACACATATATATATATATATATATATATATATATATATATATATATATATATATATATATATATATATATATATATAATATATATATATATATATATAATATATATATATATATATATATATATATATATATATATATATATATATATATATATATATATATATATATATATATATATATATATATATATATATATATATATTAAAATGCAAAATGTAGAAAAGAATGCTATAATTTCAGAGAACAACTGTCTCCTGTACAGGCAAGAGGAGACAGTTGTTCTCTGAAATTATAGCATTAACTTTCTACATTTTGGTGTTTTTATGGACTCCTTTTATTAGATTTAATTCTGTTTTATATATATATTATATATATATATATATATATATATATATATATATATATATATATATATATATATATATATATATATATATATATATAAATTAATGAATTTTATCACATCACCGTGGTTCACATACAAGCATTAAGCTACAAACGTCCTTTAGTATCCAATTCGCTCTACCTGGGAAATAATATATTTTCATATATGTTACCCGAAGAGGAATTTTTTAGTTGATAACAAGTTCATCGTCTCATGGGCTCAAACCACAGAAGACAAGAACTCAGGACTACAGTGACATGCATTAAACCACACGGCCATCAAGTGAGGTATAAGTTGATACCGACTCCCACCTGCAAATTACTGTCGAACCCAGGTATTTGTAATTAGAATCAATATCAACCCACCTCTACCATGTTAACCATGTACAGTAGTGCATTTGTTGCACACAGCCATATTGTGAATGAGTTTTATCACATCACCATGATTCATATACAGTACAAACATTAAGCTACAAACGTTCTTTAATATTCCAATTTGTTCTACCTTGGAAATAATATATTTTCATATATGTTACCCAAAGGGAAATTTTTTTAGTTGATAATAAGTTCGTCGTCTCATGGGCTCGAACCACAGAAGGCAAGAACACAGGACTACAGTGATACGCATTAAACCACATGGCCATCAAGTGAGACATAAATTTTTACCAACTCCCACCTACAAATCACTGTCGAACTCAGGTATTTGTAATTAGAATCGATATCAACCCACCTCTGCCATGTTAACCATGTAGTGCGTTTGTTGCACTGGCCATATTATGAATGAGTTTTATCACATCACCATGATTCATATACAAGCATTAAACTACAATCATCCTTTAATATCCATTTCTCTCTACCTGGGAAAAATTTTTTCTTATATGTTACCCGAAGAGGAATTTTTTTAGTTGATAATAAGTATGTTGTCTTATGGGCTCAAAACATGGGAGACAAGAACTCAGAACTACAAATTTAGTGCACATTGTGCTTACTCCTGAGTCACTGTGATGTGATAAAATCATTTGAGCCCGAGACAATGAACTTATTATCAACTAAAAAAATCAGGTGTTGACAAGTAACATATATGAGTTCAATATATTATTTCTGGGTAGAGTGAATTGATATTAAAGGATGATTGTGCATGTCAGCTTCTTTCTTGTCTTGTATGAAGAATCACTGTGATGTGAACTAAAATTCATTCATAACATATATGAAAATATATTATTTCTGAAACGCAAACTGGATATTAAAGGACATTTGTAGTGGTGGGTTGATATCGATTCTAATATATAATACCTGATATATTCAACAGTTATTTGTATATGGAGTTGGTGTCAACTTATACCTCACTATGATGGCGTATATATATTATATATATGTCATATGTAGTCCTGATATATTGTCTATATATTATGAGCCCACGATGTATATAACTTATATATCAACTAAAAAATTATATATTCAGGTAATATATATGAAAATATATTATTTATATATATAGAGCAAACTGGATATTAAATGTATATTTGTATGTATTAATATATATATATATATATATATATATATATATATATATATATATATATATATATATATATATATATATATATATATATATATATATATATATATATATATATATATATATATATATATACGAGGGCAAGTCAAAAAGTTCCAGGAAAAATTCAATATACTCTTTATTTAAGGAAATTCAAACATCATTTTTCTACATATCTACCATCTAACTCTATACACTTTTCAAGGCGCTGTTTCCACCTCTGCAACCCTTCTTTGTAGAAATTTGGGGCCTTTCTATTAAACCATGTTGAAACTGCATGTTTAGCAGCATCCAAAGATTCAAACCGGACTCCTCTTAAGTGTTCCTTGAGTTTTGGGAACAGGAAAAAAAAAATCTGAAGGAGCAAGATCAGGACTATAAGGAGGATGTGGAAGAGTTTCCCACCTAAATTTCCGTAGGACTTCTCTTGCAACCCTTGATGAATGTGCTGGAGCGTTATCATGATGGAACAAAATTCTCTGCGGTGCAACTTTCCTCGACATTTTTTAGCCAATGCAGTCTTCAGTTTTTGCAAAACACCTTTGTAGTAGTTCCCGGTGATTGTTTTTTTGTCCTTCAAGGAAATCAATCAAAATCACTCCTTTGGAGTCCCAAAACACTGTTGCCATAACCTTCTGGGCAGATCTCGCCACTTTGAACTTCACTGGTGCAGCTGAACCTCTTGGTAACCATTGCTTTGATTGAATTTTACTTTCTGGGTCATATTGATGGATCCAAGTTTCATCTCCAGTAACAATCCAGTCAAAAACTCTGATTCATTTGATTCAATCTTCGTTAAAACTGCAAGAGAAAGTTCAGCTCTTTGATGCAGTTGGTCTTTGCGCAACGCTTTTGGGACCCAACGTGCTGAAAGTTTACTCAAACCAAGATTTTCATTTAAAATTGAAAATGCGGAACCATGGGAGATCCCAGTTTCATTAGCTATCATATCGATAGTAATCCGACGATCTTCATCCACTAGATTCTGCACCAAAGCCACAATTCTTTCATTTTTGCAGTCGATGGTCTTCCCTCTCTTGGGTTGTCTTTGAGGTCCTCCCGACCATCCTTAAATCGCTTTATCCAATCATAAACAACTGATTTAGATGGAGAAGAATCTCCATAAACTTGTTGCAAAGCTTCAATAATTTTTTCTGGTTTCAATCAAGCTTGGTCAGGAACTTGATGTTAGCTCTCATCTCAAAATTTTTATTTTCCATGGGTTCAAGAAGTTACTTTTCTGAAGCAGATGTTAACACCACGGTAGCAAGAGGATGACTGAGGTAACAAGTCTATATGGATCACTACATCACAGATAATTGTTTACCAAGTATTTGGGTTGTTTCATTCCTGTGTAAATACATCATTCAACAATTTTTCCTGGAACTTTTTGACTTACCCTCGTATATATATATATATATAATATATATATATATATACACACACACACACACACACACACACGGGCAGTTCCCGCTTACTGGCAGCATCGGTTAATGACTATCCGGTTTTACGGGGCTTGTCTACTGACACCGTTAACTGGATTTTTGGTGCAGATCTCTGGTTAGTGGCGCTGATCTCCGGTCAGTGGTATTGATCTCTGCTTGGTGGCGCTGATATCCGGTTAACAGCGCCGTTAAGCGGGTTATTAGTGCTATTATCACCAATTTTTGGTTAGATGGTGCTCAGCCAGGAACGGAACCCCCCACTGTTAACTGGAGACTGCCTGTGTACATATATATATATATATATATATATATATATATATATATATATATATATATATATATATATATATATATATATATATATATATATATATATATATATATATATTATATATATATATATATATATATATATATATATATATATATATATATATATATATATATATATATATATATATATATATATATATATATATATATATATATATATAATGCACATACAAGTACACAGCCCATAATTTGACAGGATATCACTCTTGATGACTGAATGGATTTATCATTTTAGCCTGAATAAACCAAAAAGGAATGTCCAAATCATGACCAATGGGTATGTGCACTTGTATCATTTCCTTTGGGTATTGGCCATTTCCCATATAAAATGAAATGGTATTAAGGGGTTATTTGTTGGAACTAGTAATCACAGTTTGGTACCTGTATGAGATGCACCCCTCACTCACACCTGCTGAAGTAAAAAGACTGGAGCACTTGGACCATAGCTGTAGTTCTTTGCACACTGCTAAAATTAAGTAAACAATCTAGTTTTTCTTAGTTTTTTGTTTTTAATAATCTTCTTAAGCAAGCCACCAGATGACTAAAGAAGGGTAGTGATAGCAGCAAACCAAAAAGAAAAGTGGTAAAAACCATAAGAGGTGAAAAATGATCTCATATCAAAATATGAGTCAGGCTTGCGTGGCTGATCTTGCTAAGCAGTTTGGTATGGTCAAAAATCAAAAGGTCAAGAAAGGAAATGATGTTGCAGAAGGGGAGAAAGTACTTAAAAACAAAGATCAGAGATAACAGAAAGTAGAAAAACTGTTATCAATTTGGATAAATAATACACAGTTAGCCAGTGACAGAAATACACTATGACCATCATTTGTGAAAAAGCAAAGCAGATGCATGCTCACCTGTTGAACAAAAAAACCCAGAATGAGTGCTGATACAGGTGGTGATGCTTTTAAAGCTAGTTGAGCATGGCTTGAAAAATTTAAAAGTGACATACGTAGTGTGGTGAGGCATGGGGAGGCTACCAGTTCTAACAAAGGTATTGCAGATACATGTTAGCAAATTTTAAGGAATATGTGGAGTTTGCGGGTTTCATTTCCTGACAAGTATTCAGCTGTGATGAGACAGGCATCTTTATGAAGAAAATGCCAATGAGGACCTATACCATTTACAAATATAAGTCACTGCCAGGCACAAGCCCATGAAGGACTGGCTAACTTTTATTTTATGGAATGCAAGTGAGGACTTCACACTTAAGCCTTTGCTTGCACATTACTCAGACAACCAGAGGGGTTTTTAGAAAAAAATGTAATAAAAATTAAATGTAATGTGGAGGGCTAACAGTAAAGCTTAGGTTATTAGGCAACTTTTTAGTGGGTCGGTCCGTGAAGTTTTTCACCCCAAATGCAAAGAAATACCTCCAAGAAAACAAATTGCGACTCAAGGCCCTCCTGTGATGTTCCACACTCCTGCTGAACTTCCAGGCCTGGAGAACAAGTTGATGGAGGAGCACAGTTCTTGCCTTCTAACAAAAGTGCTCTCATCTAGCTTGTGAACCAATAGATCATTTCAAACTTGAAGAAACTTTACACCAGAGCAGACAGACTTTTTAAGGCTTTGAGACCATGCCTGTTGTTGAGGATACTGTTTATGAGCAAGTCGATGGGCTTGGTGGTGATAATGATGATGTGGAGGAGTTGGTGAAGGACCACAACACATGAAACTTCAGAGGGGGAAGGGGGTATGCCCCTAGTTCACTAATTAAAGAAATATGAGGAATGGGAAAATTTATAAAGCTTTTTGGAAAATTTTCACCGGAGAAATTTTAAAATTCCCACAAAAACTAACCTCATTGGACAGGTTTTTAGAGAGAAGAGTTCCAGTGAGTCTCAAGAGTGTGCTACCAGATGTTTTCAAACATGGTGACTCCCCTTCCAAACAAAAACATCACAACCTCCTCCTCTTCAACTTCCCCACCATCTACCACTTATGCCATCAACTAGTTCCTCGCTGGGTGAGCGGTTTCCATTCTCAGCTACCACTCTGTTGGTCACGAGTTCGAATCTCTGACCGGCCAGTGAAGAACAAGAGGAATTTGTTTCTGGTGACAGAAATTAATTTCTTGCTATAATGTGGTTCGGATTCCACAATAAGCTGTAGATCCCGTTGCTAGGTAACCAATTGGTTCTTAGCCACATAAAAATAAATCTAATCCTTCGGGCCAGCCCTAGGAGAGCTGTTAATCAGCTCAGTGGTCTGGTTAAACTAAGATATACTTAACTTATGCCATCAACTCTCCTCACTATATGTATAGTAAAGCTAGATTTTCTTGATATATATGGCACAGTATTTATTGTTTTTGTGTATGATTTCATGCATGTAGGAATACAGGTTTAAATAAGCAGTATTTTTATTTAACCTGTAAACTCTACATTTGGCCAAACCAAATTAACAACTGATGTACTACCAGAAAAAAATGATTTCCTGAAATATAAGGCATGTTTTTTCTAAAACCTAAGAAATTTGTGAAGTGCCTCATGAGGAACGGCCTTGTATATCTATCAAATTACCCTCTGGATTATGAGCAACTGGCTGAAGTGATGAGTAACAAATACTACCCACAAATGTAAAAATGAGGTACATGTACTTTGCTCTCTAACTCACCAAGTTAGTTAGACTGTAAATATGAGAGGCATAGAATGAAATGTTATTTTCATGGTAAAATTAAGTTTCATATATACTTACCAATTATTACATAGCTATAGTTTCAACTCGCGCAACAGCCTTTATTTAAAAAATTGCGGTAGCACTTTGATAGTTTAGTGTAGGTGACAAGCCCTGCCCACTAATGGGAATAAGTACTGGAAATGACTTAGCAGAAAACCTCATTCTGTTTGAGCCTTATGTCCATGAGAGGAGAGGAGGGAGGGCTCCAATTCTGTAATTACTTGGTAAATATATATGAAACTTAATTTTATCATGAAAATAACATTTTCATATAAGTAACTTACCAAGTAATTACATAACTGAATCCCACAACGACAAGAGGTGGGATACATGGACATATTCTATTCCAGAACATCAAGTAACAGTAATGAACTTGAAATAAAAAAGTTTGCTAGCATTGAAACAATGCTTATTGTTTCCTTACCTGGTAAGAGAGCTACTGCAGGTGAAAACTGCTGCTGGTTGGTGCTCATCTCAACCTGTAGTGGAGTGGCGGTTGAGACGAGGGTCACCTCTACTCAAGTGGGAGCTTTGCAGCAGAGGATAGGGCAAAGCATACACAAGTGCCCCTGCCCTGGGTGCAATACCAATATAAAAAAACAACCAGACAACACTTTCACCTACACTGAAAACACCACAACCCATCCACTGAGACTGGTGGGTACTCCAGGCACATTGTACCCCTGGCTCCCGAAAATTCAACACCTTACCTCAAGATGAAGAGATAGTAGGAGAAAGAGAGATTCCAATGTTTCCTCCCCCAATACCATGCCAGCCACTGAAAATGGCGCCAAGGTACTGCAATTTTCAAACACTGTTTCAACTTCTTTCAAATAGTGAAACGTGCAGATTGGTTCGCAATTCCAGTTGCTCGCCTGTAGAATGGAAGTGCCTGAAAGCTTTTAAGGTTGAGACTACCCAGACATCATGAGCTTTCACTTTAAAAGTAGGCAAAATGTCCTCCTGAATCTGAATGCACGCCTCAGAAATTAATTCTTTGACGAAGAAGGACAAAGCGTTCTCAATTAGAGGGTGCGACAGGTTCTTGACAGAGCACCAGAGGTTACTGGATAGTTCTCTGATCTTCTTGGTCCTGCTCAGGTAATAACTTAAAAGCCCTAACAGGACAAAGAACTCTCTCTTCTTCTTCAGAGCCAAGGTATCAGTTAAGGAGTTAATTGAGAAAGAACGGTGGGGGGGTCAGGGATTGGAAGGGTCCTCGTTCTTAGCAAAAATCCAAGGATAAAGTATCAAACTGTCTCTTCTCGTGAAAAAATCTACCCTTTATCGATGGCTTGGAACTTGCTAATATGTTAGCAGTATCCAAGGCCACAAGGAAGAGAGTCTTTTGAGTAAGGTTTCTCTGAGAAGAAGAACTAAAGAGGTTCAAAAGAGGGACCTGTCAGCCACTTCAACACTATGTCCGTTAAGATCTGGGATTGATGCAAAATTCAGGACCCGTGTTCAAACACTAAACTAAAACACAGCTCTATACCCCTTAATGGTGGAGGACAAAAAATTCCTAGATCTTCTCAGGTAAGAAGGAAATCCACAATTTGGATCACAGGCATCTCAGAAGAAGGGACATTGAGTCTGAGACATCAGCTTCAGAAAATTGCCCCTTAGCCTGGAAGATGCAGCTACACAATCGATGCCTGCATCTTGCAATAGTCTCTGCAGCACATCTTGAAAACCTTTCTGCTCTGACAAGCTTCCGGACAGTCTGAAGCCTGTCTGGGCAAGAGTGGACAACCCTTTGGTATCTTTCAAAGTGAGGTTGTCTGAGCAGACACAATTTTTGGGGAAGGAGTCTCGGAAAGTCCACCCACAACCGTAGCAGGTCCTGGAACCATTCTTTCATGGGCAAGAACAGAGCTATGAGAGTCATCGTAATGTTGCGAAGAGCCCAAGACTTGTTCCGCACTTCCCTAACCATGTTGAAGGGCAGAAAGGCGTAGAGGACCAAGTATGACCAATCTAGCACGATGGCCCCTGATGCCCATGCAAGAGGGTCCGGGCCGGAGAACAAGAAAGAGGAAGGGGATGGTTCCTTGAGGTGGCAAACAGGTCCAATGTCGGCCTGCACCAGTTTCTCAAATTCCAAAAGACCAAGGGATCCAAGGTCAACTCGGTGGGAAGGACCTGCTTTCGACGGCTCAGTTCATCCGCCAGAATATTTAGTTTGCCCTGAATCAATCGAGTGACTAGACTCACTTGATTTTGATCTGTCCACAGAAGTTCTCTGGCTGTCTGGCAGAGAGAATATAAGTGAGTGCAGCCTTGCTTTCATATGTGCAGTAGGGCTGTGGTATTGTCTGAATGCACTACAAGTCTTGTCATGAACTAGGGTCAAGAAGCACTGAAGCCCTAAGTGAATTGCTTTCAGCTCTCTGACGACGTGACGGTTCTGTTGTTTGGGCGAACAAGTCCTGGAAACTTCCCAGTTTCCTGGGAGAACTCCCCAACCTAGAACCAAGTAGTATGAATAACAGTCTAGGTCTTCTCAAAGGATGAAGGGCTTTCCTTCCGAAAATCTACGTTCAGACCGCCACCACCGCCGGTCCAACCTGAACTCCGGGTTTGTGGGAAAGATGTAGGTGCCTGGTTGTGTTTCCCTGTCCCAGTTGGCCTTGAGGTAGAATTGCTAAACTCTCATGTGAAGTTTGCCTCAGTTGGCCTTGAGGTAGAATTGCTAAACTCTCATGTGAAGTTTGCCTAACTTGACGAACATCTTGATGGATGACAGAGTTCCAAGTAGACTCATCCACTGATGGACCAAGCAAGACGAAAGGGCTAGAAACTTGTGGACCGTCTGAAGGCAGTAGGTGATTCTCTTGGCAGATGGAGAAGCCTGAAAAGTCCGAGAGTTGAGACTTATCCCCACATAGAGGAACTCTTGTGACAGGGCCAACTGGGACTTCTGAAGGTAGATGATAATTCCCAGTCCTGAGAGAGGAGATGTTCAAGTTCTTCGTGCACCTTTCCCTCGAAGGGGATTGAAGAGGTAAGTCGTCCTGATATAGACTGATGTTTATGCCTATAAAAGGAAGTTATTGTTAGAAGAGCAAGGACTTCAGTGGACACTTGAGGTGCCATAGAGAGGCTGAAGTACAGAGCCCGAAGCTTGGGAGCTGGCACTGGGCACTTGGGTGGCACAGGCGCTCCAAGAGGAGACAGGCGTTTAGACGCTAATGTGGGGTGTCTGAGCAAATGTCCTGGAAGATGAACCTTAGATAGTTCCTGGAGTCCAGATGGATGGGGAAGAGGAAGTATGCATCCTGTATATCCAAGGTTATCATCCAATTGCCCTGGTGAATAGGTGAAAGGACTGGCTGGTTTGTCTCCATCTGAACTTTGTCTTCCAGATGAAGAGATTGAGGGTGCTTATGTTAAGGACTGGTCTCCAAACCCTAATGATTTGGGGACAACAAAGAGATGGAAGCAGAAGTCTTCTCAGTTGATATCCTCAACTTCTTCTATGGCTCTTTTTCGAAGCAAAGAGAGACCTCCTCCAAAAGAGCTGTATTTTTGCAAGCCTCTTGAGAAGGCTGTCAAAATGAAGGGAGAACAGACTAATGGGGGCTCTCCAAGAATGGAACAATCCCCTGTTCTGTCCCTCTGATACTCCACGTCTCCCAAAACTTGAGAAGACTGGCTTCCACTGGTGCACAGAGGACTTCTTCCTCATTTTTGGGCAAAGACTTGAGCTCCTCCTGATAGAACTGGCTAAGAAGCAGACATTGGAGTGGGTCCTAGACTGGACTTGGGCTTACTCCCATGAAAGGGAAGTACAGTCGACCCCCAGTATTCACGGGAGATGTGCACAGTAAACCCACCATATTCACGTTCTCACAATTTGCGGACACACTGATCTGCGGGATTTTCTGTGGAACATATTTATAAATTATTCGCGAAAGATTTGGCAATTCGCAGACTTTTTCGATGTTATTTTCATGACTAAATACATTTTTTATGATAAAAAAAATTATTTACTAATTTTCAAATATTATTAAGATTATGATTAAATGATAATAATAATAAGACTGTAACATTAAATAACATGTAATAAGATGAAATACAGTAATACATACGTAACTCAAAGAGAGAGAGAAACAGATGGTAAAAAACTGGTTTCCTCCCCTCCATTCAGGGGACCCCTTTATAGTATAAAAGGGACCTCATTAAAGTGAACCCTGTTGGCAGCTGACCTCTCAAACTGTTTTTTTTTTTACCCTATACTGTAGATAGGATGCTCAGAACTGTTACTATTGGAATATTAAAATTATATTAAAGTAATATTGAAATTATATTAAAATGATATCTGTATAAGTGTTTCAGGATGACAGTACAGTATAAACATTTTTAGGGGGTACATTTTATGATAAAATAATGATTTACAGTACTGTATCAATTATCAAATATTAATATTAAGTTTACTAAGATTAAATAACAAACAAAAATAATAATTTTCTCTCTCCTTCTCCCTTCCTATTTCAGTTCTCTCTCTCTCTCTCTCTCTCTCTCTCTCTCTCTCTCTCTCTCTCTCTCTCTCTCTCTCTTACTGAGGTAAGAGAATTTTTATATGTTTATTTGTTTTGTATGATAAATAAATGATTTACCTAATAATAAGTACTAATTTTCAAATAATAATAATAATAGTAAAAATAATAATAATATACTGTAATTACAACATTTATGCATTTCTATAGCAAGTTATGAAAAATTTTAAACAAACAAATTTCAACCCAGATCTTTTCCCGAGTCTTGGAGCTCAGGGGGCAAGGTTAACCTGTCAAATATGTCAAATTACTCAACATTTCTGACCAAGGGTAGATGCTGCCACACCATGATCAAGTCAATTTCTCTTTTTTCTTCCTTCCTTTCTCTCTCTCACCAAAGAGTAGAATGTAAGAAAAAAATAAATAGATAAATAAATACTTAATTCAGCCCTTCTCTCTCTCTCTCTCTCTCTCAGGAAAAGATACTGCTAACTTGAGTCTCTTTAACCAACTGGTATTAACACATATGCACACTGTGTGTGTGCATGTGTGTTCATAGTGTTTTAAAAATGCGTAATAAAGGTAATGCATTTTTGGAAGACAATAAACATAAATTTTTTTGTTGTCAGTTGCACAAAGAGACATGGATTAACATTCCTAGAGAGATTAAAGAGAAGAACTCACTCTCTCTCTCTCTCTCTCTTTTGCCCATGCCAGTACAGGGCTGGCTGAATATAAATTAGTGGTAACTCTCTCTGTTTTAGCTGGAAGGGTTAGAAGTATGTATGTATATATTTTTAAGGGTACTAATGTTTAAGATGACTTTGAAATACTATTAATAATATAATTTTAAAGATTAATACAGTGATACAATAATAATTTAAGGTATATTTGATGTAGGATGATACTTTAAGTTTATAATTGGTATTTGAACTTTCAAGATAGGCAGTTATAAGCATTTTTAGAGGGGGGAGGGTTCTAAGCATTTGCAGATAATAACTACTTGCGGGGTGGGGAGGGGTCAGGAATGCATCCCACTGCAAATAGCTAAAATCTGCAAATAGTTAAAACCTCTCTAAAAATGCTTAGAACTGCCTATTTTGATAGTTCAAACAAAAAAGCCCTCTAAAAATGCTTTTAAAAGAGTATTTTAATAGTTTTATAACAAAAGTGCATTTAGTTACGAAAATATGAAAATACAATAATTAGTGAATACTTCTCAGTGAAAAATACCACAAATAGGCAACTTTTACAAGAATAATGTGTATATATGTTCCATACAGAAATCTGCGAATCGGTGAGTCCGTGAATCCAGAACCGCGAATAGGCAGGGGTCGACTGTAGCTAGAGAGGAGAGACCATCTTGGGAACAAATGGGGTCGAATCCCTGGGGCATTTGGAAGAATGCGCCAGAAGTCGACTTCTGGGCCCGAATAACTCCTTTAATGGAAAGGGAGCACCAAAAATCTCTCTTCAAAACCCCCGTAAAGAGAAGAGCCGCAAGTTCAAGAGAGCATCCCTGATGGTTTTGTCTGCACAAAAAAAGACTCCTACCAGTCTGAGGTGAAGTCTCCCACTACAGCATCGCCTTCTTCAATCTTCTTTGCTAGTGCTCTCACCATCCAGTCCAAGAAACTGAAAGCTTCAAGCACTCAAAGAGGTCAAGTTCTGCCGACAAAAAACAATTTTTGCAGACGAAAACTTAGAGCATTGGGAAGAAGGAACCTCCCCAGTGGCGTAGGAAAGAAAACTCCTACACTTAAGAGGACAGATGAAGGAAGCCTTATCTTGCTCCCTCTTAGCAGAAAGCCAAAATTCAATCTCCTTGAGTGCCTCCCTAGAAGACGAGGAAAACCACTGTGGGGAACCTAGGCCTGTCATCTGGATGGCTCCTCAGCAGGAAGGTCGAGGTAGGTGAGACCGGGGATAGCTAGAGCCAAAAAAGGATTAAGAGAGCTCGCCCGCAATAATTGAAGGAGAGCTGCATAGGCTAGGAGACCCACAGGCAGAAACGGGCACCTGGCACTCTGAGCAGGAGATTGATAATGAAGAGTTGGTGCCGGACGCTCGAAGGCTGGTGCTAGGAGCTTGGGAGCTAGTGCCAGGTTCTTGGAAGCGGGCACTGAGTGCTCAGGAGCCGGCGTTGAGCGCTTGGAAACTGGCAGCGGCCACTCAGGAGCTGGTGTTGGGCGCTCGTGAGGAGGTGGGCGCTTGAACAAAGAAAACAGGCGCCTGAGAGGGATCGTTGGGCTCTTGGGAGCCATGTACTGGAGCCTAACAGAAGTACACTGCAGGAAGGTTGAGGACTGTGCCCAGCTCCTTAAACTGCTATCTGGGCAGTGGAGAAGAGCTGTCAGCATAGCCTGACGAATCTAGAAAGTGCTTGCATGTTTCCAAGTCTAGGCTGGGGTCTAGAGAGTCAGACGACAACTGGAGCACATCCAAGAAACCTTTCCAGCGGCTGTCTGTCGAAACCTGGGATTTATGTGCAATAGGTTCAACTGATGGGGATAACAACCCATGAGCAAACCCCACTGGCCTCCCTTGGACTTTCAGCATGTCTTCTCCCAGGTTCAGGGGAGCAGGACAGTGACCTTTGTCTAGGAGAACCGGCGGGACGAGAAGCCATCTTCTCCACTTGCATAACAGTCTCCTCTCAAGACGCCTTTCCAGTGGCTGTATGCCGATACCTGGGAACACAGAACACGTTTGACTGAGGGGGCAGCTACCTGTGGGCGAACCCCATAGGCCCCCATTGGCCTCCATTGGACTTTTGGTGTGTCTTCTCTCGGGTAAAGGGGAGTATGACAGTGATCTTGGTCTAGGAGAACCAAAGGGACAAGTAGCCACCTCCTCCACTTCACTGTATTCACTATTAGGTTAAAATCTTCTTAAACCTAGACTCGAGACTGGCAATGGCAAGGGTTGGAAGCTAGGGAGCCAGGCGCAGGAGTAGGTGGATTAAAAGTAGGAGGGCTAGTAGCAGGAGAAAAAGCAGGAAGGGGGGAAGAAGGAATAGCAGGGTTATCTTCTAACCTAGGCTTAGTTAAGAGAAGCATGTTACTCAGCGTTAGAGGCCACATTCTTCTTCCAATCACTAACTTCTCTAGGCGAGATTAATTATTTTCCACTGCAGTTCACTTGGTGCTGGGTGCTTGAGAGCGGGCGTCGGGTGCTCGAGAGCGGGCATTGGGCCCTTGAGAGCGGGCGTTGGGCACTCGAGATCAGGTGTTCAGGAGCTGGCATCAGGCGCTCAGGCAATCATTACATTCAGCACTAGTCCCTCCTTACTACATTATTGCATCCTACAGTTACTGCAAATTATATATCTCCTTACTACATGAGTCACATGAAAATTTTATCAATCTGCTTTGCAACCTTCGCTACAGTAGTGAAAACTAGATGAACTTGAATCAGACAGAATAACAACAAAAACTGGAAAACTGATCCTGAAAGCTATCAAAGCTTGAAGGCTACTCAAAATAAGGGCTAATACTTCACCGAAATCCAGCCATACAACCGAAAGTCAGTAAGCAAAAGCTGCAGCAACCCAAGATGTCAATCAAGAGCCAGCAGAAACAGAATGAGGTTATCTGCCAAGTCGTTTCCAGTACTCCCGTTAGTGGGCGGGGCTTGTCACCTACACTAAACTATCGAAGTGCTACTGCGATTTTTTAAATAAAGGCTGCTGCACGAGTTGAAACTATAGCTATGTAATTACTTGGTAAGTAACTTATATGAAAAGTCATTTTTAACTCAGAATGTCTATTTCCCATTATAATAATAATTCAAGGGAAAAATTAAATACAATCAAATAAAAAATCAATACCATGCACTTCATCTCAGGAGGGAAATAACAATTGTTATTAGCACCCAGTAACTATAATATTTTTAGTTCCTTGTAGAGTAATTATCATCTATCACTCAGTAACTACCATTATTTTTAGTTCCCAGTACAGTAATTATCATCTAGGGTAAAAATTCTTACCAGTCTTTTTTCCTCATATAAATGTCTAATTGTACATGATTTTTATATATCATACTTGTAGTGAGCAAACAGCTAAGTCAGCTGTAACTGATAGCTGTTATGCATAGGCCATAATCTTTCTACTAAACACTGCATCTGGAAACCTTTCATTAAATTCCCATTTTGCTTCTGCTGCTCCCTCAGCCTGCCTTCAAAGCATTACAGTATTATTAAATCGTTTAATCAGATCACTAGGTCAAAATACTTAACTCTCATAGGCTGGTCCAAAGGAGTTTGCCTTTAATAAGATTCAACTTGTAGTTCATTTTAAAATTTGATAATTGGATAATTTGAATATTTTTTATGATTATGGCAAAATTTCATTAATCATTTCCAAAACTTAACATTTACTT
This sequence comes from Macrobrachium rosenbergii, assembly GCF_040412425.1. Taxonomy (NCBI): domain Eukaryota; kingdom Metazoa; phylum Arthropoda; class Malacostraca; order Decapoda; family Palaemonidae; genus Macrobrachium; species Macrobrachium rosenbergii. Next base: position 14,401,521 of record NC_089754.1, read on the forward strand.
TTTGATAACGATTGGAGAATTACACTTAGTGATGACCTGCAATCTTTGCACACACAGACTGGGTCACATGGGTTATTCAAGATTTATGGGTCAAATAAGTGTCGCCACTTAGAACACGAGATAAAATTACTTCAGCAAGGGAAGCTTTTTGGCTTGACGAATGCCACACTCCAACAATAGTTTTGGTCAGCTCTAAATTTTTATCAGGTTAATTCTTCAATAAGTTTGCCACTGATCGAAGACAATGGATTCTGGAAATGTTAAATAATCAATGACTGGGATACAAATATAATTTTTTAGATGCAAAATTAATTTTTCTTTTAAATAAACCCATTCCTTATAATTACCCACATTCATAGTTAATAAATTAGAAACTACATTCCTTCTGTAGAGAAACAGGAAAACTGACACCATACATGAATAGATAGACCCTCACATTTCCAGGAGTTGACAAAGTCAGCATTTATGTAGTACTGAACCAAGACCTGTGAGAAAAAACACGGCTGATAGCAGAGAGGTTTCAGCAAAAGCAGTACTCCGTATTCGAAAAAATGAATTTTGTTAACAAGACATTTGTTTCGTTAGAAACACACACGTATGCAGTCTGAATAATTTAGGTGGAAACGATAAAGCTGTATAAATCCAGAATGGCTGAAGTGGACCAGCTGACTGGCTGAAAGAACTTGGAGTAAGTTTAAGTATCAGAACCGTTACTGTTCACACAAAAACAGGGAGCTGTGTTAGGGACAGAAACCCAGGTATGTGAAATTAATATACACTAATACTTGCTTAATGCCAAAAGCAAAATGTTGCAAAAGGCCTCCAGCAGGTAAAGAGTACTCCAAGAGGAAACAGTATCATTATATGACATGAGCATGCAAAATCTTGGAGTGTCAGTCAGGGATACAATGACATGGAAAAGAAATGATACTTAAAATAAGGATTAAAGGATCTACAGTACAGTGCTTGAACTCTTACCTAAAATAAAGACTACCTTTCAAACTGTAACCAAAGGCTCCAAGATTAGGCCTTATGTCACAACCCTGATAGCAGGACCTCAAAATTTGTATATCACTCCCATATGTTTGCCATGAAACAGGTTTTGACACAGAAAAAACCTATTTTTGGTAGCTGCTGAGTCTTCAAAGGAATTACACTCTCATGGTACCCCCCAGGGCTCCATAAGACAGACCAACCACTTGCAAAGTATTCTCTTGTAGTTGGTCTCAGCCAGAATAGTGCTTGTTGGAACAGTGATAGAACATAAAGGACTCAGGACAGGAGGACTCTATCTCCTGTCCTATAACAATTACCTATGCTCTACATCTTACTGGCACACATGTGACAACAATACAAGTCGTGCCAACTTCATTACCCACCAGGTCTACGCCGCAAGATAATGTTCACTCCAGTCTCATGCCTTTTTGTCAGGGAAAGTGGGTGGGTTTGAGGACTAACAGCAGGTACCAAAAATAGTTTTTTTTTTAACACAGCCACTGTTCGTCCTCAAAGGAGCTTAAAAAAGAAATTGTCAGGTGATGAAATGGCTTAGCTCCTAATAAATAAATCCCAACCACCCAGATTAACTTTTGGTCTGAGGTGCAGTTACAGGTTATTAACCATTTTCTTTATTCCAGATAACCATAGGATTTGGTAATAAAGAACAGGAAACAACCCAACCCACAAACCAATATACAGTGTAAACCCGCCTATTTGCGGTTCAGTATTTGCGACTTCAACGATTTGCAGATTTTTCTGTGGAACGTATATCCACATTATTCACGGGACATTCGCCTATTAGAAGAATTTTTCATAGAGAAATATTCACTAATTACTATATTTTCATATTTTCAAAATTAAATGCATTTTTATGATAAAACTATCAAAATAGGAAGATAGGAATTATAAGCATTTTTAGAAGGGTTTTTTGGTGTCTGAACTATAAAAATAGGCAGTTATAAGCATTTTTAGAGGGTTGTCAAGTATTCATGGAAGAGCCTTTCAGCTATTCCTGAGAGGCAAACACTTTGTTGTTATATCAACGGATAGGTTTGCTTAAAAGCAAATGGATGTTACAGACTAAATACACACAAAAACAAAGCCACTACAACACCTTCTAAAAAACATAACAAACATCTCACACGGAAAGTAGACATGAAACATATGTACAGGCAGGGCAGCCGATCGAGACCACAGGTCTCCCCAAAGCCAAATCAAAAAGTCCTTCAAAGAAGGCATCGTGCTTACCCCATACAAAAATGGGAATAAAAGCACGTTAAAAAAGAAAAAAGAAAAAAAAAAGTCAAGTATTCATGGATTTCAGCTATTCCCGGAGAGTTGTGTCCCTATGCACCCCAAATCCCAGGGGTAGACTGTATGTATTCTTCTTGTGGTTCAAAGGTGGCTTACCTAATTATGTTGGGTCTGGCTGCGGGATTATGGCACCTTCCCCAGCAATATCTCAGGATGACCACCACTATCACAGAATAGAGTTTCAGGAATTTTTCATTCAAGATAAAGTTACAGAAAAGGGGATTTTCCTTTAAAAATGTCCTCATTCTTGGCCAGGAGACAACAGCAAAAAATAATTATGTGTATGAGTGGTGAAATGTTGTCCTTGTCTAAGAGAGCCCAGTATGCTAATCTGAGCTCGTGATGCAAAAGCAGTCAAAACGACTGCCTTTTGCAGCATATGAGTTGTAGTTGTATAGGGTCCATGAAATGAGGGGATGACAGGAGTCTAAGCAAATAAAGCCATCTTTCTCTATGGTCCCCTTTCAAAAGGGGGTCTAGCTTTTGGGAAAAACTGCTTTAGAGGAGGGGAAGGGTGAGAACAACTCTACCCTAGCTCATTGTGAATTATACTGTGTCCCCCAAGAGGAGGACTTCCACTACATGTTATGCTGCAACATGCAGTAACTCATCAACCTAAAGGTTGCAAAGGTGTAATGGCTGCCCTGAGGAGATCCAGGTTTTGGAGAAAACATCCCTTACACCCTAGGCAATACAGTAATTAATTTCAGCCTTATCACATCACTTCTCACATGTAATTCTGTCATTCAACATCTACCACTACATATTACTCCTTAAATCCTCACCACACATTTCAACAGCCAATCTCAGATATTCATTTAGTTCTGCCTCATTTATAAAACCTGTATCAAACACAAATTATGAAAAATTCCTACACTTTGGAAATTTGCTGTTACAGATTTTTGCAGTGATGCAGTGACCATGTGCAGTGCACAAATGTGTGCTGAGAACCAATGTCCAGAAATGTGTTAACATATTTCTTCTTTTTTACCATGACAGTTGTGGTGGGTAAAGCTAGTGTAGTCTCAGGCATTGGACCAATACTTGACTGTTATAAGGCTTGCTAAAAGGTTTCGTCTTTAATAAGAGAATTTAAATTGTTTTTTTTTTTTAAATTACAGTTCCTTGAACATTTGGTTAAAAGGCTGGCCAAAAAATGGTTTGTCTTTACTAAGAGGATTTTTTCATACGAGAATTTAAATTATTATAACTTGCAGTTCTTTAATAAAAAGATATAAAAAAAGTTTTTTAAACACACTTTTATCATGTCTACAAAAATACAAGTGTGGGCACCAAACATGGAAGGAAATGCTACAAGAAAAGAAATATATTTTTTTATTTCTTGTAGCATTTCCTTCCATGTTTGGTGCCTACGCTTTTATTTTTGTAGACATGATTAATTGTAAGAAAATCCTGGTGTGGCTCAAAAAATTATTTTTTTACTTTTCAGTGCATTTTAATAAAAACATGTTTAAAAAATCATTTTCATCTTTTTCTATTTTATACTTTTTAGTTTTGACCGAAATTGTAACCGATTTATGATTGTACAGTCGACCCATGCCTATTTGTGGTTCTGGATTCGCGGCTTCACCTACTCACAGATTTCTCTGTGGAACGCACATCCACATCACTCGCGGAAAATTCGCCTATATTCGCAGAATTTTTCATAGAGAAATATTCAGTAATTACTTTATTTTCATACTATTTTCATGACTAAATACATCTTTTTATGAAAACACTTATGAAAACACTTAAAATAGGCAGTTATAAGCATTTTTAGAGGAGGTTTTTGTTGTTTTAACTATTAAAATAAGTGATTACTGTATGAGTGTTTTTAAATGTGTGTCAAATATTCACGGATTTTTAGTGATTTGCTGGGGATTGTGATCCCTATCCCCCATGAACCCCGGAGGTCGAGTGTAAAAAAAAAAAAAAAAAAAAAAAAAAATTGAACGTGATATCCTATTGAGCCAAAGAAGGTTTGAAAAATCTACAGTTATTGACTTATTCTACTGAGTCAAAGACGGTATGAAAAATCCGAAGATCCTGTGATACTGGGGGAGATCACTGTAGGGTCACTAAAGGTCACTGCTGACCTACTAATCATGTAAGGTTGTATTGTCACCAGGATTGAGTAACCATGAAAAATTTAAAGTCCATCAGATGAAGGGAACAGGTCTAAAATTGAGTTACAAGATTTGACCCAAACAGATAGGCAGACACAGAATTCAAGTTAAATACAAGCATGTAATAATAAAAATTTGGTAATTGGTATACTAATGATCATGAGGATTCAATGAAAATTTCTTCATTCGACCAATTTCCAAAACTTGACACTTGTTGTTTGAAGCTTGGACATTCACCAAAGATATGCCATAATTGTGTTTTAATCTCCATTCTCTGCATACAAGGATTTGGTCATGTGAGTTATTTGTCAAGTTCTATGTCAATAGAGTCTGGCCAGTTCAAAGAAGCAATAAAATTGCTTCAGTGGCATTCATTTTAGTTCAAAGAATGCCATAATTCAGCAATGGGTTTAATCTGCTTTAAAACACTTTCAAGTTCAAGATAATGGTTTTGATTTTTGAAGAAGTTTGATAATCACTTGTTAAGATGGTTACCTCTGATCTGGTCACAGCAATTGCAACTTTAGCTGCTTTATCAGCATCCTTATTTCCCTAATGTACAAACAGACAGGGATCCAACATATTTCAACTTATATATCAACTTCTTAAGCTGATATGGTACTTGAAGAAACTACATTCTGTGAAGAATCACAAGTAAAAATGTTGAAATATTTCTTTGCACCTCTGGCAGCTAACAGGTGAAACACAGTAATGGATTCTAATATGGGTGTAGCATTTGTCTTGGCATGGGTCCAACCCCAAGCTATGGTCATCATTCAACCACTCTCCAAATGTTTCTTGACCAGCCTAGGTTCTGGCATTAAACTGGAATGGAAAGTGGAACCCTATGTTATCAAAGAACTGGTCATAGCTCTTGACCCATCAGCCATTGAAACCAGCACAACTTGGAAACTTGAGTCTTGATGTGGCTGTAGACTGCACACCTGCAGAGCCCCTGCCTCGAGTTTACTGAGCCAACATGTATGGCATGTGCTGATATGGTACTTGAAGAAACTACATTCTGTGAAGAATCACAAGTAAAAATGTTGAAATATTTCTTGCACCTCTGGCAGCTAACAGGTGAAACACAGTAATGGATTCTAATATGGGTGTAGCATTTGTCTTGGCATGGGTCCAACCCCAAGCTATGGTCATCATTCAACCACTCTCCAAATGTTTCTTGACTAGCCTAGGTTCTGGCATTAAACTGGAATGGAAAGTGGAACCCTATGTTATCAAAGAACTGGTCATAGCTCTTGACCCATCAGCCATTGAAACCAGCACAACTTGGAAACTTGAGTCTTGATGTGGCTGTAGACTGCACACCTGCAGAGCCCCTGCCTCGAGTTTACTGAGCCAACATGTATGGCATGTGCTGAACAGCACTACACTTCTCAGAAGAGGAAGAAACACTGAAAATCTGGTATGAACTTCACTGAAGTCAAATTTAACATCTTTGGCTTCTGTCTGGTACTGGTCTGGTCTCTAAAAATTAGCTCATCTACGTATGTTTATGGCTTTCTCACCAACGTGGCTCTAGTTGCATGGATCTGCAAGAATCTGGCAAGCCGCACAGCTTTGTTTATGGTCTCCGTGAGTTTGGATGCCAGCACAGGTCCAAAGGCACTAAGGCTATTGTGCATGAGACTGCATGGGACCTGGAAGGTTACAAAGCCCTAGACAAGGGTTGGTACCTCAAAATGACTCTGGTCACTGCTCATGACAGTGTTACTGTTTCTGTGCATGGACTTGATTCTAAACAAAAGCTCTGGTCTGTACTTGAACTGGTCTCCACTCACAACTTTAGACCTAGGGACATCTCTCTTCCTTTCCTGGCATTTTTGTTTCACTAACAAGTGTCCATCAAATGCTGCCACATACATTACAGTAATTCTTAACTCTATAACCATTAGTGAGTCCATTTAATGATGACTATAATGACTCTGGACACCAAGTAGAAGGTAACTAAGGTGCATCTTAGCAGAAATCAATAGCTACAGTAAAAGCCTCCAATTGGAGAAAAGGGATGGCATTGCTATCCATTCCCATTAGCCAAGGAGCAAATGCTACAGAAGGTAGCCAAACAAACAGAGCAGCACTGACAGCAAATTATTTAAGCACATAAAAAAATAATAATGGAAAGGACAGTGACTAAGTTCCAGTACCCAACAGTTAATATGAGTTGGCAGAAACTAGAACCAGACCTCAAAAACACAGTGCAATTAATGAGGATCATTTAAAAATACAAAAAACGTAATGTAAAACTTACCCAGAGTATATAACTGCTTAAAATAAATCAGAATTAGCAAAAACACCACCAAACCAGAAGAGCAACGCAAACACAATAGCTCTTCATTAATCAATTTATACTCTACAAAATCAATCTGTAATAACTAAAGTGCAAAATGTACCTTACAAAGCAAACAAATTAGAAGTAAAAGGAAAAATCTTGAAACCATCAGACAACTGAATGAGGAGCAACTGGCTTTTTGTTCAATAATTAGATGTCCACCAATATAAAATTTACCAAAATATGGAGCGCAAGAACTGGACATGAAGAATTTTGCACTTCTTTGAACATCAAGAGAGGCATACTGGAATACAACTCCCCTTGATTCCAGTTGGATAATTAATAGTAAAAGAATGATTAACAGTAATTCTCCCGTGAAACTGCAGAGGAACTTCGATAAATGCTTTAAAACACAAGCAGAAAGAAGAATTAGTATAATATAAATGAGTATATCTTAGTTTAACCAGACCACTGAGCTGATTAACAGCTCTCCTAGGGCTGGCCTGAAGGATTAGATTTATTTTACGTGGCTAAGAACCAATTGGTTACCTAGCAACGGGACCTACAGCTTATTGTGGAATCCGAACCACATTATAGCGAGAAATGAATTTCTATCACCAGAAATAAATTCCTCTAATTCTTCACTGGCCGGTCGAAGATTTGAACTCGCGGCCAACAGAGTGGTAGCTGAGAACGGAACCCGCTCGGCCAGCAAGGAACTGTGTTAAAGCATAGAATTCTCCAACAGGGGAAAAGTGAAGAAAACTGATGGGTAGCCTGGCCTAAGGATGAACAGTGCTTGCCACTGCAAACTATGATCATTGCTGAGGACCTGAGGGACTATCTGTGCAAGCACAAAGGTGATTACTGTCCTCAAATCTTTCTCAGAAAAAGTTTAGTGTTTACCACAAATGTGGGTTATTATTGTTACCAAAGATAATGCAAAAATTATTTAGCTGAAAATAACTGACATTAATCATTGGATTTACTGTACAGTACAGTATAAGCAAATAAGAGTTGCAGGAATGTGTTAAAAAAAAGTAAAAAATGCGCCGAAGTTTCTTCAGCGCAGTCGAGTTTTCTGTAGTGTATAATCAAGGCCATTAAAAATAGATCTATCTTTCGGTGGTCTCAGCACAATGCTACATGAGCCATGGCCCATAAAACTTCAACCATGGCCTGGTGGTGACCTGTCCTCTATTGTTGCCAGATGTACAATCTTTAATCATAAATATAATAAAAAGCTACTGAGGCTAGAGGGCTGCAATTTGGTATGTTTGATGATTGGAGGGTGGATGATCAACATACCAATTTGCAGCCCTCTAGCCTCTGTAGTTTTTAAGATCTGAGGACACACAGAAAAAGTGCAGACAGAAAAAGTGTGGATGGACAGATAAAGTTTTCTTTTACAGAAAACTAAAAAGGTAAATTATAGAAGTGATCAGTGTCACCTCATCCAACAGAACATCAGCCAAGGTTTTTCCCAGGAGGTATTTCTGCTGCTGGTTAAATATTTATCTAGAGCAATGCAGCTGACATTTGCTTCCTCGTCAAATGCCTCCTGTGGTAAATACACTCAAGTGCACCACTGACATCTAAAATACATGAGTGGGTTAAAAATTTATGCCCTATCTGGAATCTTGTTAATTCATAATTTCATCTAAGTCAACTCATTCAATTGGGAGGAAGATGACCAAGGCTGGACACTATCTCAACTGTATACTTAAGCAGAAAAAGAAAGGAAGAACACCTCTCCTTCCAATTCCTAATTACATAACTGGGGTGGACACCAACAAAATGGGGGACCCCCTTGATGTTGATCAATTTAGACTGTCACAGTTCTTGCTTCTTTCACAGCTTTCTTGTTTCTAAAGATACAAACAAACACAAACCTAGATGAAACATACAGACTTATAGAATGAGAAAAAAATGCAAGTCTTTAGCCTTTTGAAATAAAAGCAATTACCTGATTCAGGGATTCCAAAGACTTTTGCAATCTGAATGAGAGACAAAGCTTGGACTACTGCTACCTGCTTTTCAGTGGATAGGGTTGAAATGAGAGAGAGCACTGTAACAGTCATACTATCACACTCATATTATCATTATAAATTAGTTTGAAACCAATCACTATAAATTAGTTTGAGACCATTGAATCCAACTTCAAAATGCTCACCTATAGGATTTTTTCATAAATGAAGGGTAAAGTATCACAGCAATGTGAAGTCAAAGATATTAGACAGCTAATCAGGAAGAACTAGATGGGATCAGACGAATAGTAAAGGCAGAAAACATAGGAGCTGAGTATCTATAGAGAGCAAGCACTGATAGCAAGGAGTTTCAAGAATATTTTCACAATCATTTTTCAAATATAAGAATTCCTCTGTACTCTGCCTGGGTAAGCTCCATTTATGTGAACCCCCTCAATCAAAGTTGTCTTTATAAGATCACCAGTAAAGCCAAACTTTCTGTATCTATTACAAATCCATTCACTGCAAAATAGCCTTTTAACTATACGAGACATCCAGATGCAAAAAGCAAAAAGTTCCACAGACAACAGTTCCACCATACAGGCTCAGTCAATTCCCTATTACTTGATGTATTGAAGTGCTTACTGATGCTCCTCATTCTACTGTACAGTACACCTTTGAGTCTGAAAATGTTGACTTTCTCTCCAGGTTTTTTCTTTGCCCTTATTTTTTGCATGTCTTGCCTCCAATTTGTTTCCATAAGTAGTGCTTTTAGTTGTGCCACTGGTTCTGATCATGTCCTCACTACCTGCTTGTGCCTACAAGCAGGCAGGCCAAGGCTCTGGACTAGGTTGCTGCAAGCCTGAGAGCTAGGTCTTCAATTACCTATTCCAGATCATCCAGGGATGCTCTTCTCCAAGTTGTCTTACTTCAGCAGAGTTGGAGTTTTCTGGCAGATAGTATCTTCTTCTCTAGCTCTCACGCTTCCTGATGGTCAGCTTTGTGATGGGCCTCAGTTACATCTGTGTAGTGAAGATAGCCCTTTGGGTCTGTCAATGCACCATGGAACTAATTTTCCTTTCTGTCTTCTAGCTTACCTTGCACTAGGGATGTGGTTTGCCTGCCTCTTCTGCTCACTCTCTTGGTTAATGTATTGGCCCTTCATGATGGATATGGATTTTCTGGCTGCTGCATTATGGGGAGATGTTGAGAAAATGGAACCTGATCTTAAACTTCACCGACCCAAGGGTTCTTTGACTAACTGTTCCATTTGGGAAACATGGTGTCTGAAAGGTCATCCATTCAGCAGGGGTCCTTATTACTTCTGTTGCCCTGAAAGATTTGTTCCACTGGTCCTGTGATGATCCTTAGGCCTGCTGTTAAGACAGAATCTGACCCACAGCCACCCTCCAAGCCAGTTTCCCTGAGTTAGCTTTGGATGATGTCTTGCCTTGGCCTTCAGAGGCCTGAGTCCCTCCTCAGGCCATGGAAGCACCCCTCCATTGGCCTTGTCCTTAGGCTAGCTTTAGTAGGTATGCATCATATTTCACACACTCTTGTGAGGAAAGCTCTGCCCATATCCAGCTTCACTATCTTCAGGTAACTTCTGGTTGAAAATCTGCATTGATCCCTTCAACCATTGGGGTCCTAGAGTAGTCTCTTGGTGCTCAGATCTCCCCATGCTTTAGATCCCTTCAAATTTGGGACGGGATGCCCACTAGCTGAGGCAAAGGCCAGAAGTGAGTTTAATGGCACTTCAGCTATGAGCCAAACATGCATTTTTTCTTTGTTTTTCTTCACATTCTTTATTATAAATATGTACAAATACACAGTATTTTACTTACTGAAAGACTTATTGCACATGTAGTATGAATGCTAAAAAGTTACTCATGTGGGTTTTTTGGGTGACTAGGTCATGTTTTAAAGGTCTTGTTCAACCTACATAATTTTTCACATCTTGCAATAAATTAATGATATAGTACAGTACTACTAAATCTGCTTCTTGATAGATGATTGTTTCCCATTTGGTCTATCTATGCTGTGGAGACTTGGCTTCGGAAGCTTGAATTTTCTCATTTCATCATCTTCCACACATCAATAAGCAAAAAATTTGTTGGTGGGAATTCTCTTAATAAAAAAATAATATAACCAAGTTGCAAAGTAACACGTTTAGAAGGAAGGCTACTCTCTGTCTTTTGGCATGATCATAATTAGCAGTGCCCTATCAAAAATACGCCTACAAACTAGGTATACTGTACAATCTACATATACCTTATTTTGATACTGGCTAAAGACTTCCTCGTAAACATCTATACAGTATGTCATTTTGAAACTTAGTTGTATTAAATTCTTGTTTTCAAATTGATTTTAGTGCTGCTTTTCAATTTAGTAAATCACCAGGCACTTACAACATTTATCAACTCCAGAATCTTGGAGTGGGTGGTTATCTTTTGGGTTTCCTTCAAGAGTTCCTCAGAGGTAGACAGTAGTGAGTTGCTTTTGATGGGATCTTTAGCGAACCAAGACCTATTGTGTCTGGAGTTCCAGAGGTTAGTGTTCTTGGTCCACTCTTACTTTCAGTGCATACAAATTGATATGCTTGTTGGCCTGGAAAACAAGATTGTTCAGTATGCCAATGATGCAATACTTGTGTGTGTAGTACAATCTACACTTATTTAAAATGAAGCTGCCCTTAGCCTCAATTGTAAAATGGAGCAGATTAGTGAATGGTGTAGTCAGTGGGGTAAGAGGCTGGACTCCAGTGAGATAAAAATATTATTGATTAGCACATCTTGTACAGATTTTTCACCCCATCCTCCACTTTAGGTGGATGGGATTCTGCTGAATGAGTTTGAACGTTTTATTATTCTAAATGTAACTTTTGACTCACATCTTAATTTTGTGAAACATCTAATGAAAATGTCGGCAAATGCAGCATGAAAGTTAAGTATTGTACGTAGGGCCTCATATGTCTATAAATGAAAAATCAATGCAACCTGTTTTAGGTCATTTGTCCTTCCTTTACTAGAATACTGTCCTCCAGTGTGGATGTCTGCTTTTGCCAGAGATTTATCTCTTTTAGATAGAATGGTTTGTGGTGGTAGGTTTATTTCCTAATGTCAGCAGTTATGACTTGGACCTTCGACAGGTGGTCTTGTTTGTCAATTTTTCACAAGTTGTATTCTAAGAGAGATCCTTACCATTCACAATTGATCCCTGTTTCCCCTTTTCCTGCCGAGAGCAACCAGATTTGCTGAACAGCACCACCCACAATTGATCCCTGTTTCCCCTTTTCCTGCCGAGAGCAACCAGATTTGCTGAACAGCACCACCAATATGCAGTAAAAATGCCTTGCTATCAAACTTCTCAGTTCAAATTCTTTATTCCTCATGCCACTGGACTGTGGGACAGTCTTCCTGAGGATGTCGTGCAATTGGAACTTCAAAGGTTCAAGCAAAGATGCAATGCATTACTACCCTAATATAACTGTCCTGGCATTTTAATAATTTACTTACATTTTTATCTATTCTTTACTCTCTGTTACCTCTTTCTAAAGAACATCATACTCTTTGGAAGCTTGAAATTCAAGTCAATGGCCCCTATGGGCTTGTTCAATATGAATAGGGTTCATCTTTTGAATAATAAAAATAATTTTATTGAAAGAATTCCCAGCAACAAATGTTTATCTCTCCATTTATCAAAGAATGACATATACCAACTGAATGTGGCTGATACAGCAATCACATTTAATTCCACTTGTTTGTAAGAGGGTTTTCTACCTACATTGCATCATTATTATCAATATGACGTGCTGTAGCAATTTCTAAACTTTGGCAAGAGCCATTATCATGCCTAAAAAGCTTCCAGAAAACAAAATGCCTATAAATTTACACCACAGAAAAACAGAACTTTGAGTATGTACAGTACTCATGAAATTTAATGCAGAGGATTGTGTAATACCAGAATTTTGTTAACAGCCACTTAGAAATGCAGAAGGGTTTATTAACAATTTTTAGCCTTAGAACACTGTGAGGAGGGGCTCTGCCTACAACTGCGATCTGCAGTGTCTCTACCTTTATTTTATAAGCATAACAGATCATAAATATCTGGCAGTAACACTTTATCAAAAATAAGAATAAAATGTACCATGCTTTGGACTCAGTATCCCAGAATCTTACTAAATTAAAAAAAAAAAAGTATCTTTTTAACAATGAACATAATTTTGTGAAGTGGCTTTTGATAATGGAAACCAGGATGGGGAACATTAGCTAAATACTGTTTATCCCTAAAATCTTTATGAAGGAGCTCATCCATGTCCTTGGAGTTGATAAAAAGTTTTCCATCATTAGTTGGATACACAGATGGAAGATTTCGCCTTTGTCCACTAAGGATGTGCCCCTCTATTTGCAGTAGTTTGGGTTTACAATAAATATTACTTGGGAAACCTGCAGATTTTACTTGATATTCAGCAACTTTCAGTAATATCTTTGTGATCCTACAGGAATGACTGTGACCATGTATTGAGTTTGGCATATTCATCATGGTAAGGCTGTTTATGTAAAATATAAAAACTAAGCTTGACTATTTGTCCAGCTTGTGCTAGATTTTCTTAGGGTACGACAAAACAACCTGTTTTCTTAAAAGCTCACTGCAACACAATTTTAATTTTAAGATAAATTTTTGGAACTGCTAACTAATTACCATCCTTAAGTAATATACAAATTATCACAAATCTGACAAAAAAAATAAATATAAATAAATAAAAATCCTCCAGGCTTATATTTGACACCGATGATGATAAAAACAGCAAGTACTGTACAAAGGTCCCCAACTTTCTTACAAACTTTCCTAATGTAAATTCTACTTGAAAACTGTCCATCCCTGAGACTAATTACACAAATGTTTATGAATATAGTACAGTATATGCTTCTACAATGACAGTATATCTATGACAAATAATTTGTCAGACAAAATGGTTACTTCTGATGCAGTTATTTAATCTTTAATATGGGACCTTTTAAGGATGCAACAAATTGCTCAATAGCCACACTGTTCTGAAAAATACTAAAAACCTGGTTTGAAAAAATTAAAATGTGCCAAAAAACAAAAAAGCTAAATTTACAATATTAAAATAAAAATTAAATCAAATAAATACCTTATAATATATGCTACCACAAGGAAACACTCAGTTTCACTTATTCTTGACCAAGATCACTGAAGTCAATTTAAAAACAAACTTTAAATCATCTAGAAATAGATATGAGGTGGAGAAAATTTGACATGACTAAAACATGTTGACTGAACAACCTAACTGAAGAACATTTTCTGTTTTTATTTATCCATAGTGTAAATTTATTTCACTCTTCTGACAGTATCTTGAAGAGTTTTCCTCAAGCTGGGCTATCTTCTGAATATAAGTAAAGTATATTTCTATGAACAGTGGTCTTAGTACTCTTCCGCTAATATCTCATAGTAACATCTCTTATCCCTTAACAAGAAGAGGACTTGATTATCATTAAGTGTTTGCAAAGCATCACAAGATAAAACACTAGAACAGAATATAGGAGTATGTACTTTTCACTTACATCTTTAATTTTCCAAAAATGACAGTTACAAATGTTTTACATCACTGTATAGTATTTCAAATAACTGATTACTAAAATTTTTTAAAAATAAGATCAGAGGCAAAAAATCAAAAGAAAACAAAATTTTCCACTACAAGAAACTTTTAATATCATGGCAAGTCTAAAGGACATTACTGGAAAAAGCAATTCAACCCAAAGCACAGAGACTAATCGAAAAGAACTAAAACTCATCTACTTCACTCCAACATAAAGCAAACTAAAACAAGAAACAATGCTACACACAACAAAATCATGACCAATCAACCAACAGCTAAAACAACACTAACTAAAAGAAACCAAAAACTAAACAGTAGAATAAGGTTTGAAACAGAACAAAGGGACAAAACTGAGAAAAAATGCAGGTGGTGAAAGGAAATAGATAAAAAATTGTAGAAAAGGAAACCATAAAGCAAATGAGTTTGCAGAAGATATCAAATACTTTCAGGTGATGAAAATCATCTACCACAACAGATGAACCTAGACCAAATCGGTAGTGTATATCGTTACCTTAACAAACAGCATATTGGACTTGGGGGAACAAAGGAAATTATATATATATGTATTATACTATATACTGTACCACTATAGTTTCAACACTTCCCTCCATTCCCTACACAAATCAAAGATTATACATCTGCACATGCAATATTTTAGTGTTTCTACTGTATTATATTTCTTATAAGAAAACAGATGACACTTCATGGGAAAAAAACTCAAAAGAAATTTTCATGTCTTATGTTCAATTCAAAACCTTTGGATTTGTTATACAGTAGTGCATGACCATGGATAATTCATCTAACCAACATAGTGCTAAATAAAAAAAATCAAATTAAATTCTAAAGCAGTATGAATTATAATCTAATTAAAAATATGATCGAAAGACTAAATCATACCTGCACAAAAGCTGTCTAAAAATATTCAATGTCCAACACAGACAACCTACCACATGCCCATACCACATCTATAAAGTATAGGCAGACAAATAACTAATTTGATTTCCAAATGGCATGTAAGAAATCAAGTGTCTAACCATCTGTCATGCCAATTACCATAATTAACATCCTGAATTAATTAAAATATTCAATTAACCTTGAAAATAGAAAATTCAATTTCAGAAGACTCTATGAACCCAATCACAAATGACACTTGAACATGACATGATTCCAAACCAAATTCAATTCTCAAAAGCATTCCAGCTCAATGGAACATCAGCAGGTTTGAGATCCAAGATTAATAATTAAAGGATAAAGATAATCACTAACACATTCAGCACTGTTGTTGGGAACCAATGATAATTACCTATTTTAAGCTTAATTACATAACTAAGAATTCTGAGTTATGATATTATACTCTTCTACATTTTATCCATTAATACTGATGGATAAAAGAAGGGTTTTCTTTCAAATTGATAATTTTATCCTTTACACAAAACTAATATGTGCACTCAGATGTACCACAGGTTCAATAATGTCTATCCACAGCACACAGGAAACTCAGTGTAATTTGATTACTGTTCATTCATCCAATTTTTCAGTGCACATTTCTAACCACTTCACTACTATTATGCACCTTTACTCATATACACACACACATGAATGATATGCCCAACAACAAATGAAAATCTACATATATATGCCTACTGGGAAAACAGAAATAATTATCTTGGTTTACTTTCGCAAAAGTAACAGTGAGAACTATGCTTTAAGAATGCTCATTAATATTGGTTAAAACACATTCCATTTCATAGCCTAACATACATAATATGTATAAATAATGCCAGAACCTGTTAGGAATCAATCTCTAGTTAAGTAACTGCTAGACCTGAATGTTTAAAACAATGGAACATCCAAATGAGTTAAAAAATGACATCAACCGTACATAACAACTGATAAACATGCATTCAAGGCAGTCCCTGGTTAATGGCGGGGTTCCATTCCCGACCGAGCACCAATAACCAAAAATCATCGTTAACTGGTACATCACAATAATTATGGTAGTAAATGGCATTTATGATGCAATAAGCACTCATAAACTATTCAACAGAGCTTTAGCCCGTTATTGGTGCCGATAAACCACTTACCAACGCCAATAAACTGCTTACCGGCACTGATAAACAGCTTACTGGGACTGAAAATGGCTTACCAACACCAATGAACCACTTACCAATGCCGATAATCCGTTTACTGGGGCTGAAAATGGTTTACCGACACCGATAAAATGCTTACTACCACCGAAAACCAATCACCGACGCTGATAAACCACTTACCGACGCCGATAAACCGCTTACTGGTGCCGATAAACAACTTACCGATGCCGATAAACAGCTTACCAGCGCCGATAAACTGCTTACCAGTGCCAAAAATTGCTTACTGGCTCTGAAAATCTGGTTAATGATGTTTTTAGCTAAATGTCATAAAACCGAATCGCCGTTGACCGATGCCGCTGAAACAAGTATTTTTGAGTTTTATGTGACAAGAACTTTTTGTGAACCTACTCTAGTCAGGCTTAAGCAATTTGTGGCATTGTGCTTGTTTTAAATTTCAATAACAATATGTTATTTCTACTTGATGATTATCACTAAAATATAATTTTCATCTTAAAAGTATATTTAAAATTTGTATGCTATAAATACAAAATATTGGAAGAGCTCAATTGATCACTGGTATCATGAGTAATGGAAAAATTGCAAATTTTAAATATAAGTGGCATTTCCTGTAACTGTACAAACCTAAAGTCTTTTATTAGGATTACCTTCAGCAAAGCTGGTCTGGTTGTTGAGCTTAGTAACAAGGTAGCTGACTAGCAGTGGACAAGTGATGGAGTGTGGAAGGCAATTCCTCCTGTGGAACGCAGTGCCACTACCCTTCACATCAGGGGCATGAGTGGGGTTGCTTAATAGTGGGATTATGAAAAAAAGACATTACGTTTGTACACCTAGTAAAAATGCATATCTTATCATGTTCCTACAAGGATAAACTATTTGTCTTTTATGCTGAGAGATTCCTTAAGCGGGAAGTATTGTCCAGAGATTGTCCAAAGACCATGACCTTCTTCCCAGAAATTTCAGCTTTACAGTCACATTAGTGACAGGGGACAGGGTAGCTCATGTAAACACTTATAACCTTTGTATAGCTTGTTTGTAACTTAAACTTTGGAAAACAGGAGAATTTTGGTTTCCTCTGTTCTCTATTTTTTCACTACCAGCTCCACCTTACTTTTTCTGAACAGGTATGGATTAGAGCTAGAGGAAGGTCCATATTCTTTCCTTTGACCACAACGAATTTCGAAATGTTGCTTTATCCTCTTCCAAAGTGACCCCAGAAAAGGCAAAGTTCAACATTATCTTGCCACTAAGCAAACCATGATGCAGCCTTGAAAAAAAAGCCAAAGTTGTTCATCAGTCAAAAACTGACAGCAGGCAGAGCAACTGGAAATAGAGGGAAAAAGTCTGATATGGAGATCAGAGAATCTACTTCTTCTGTGACAACCATCACAAGAGGAGACCATAGACACTAAAAGAGTGGTGTGGACTACAGCATAAAACCCAAGGTGCAATAATGGAGGACAAGTACCAGGAGTAGCACTGGTCAGTTCCCTGAGATTACTGTATATTTACGTGTGAGCCCAGTGATCTTGTGAAAATGAAAATATCTCTCAAACTTGGTCTGTATGAGTTCCCCAAGTGAGGGACCATCAGGTCTGATAGAATCCAAGACAGCATGAGATGGATCCCATCCTGCAGTGGAGGGAGACATGTTAGGCCAACCTTGCTCCTGCTGAGAAGATTATGAAGTGTGTCCCATATGAGTCCCAGACACCTGGTCTCAGTCCAGAGGTAAAAGAGCTGATCAAATAAAATCTTCTTTAATGTTCTCATGCCCTGAAATGAAAAGAGCACATCCAGATTGGCACAGCTCCACAGCCAAAGAGAGCGGGAGTGCATACCACCTGTCCGGGGCACCAACAGAGTGGCACTAGATGGGATAAAAAGCTGGAAATAAACTTACAGAGCAAGAGTGAAGTCAAGAGCAAGAAATGCCTTGTAGATGTAAAAGGTAGACACAAATGATTCTCCTATGACCAGAAAAGATGACAGAATTCAGTGGGACAGGGAAAGTCATTAGTAACTGTTACCTAAAAAGAGAAAGAGTTGGAATAAAAATATTTAGGGAAATAAGAGTGACCTTAAATACTTTGTAGACTGTATAAATATAGAATGATAGTTTGTAAGGATTAATACAGGATTTAATATTACACAAACACACAAAAGAGGGGCATAAGAGCCAGTTTACTTACACACTCATTGAGGAATCAGGCAAGAATACAACCCAGGCTAATGCCCATTCAATCTTTATTAGAGGCACAGAATATTAAGAAAGACAGGACTGACACAGGTATAATAAGAAGATAAGCGCCATATACTGAGAAGAGCTTAATGAAAACTGAAAGCAGTGTGATCTTTCCATTAGCAGAGCAAGTTACACATCCATCAAGACGGACAGGTGTACTAGTAAAAGTTGTGAAGAACTTTACTAACAAAAAACAAATATTTTTTTCAGGTGGATACAAGATCAAGATATCTGATCTCTCTCGGTTTGAGAAAATATCTTCCTTCAAAGTAAGTACAGAGATACTGTGTTGTTATCATGTAGTTTAACCAGACCAGCTCTCACAGGGTTGGCCAAAAGGAACTGCCTTTGTTTATGATAAAGTTTTGATTTTATTATTGAATTACAGTTCTTCAAAAATCCTATAACTGGGGTGAATAAAATGGATGGAGAATCTGACAAATTTTCTTTAACTGAATGTTTCCAAAGCTTTACATTTGTTGCTGAATGTATCTAGGACATTCACACATAAATAATGCTTATGTGGTAGTGCTATTCCACAGCCTGAGCATTTAGGGGCTGGACCAAGTAAACTATTTATCAAATATCAATGGATGAAATGAGTGGGACCAATTCTCAGATGAGTTAAAATATGTGTCATTTCTTTTGATATGATGAATTCCATATTCCAACACTGGGCTTAATCTGTTTTAATGTGTTACTGTAATATATTCTGCCATTTACTGATTATATTGGGGTTTAGAGATGTATAGTTGCTAATAGGGATATCTATATGTGATCTTACATTTTTACTATCCTCATATAATCTGTGACAATTCAATTTGTTATGCAAGAGTATTTTTTGGATTATAATTCTGAAGGATTTCCATGCACTTCTAGTCTCTAAAAACTACATATTTCTGCAATGGCATGTGAGTCTTACCAGATACTGTATATAATAGTAAAGCACGAGTAACAGCACAAAGAAAGGTAAAAAATGACTTGTATATACTCCCATGGCAAGATGGCTGTGCACTAGGGGCAGTCAAACCAAAGGCTAGAAGGGGAAATGTTAATAGCAAAAGTGGGGCATATGCCTCGAACAATGGAGTTCAAATCTTACCAACATTATGGCAAAAAAGAAAAGTTTGATTACCATAGCAGCAATCCTTCGATAGAAAGTCAATGAGACACATGTCAATATGCCATTAACTCTCAAAGTGCCACAGTTGGCACTGTATGGTGGGATTTGGCTAGTTGAAGGGATGGAAATAAGAAAATTCCCTGTATACACAAGGGGTGAAGAGAATCTTATCATGTGCATGATATTGGATATTTGTTCAACCTTTCTGATAACAGAAAAGGCAAGTGCCTAATTTCCTCCCCCATATGTGTGCATGGAACTTGGTGCGGTGTGCACTTAAGACCCTAGGTACACAGAACCTCATTGTGTGGGTGAAAAGATAGCTGAAGAAAGAAGCACTGAACATTTGTTAGAAGAAATTTTAGCCAAATGGACTCAATGACAGGAGACCTCAGACCCACAAGTCTAACTAAAACTGTGCTGATGTTACAATAAGCACGAAACTCACCTTTGAAAAAAAAAGGAAGCATGAATAGAGGTTATAGTAAGAGATCTGAAAAGGAACAGGGTAAGCATTACTGGATAGTTGTGTTATGGAGAGGAAGAGGAGACTAAAGGAGGCTAAAGCCAAGTGGTGTTCTAGACATGGATGGCTGGAAGCCTGATCAAAATATATATATAAAAAAGAATAGAAAAAGATAGGTGGTGGTAACTCAGTGTGTCTATTAACAATTTCTCTAATATCAAGTCACAAAGGCAACTGTAGATTTCAATTATCATATGTACACACAAAAGTAAAAGTGAAGGCCCAAGCTTTTTAGCAATCTAGTCTGTGAAAAAGTATTATCCTATAATTTATTAAGGTCAACTTTACGCCGAATTTGTAAGAAATATGTCTCCTAGCTCATTTCAATTTCTTTATGAGGCATTTATGGATGTACACTCGGCAAGAAAAGTGAGGATACAGTTTTCATTAGATATCGTTCATCGAATTTTAATTTTTTTCTTACAGAAAACACATAATCTCGGTAAATTTACTCTAGAATATGAAAATACAATGCAAATTATATCATACATATTAAATCTGCAAAACAAAAACGTTCAGATACTTAAAACCACCATGGATGTCCGAAGTAATCAGAATTTCTCAGATGACTTTGTTCATAGAGATCTAAAAGATAGTATATGGATGTCTCGGTGTAGTACTGTTTATCAGAACAGCAATATTTACTCGTTTTCCGTTATGAACAGGCTTATTATTGCATCATCATACGAGGTAATGATAATTTATTTAATTTTTACACATTCATATTTATATTTCACGGTGTTAAAGGTCAGCTGGAATTAATGGCAGTAAATGATGTGACAGCTAGGGTAGGTTGACCAAATCTATTTAAATCCGCAAGAGTGTTCTCTATGATGTGCGGAGTAGCGGGAAAACACAAGTAACTGGATGTTTCTTGACGTCGAGTTGCCATAGTTTCTCTCTCTCTCTCTCTCTCTCTCCATTGCTAAAACATACTATACAAATATAGTAATGCTCTCTCTCTAAAAGGAAAAAAATAATAAAATGAGTAGCTCTACATATAGGCCTAGGCTTACACAACAACAACTCTCTCTCTCCATTGCTAAAACATACTATACAAGTATAGTATCGCTCAATCTCTAAATGAAAAAAAAATAATGAAATGAGTAGCTCTACATATAGGCCTAGGCTTATACAACAGCAACTCTCTCTCTCTCTCTCTCTATCATAACATTGCATTCGTTCCTTTATTGTTCCCCATGTTTTTCGTTGGACATTGCTCAAATTTAACTCTTGATTTCATTATGGAAGATCGCGTTTCCGATTACGCAAGCACTCCGTTCATTGTGGTGTCATAAATTCATTTGTGTAAGGCTAGTTGGTAGGTTGTGTCGAAAAATGTTTATTTTGCTCAGAACTGTCGCTGCAAATTACAACTTGAACGAATACTGTAAAGCTTACTACTGCATTTAAATATCAATGATTTCAGAACCATAGAATATGATTGAAAGTTATAGGTGGTCAAGCAAAAAGCAAACACATGGAAGCTCCGTCAGATGTCAATCATGTAAAAAAACGTTCATTTTTGCAACAAATTGGAAGTCTCTTAGCAAAAAATCAATATTTCGATTTATGATGTAAAAAGTAAATCCCCAATAAATTAATTTTATGCTGAACTGAATTTTTTAATCATTTTAGAAAAACAATTTTTCTTATGCCAATGTTTAGTTATCAGAGGCTCATTATTCAATGCACTAACCTGATGGCATGTGACCTTAGGCCAGAAAATTTCAATTGTTGAAATTCTTTCATATAAAAAAGATGAAGATCATTTGTCTGCCTGCATTAAACTAATTTTGATCCAGCATGCAGTTCTATATTACAGTATAGCTTAGCAATAATGTTTTATATGAAAATAGTCAAATTTCATATACAATAAGCAAACAAAGAAAATAACAATTTCAGCCAAAGTGCTATTTAACTGAAGACCTATCAGGGGCATTGTTTTCAGGTTTTTTGTAGCTTTTATCAATTTTGAAATATTTACTCATTTTGTTATATAAAATCACGGTAATACTTTGGTTACAGACTGTTATTTTCAGATGAAAGGTTATTTTGTAGCGTGCCTTTCTGTGGGGTATAGGATTTTTACAGAAAATTAATACTGTAATCCATTTTTCTTTTCATGCTTATACCAAAATTTCAACCTTAGGTTAATTTTGTAAATGCAGTTTTGTTTATGAGGTTTATAAGATTACTAATACAATAATTTACTTCTTAAATGGTAAAAACGCAATTGTAAGCTAAAACTTTCAACCTTCGTCAACAATGGTCACATTCTAGTAATATTCAATCATTTCACCTTCATTTTGCAACAAATTGGAAGTCTCTAGCACAATATTTCGATTTATGGTTTTTGAAAAAAATT
The DNA here is from genome assembly GCF_040412425.1 of Macrobrachium rosenbergii. Classification (NCBI taxonomy): domain Eukaryota; kingdom Metazoa; phylum Arthropoda; class Malacostraca; order Decapoda; family Palaemonidae; genus Macrobrachium; species Macrobrachium rosenbergii. The sequence continues at coordinate 14,424,207 of NC_089754.1, forward strand.
TTCTGAAAAAACTTTTTCCATTTTGTCGTAATTTTTGGCAGTATATTATACGTGTTTTATATATGAAAATGTGCCATGTACAATACAACAGAAAATAACTCATGGTTGTAGCCAGAAATATTTTCATATAAATCACGGTAACTGCCAAAATTTCAACCTTCGGTCAAATTTGACCTCGCGTTGGTAAAAAACGCCGAAGCTAAAACTCTTACATTTTAGTAATATTCAATCATTTACCTTCATTTTGCAACCAATTGGAAGTTTGCACAATTTTCGATTTATGTGAATTTTTGAAAAAGTTTTATATATGGAAATGTTGCAGTTTTATATTAGTCGCAAAGTTTTATATGTAGAAATACAACAGAAAATAACTCATAGTTGTAGCTTTTATCAGTTTTGAAATATTTTCATATAAATCACGATAACTGCCAAAATTTCAAGCTTGGTCAACTTTAACTCGACCGAAATGTTAAAAACGCAATTATAAGCTAAAACTCTTACATTCTAGTAATATTCAATCATGTACCTTCATTTTGCAACAAACTGGAAGTCTCTAGCACAATATTTTGATTTATGGTGAATTTCTGAAAAAAAAAAACTTTTTCATCGATCATCTGGAAATTCTTTCGTCATATTGTCGTAATGTCTGCATTGTTTTACATTAGTCGGTCTTACAAAACTTTTATCTCATGAAATACAACAGAAGATAGCTCATTTGTAGCTTTTATCAGTTTGTATTTTCGTAAATCACGTCTGCATCGTTTTCATTAGTGGTAAAAACGTTACTAAACTTTTAATATAATTGTTTATGAAAAATTGGAAGTCTCTAACAATATTTCATGTATGAATACAAAAAACATTTTCCCTTACGCCCTTGCGGTAACTAAGAACAATAGCTCATGGTTGTAGCTTTTGCATCAGTTTTGAAATTTTATTTTCACATAAATACAATAACTCATGGTTGTAGCTTTTATCAGTTTTGAAAATTTTCAAAATCCTAAATAGAAAAATTCAACTTTAACTTTAACTCAACCAAATGGTAAAAAACTGCAATTGTAAGCTAAAACACTTACAGTCTAGTAATATTCAATCAATTGGCTTCATTTTTCAACAAACGGGAAGTCTCTAGCACAATATTTTGATTTATGGTGAATTTTTGAAAAAAACATTTTTTACGTCTGCTCAGCGTTAGCTGGAATTCATGCATCATTTTGTGATAATATTTTCTCTATGTTGCTTTGATCATTTTACAATTTGTTATATACCAAAATCATCGCAATTTAGTGTACAATACAACTAAAAAAATTAACTCATTAGCTTTAACCGTATATAACATATAATTGTATACAATTATATGTTTTTTTTTTTTGCTGTCATATATTCCAATATTCATATATGATAATGATATTTTTTTCATTTCTGATGGTTGCATACTAAACTTCAGGCAATGACAAAAAAAGGAGCCAAAAATGAACTCTTAATCTTAAAAACTAAGCGTGCTGTGATTTTTTTAATAAAACTTTTTTTCCGCTCCGGCGCTAACTCACCGAACGCCGCCAGCATACGGGAGACGTTTTTGTGCATACGGGAGACGTTTTTGTAAATAGAGGCTCGGCGTTTAAGGGTTAATGATAATAATAGCTTGCATCAGATTTCATTTCATTTCTTTCTTATAAAAAAACAATTATGTAATGAAAATGTCAAAATGTAGTGGTTTTTAAAGCCAATTTGAAAATGAAATGATATCAGAAGATAATAGCACTGTTTAATACCACCAAAGATTCCTTGATTTGCCAGATCTTACTTGATTTTCAATTAGCATAAGAAACATAAAACAGACTCCAGAGGTTTGCTGTTGTCTGTACATAACATTATATCATATGCCTTTCTAAAATGAGAAAGACTGCTTACACTAAATCAGAAGAACAATAAGAAAACCATGGGCTGACCTACTCTTACCAATCAGCTAAACTGATGGCAGACAGAAAAATGCAAGGAAACTTCAAGCACATACAAGAAACTGAAGACAATACACTCAGGCCCCTAATGAAGGATCTAGGGAGAAAGAGCAAAAAATCATAGTGATGCAGAACTGAACATAAGTGGGAACATTCCCATTACATGGAACCTTACTTTCCCTGTAATCAAGAGCTTTCTTCTTCCAACTACTTTGCAGGGGCCTTCCCAATGCAAACATAGACTAGAAAGTTTCTGGTTTTTATATCTAAACCAACAAACTGCTATCAAATACGCTGTTTCAGTACTTAAAAGGCACAGAACATTTCTACAACAAAAAAATACAAGAAAATGAGACAAAACCTATTCCACATAGAATTTTCTAATGCATTTCATTTAGAATGTGCAAAACACATACAGTACTTCAATCCTTTTAGGTGAAGTTCAGAAATAAACTATGGTATAATGGCAAACAGATGTCCCTTGCAAAACTCAGATATGAATGTAATGAAAAAGTAAAATACTACTACAGTATAATGGAACAAGGGGTAGGATACAATTTTTAATGCATATACCTAAACTTCCACTGCTAATACAAAATATCTTTTTAAAATTCCAACAGAAACTTACTTGGCTAACAACAAAGATTAGAATCCACAACAAAAATTCTATACTGTATAACAAAAAAGAATAGCAATATAACATAGGTGTTTGTTAAATACACCATATGATAACTTCTAACAGTGCTGTACAGTACAGTATAATTAAATAATGCAAATAAATACTGTATTATAAATGTGTTGCAAAAGAGAGGTGAAGTCTCAGTTAAATTTTATAGTTTTATCAGTAGGTCTCATCCTTTCAAACGTGTTTCAAAAAGTAGTGTGCAATGTTCATTAAATCAGAACATGCTGAGGCTAAAGACAACAAGAACACATTCTACAAGAATGCAAAAATGCTAACAAAACAATAAGAAAAAAGTTTAATGGTAACATTTAAAGACAACCATGTAAAAATTATACAAAAGTAGCATCAACAAATTAATAAACAAGAGTGAGGTGGAGCAACATTTATGTAACATGTTGGCATTCAAATGACTTAGTGGTCTGCTTTGAAAACCAGACAATAATCAAATAACAAAGAAAACCACAGAATTAAACTAACAAACACTTGCACCTTCAAAACTAAGAACAACTTTGTAAGCACATGCACCAGTACTTCTTACACAAGACAATATAGCCCATGTTGACATTCAGCAAAGTGTTTTTTTTAAAAACAACAGAGATGGAGAGGGCAACCAAAAATACAAATGCTTCACTTTCTGCTCCATTGCCCAATATCAATCACTGACAAACTGCCATTTTCTATGACCATTAAATAACAACAAATTACTGAATGCTGCAAAAAGTGAAAAGGTTGAGCTTCACAGCGACAATGAATAAAAGCTTACACAAGCCTTGCATACCCAAGTCTCAAGAGCAAAATCAAAAGAAAATAGCAAAACCCTAACCCAAGGACTCCTTGAAATTATATGAATCAGCAAATGGCCTTATCTTAACAAAACCAATATCAATAGCCAAAGCAAGAGTGCAAAATCCTTAACAAGCTGCATCAAGATTCTCAAACCATTACAAATTAATATTTATAATGTACATACGGATTAATTAGATGTGTAAAGAAAACGTAACTGTCATTTAAATGTAACTTGTGACACCAAAACAGGAGTCACAATGATAATACATTACCTGGAAAGTATGTTTCTTACAGTGATTTTAAATAATTATGGGCAACAAACAAATATTTTCAAAATATGCACAGCTTTCAAAATGCTACATGCCACCCAACTTACAACCTATTTGACTTAAGTACATGTAAACTTATACACAAAATATAAAAAATCCAAATAAACTTCCCATTGTAAACAATGCTAATGAAAAAATTAAAAGAAACAGAACACTTAATATAATCCTATATTAAAGATTATCTTTAGTTTCCCAGCTGGAATGACAGCATTTTTCTCTAATGAAACTGAATTTTGTATTCATATTCATATGACCAACAATACCCCATTTCAAATGTTTACACAAACCATAGCCATATATAACACTTTAACGATATGGTATTTTGAATAGGACAATGAATTCAATGCAAACTTGATGCATCATTATGGAAGTCAAACTATGCCGGATTTACAAATATAAATCATTAAGGCATATAATGTTGAGTTTGGCATTTGCCATTGTTTTTCAACCCTTGCAGAGGAAACTAACTAGACTGGTTCACAACTAGCAAGAGAATGCATCCACATACACACACTATGTATATACTTTATAAACTATACTATTATCATCACAATTTATTTAGGTTTTATGTAGCATTCATATTAATACAGTACTCTATAAAATGCAGTTCTATATGTACAGTATAGTGTACTGGGTTTTAGGATGAATAAACAAAGTACTGTACGCACTGACTTTGCAGATACCAAACTGTACATACAAACAAATCAAGATACTAACTGCCGTTCGAAACATAACTAGTTAAGTAAGCAAAGGAGTGTCTGTATGATGTAGCATACATTATATATATATATATATATATATATATATATATATATATATATATATATATATATATATATATATATATATATATATATATATATATATATATATATATATATATATATATATATATATATATATATATATATATATATATATATATATATATATATATATATATATATATATACAGTACTTTACAAAACTTTAGTCCTGCCACGGTTGAGTGGCCTAAATATATGGCCAAATTTGAAGGAACCAAAAGTGCAAGAAAAATTCTGTCAAATCATTAGGCCGCTTACTGAGAGTAGCTAAGGGGGAGGAGCTTATGGCTCGCTAAAAAGAAAGCAGACAAGTAAGGTTTTGGCTGGCGATCTAGGTGCCGTGAATTTTTGCTCCACGCTCCTGTCGGGTTTTGCCTACCCCGGGTCACATCCTGGGACCCTGTGACCTTACTACGGGGGAAATTTAAGGATCTGAATGAACAGATCATAGCACAGATATGTGCATTAAAGGAATCAGGTCTTAAACGAAGGAAATCGCCGCTCAGGTAGGTGTGAGCGAGCGATCTGTTAGACGCTGGGTTGCCAAGTTTCACCAGGGTGGAAGGGGCGATATACCGTCGCAAGTAAAACGCTCTGGGAGGCCTAAGAAGACTTCTAATCGAAGTATGAGTATTTTAAAGCGCCAATTAGAGGTTAATCCACGCATGACATCAAGGAAATTGAAGGAATCCAACCCACAACTGCTTGGTGATGTTTCAGTTCAGACCGTCAATCGCCGTATCAATGAACTTGGGTACACAAGCCACCGTCCACGGAAGAAGCCAATTTTGACCAAGTTACAGAGGGATAAAAGAGTCAAATTTGCTCGGAAGTACAGCGTTTGGGATGAGTCTCAATGGCTAAGCCTGCTTTGGTCAGATGAATCGACTTTTACGGTCACTTGTAATAGAGGTCGAATGTTTTTCGCAGGTCCGAAGCGACCCTCTTGACCCTAGGTACCTCGAAGGGACTGTCAAACACCCTGATTCTCTCATGGTTTGGGGAGCTTTTACTGGTCATGGTGTAGCCAAGCTTCATGTCTTTAAAAAGAATGAAAAAGTTAACCAGTATAATTATTTGGAGTTGATGTGTGACATTTTGCCTGATGCATTCGAGGATACGGGTGCCACGTTTTCAGCAGGATGGCGCCAGGGCTCACATGGCTAAATCTGTCACTCAGTGGCTTCAGGATTGCGAAGTTCCCTTCATCAATGATTGGCCTGGTAATAGCCCTGACATTAGCCCAATAGAAAACTTATGGGAGATCGTAAAGAGGGATCTACAAGACAAAGATGTGTCGTCTGTTCCAAAGCTGGAGGCAGAAATCGGCGCATCTTGGAACAACATACCAAGGAAATGCTTCATAATTTAGCTTTGTCTGTACCAAAACGACTGAAGGAGGTGATTAAACTTAAGGGTTGTCCTACTAAATATTAGTGAAAACTAATAAAGGTAATTTAGACTTAGAATTGTGTTGTTATTAGCCTATTTGTAGTTTAGTTATGTTGACATGTTTTGAGTTGAGTGAGGGT
>NC_089754.1:14432802-14637802 GCF_040412425.1 Macrobrachium rosenbergii
GTACACATACAAACTGAAAGAAAATATTCAGAGAGAGAGAGAGAGAGAGAGAGAGAGAGAGAGAGAGAGAGAGAGAGAGAGAGAGAGAGAGAGAGAGAGAGAGAGAGAGAGTGGGGGTCAAGTAGTTTTGTAACATGATGCTCATGTAAGTAAAGACATCACAATACACAGACCAAAAAATCAATTATATGCAGCACAAAATCTTACCCTGAAGACCACAAAATAATAACAATGCACTAAACACAGTACATGTCAATCAAAATACAAACTGTATTAGATAATGTACAATAAATTTTGTGTAATCTTACCTTGAAGACAACCCTGAGAAGTGTACTGAGGTGCTAATGTGGTACTGGTGACTCGAAGCATTTTAGTCTGAATCAGAATCACTGAATTCCATTGGTGCGTAATAGAATAAATTGCGATGTTTAAAACTCATGGGTGTGGATGAGAAGACTAAGGCAACTGCGCTTCTTTCAACCACAAATCTTTGAATTTCAGAGCATGTGTTTGCACAATGAAACAAAGAAGCATGGCAAAAACACTTAGATTTTTATTACTGTGACTGATTACTCTGAAATACAGTACATATGATACATGCAATTACACTATTTAACTGAACATTTTGTCCATTTCTTTGGGTATAATATTCTGGAGGAACTTATCTGATATAGCTTCTTTAGCTGCCCTGTCAGCATTCTCATTTTCCTCAATATCTACATGTACTAGAACCAAATGGAAGTTTACTTCATTTCCTTACACATAGGTGAGCCAGCCAGTTCTGCACTTTTTGTGATAAGTGGTGGGTACCGTGAGTAGGTGAGTAGGCATTAATTGTTTTATGGCAGCCAGTACACTACATAAGTCAGTGTACTCTATATAATAAGCTTCTCTCCTATTCTTAACGAGCTAAATATATACTCTTAATTTTAAAAGCACTGTATATAGCTCAGCTTGAATGCTGGAAAATGATTAGCTATATTTTCCTTATCAGCTAATACACGGATCTCTATTCTGTCAACAACCTTTGAATATCTGTAAATTATAGAATTAGGATACTGAGGTGTGTTCCATTATAAGGATGTCTGGAACATTTTCTGGTGTACACATCTCTCCTTCATTTACTGAGTAGATGGAGATACCTTATCTGGAAATAGGGGGCAAGGTGTGATGTCCTGATCCTTAATACTTGTTTGTTCTGAACCTGAATTCCAAAGGTTTTGGATGGGGGCTTGTTTACTGAACACTCACATGGCTGGTTGGCAGGTTTCTAAATTGGCTTGGCCTTTCATGTGTTTATCTATATAAACAATGTGGACCCAATTCCTCTTGGCAGATGGAAGAAGTCAAAACACCTAATCAATATATTGATAAAGCTATACACTGGAGATATTCTGTTGCACATGTGAAATTTTGGAGGCTAAGTTGCACACACGTAATTTTCCTACATTGATTTTTGCTGCACATCTATTTGACAAACATTATGTAATTTACTCAGATATCAAGTTGTGTGGATGGTACATTATACATCCAACTATATTGGTAATCCTTATACCACTTATGATCATCTGTACTGTCATTCCTAATGTCAAACCCTACAGGGCAGATTCTATAAAATACTGATGGATAAGATTAAACAATTTTTTAAACAATAAAAATCTTCACTGGAGTACAATAAAAACTGAAACACCTTGGTGAAAAAACTTAAGTCATTAAACAGGAAACAACAAAAAATTTACTTCATGTTTATAAGAAAAACATCATCAAAAACCTAATCCAATAATCATCAGATATCTTACTCCATTTAGAGATATCTCAATCACACCACATGCTTAAGCTAAGTATGGTTGTCCCTTATCTGTTGCTCTGCACCCACCCTCATACAGCTGTACTCAAACACACTAAACCAAATGAGTGGAAGGATAGCAGAAAACACCTTATGGGTCTGTATGAAGAACATTTTTTTATTTAATAAAAGCACTGCTCTTTCAACACAACCCTACAATTTAGGATGATAGCTGGATGAATGTCTCCAGTGGAAAAGGTCGTATAGTGAAAGATTCACAGTAAGTACTTTAATGGAGAAGAGATTGGCTCAGGGGCGAAGTGCTGGTGTATCCTGGTTAGAACCAAAGTGGAAGTTAAAGCCAAAGACTTGTACTTTGCTGAGGAGAAAAGTGTCCATATGCTCAAGTACTCACCAAAACTTGTAAACTGAGGAGGAGGAGTAGGAGGAGGAGGAGGATTCTGGGTTTGACCTTGGGAAATATGATTTTCATTTGATTCCTTTTCTTTTTGATTTCTTTAAAAACCAATTAATCTGGTGAAAATTTTCTCTTCTGCCCTTTCCTTTACTTTCAAGGTAAGTATCATTGATGGGCCAATAACATAAAAACAGTCCATGAGAGCAGTGAATCAATGCAATCTTTTGTGTGATATTATCCAATGTAAACTTGTTTCCTGGCACTGCTGCTGTAGATTTATTACTGCCAGCGATGTCTGAATTTCTGTGTTTTGTTAGTGCCAGTGAATTTTTTTTTAGTTTTAACTTAAGAATAATTTGTATACACAGTGCTGCATTTCAATGGTAAAATGGACTAATATTGTACATGTATTTTATGCTACTAAACTTTTTAATTTTCTTTACATTTCTACCTTACTTGAGTCTTCTGGAAATTTACATGAATGGCTAAGAAAAGTTTTGAAAATACTCCAATTGGTAATTTCTGCAAATCCAAAATCCCTAAGTTACAAGTGTCAACTGTAAAGACCTGCCATGCTGTTAACAGACCAAAGCATAGGACCTTGAATTGGAAATATTCCCTGCCCCAGACAAAGTGAAGGTACTTTCTTGATATCTGATAAATGGGGATATAAATATATATATCTTAAGTCATCCAACACCACCAAAACGTCTCTTTTACAAGTGAACCTCCTAACCAATCATCTCCAACAAAAAGCAGAAAAAATCTAGAAATTTGTTCTGCAAACTCAGGTTTATGAACAGCCTCCACCATCACAAGGCTTTTAGGGCCAAAAAGAGTCAGCAGTAGAAGCCTGGCAATGATGGAACCACTTCCTCTATGTCTTACTACTTCAGCATGGATTGTATATCTTCATCCAAGGTTTAAAATATTTCTGAGTGATGACAATGTATTTTGAATACAAATACCATAGGGAAAAGCAGGATTTGTCTCCCATGTCCTGGCCTACTTCTCACTTCTTCAGAAGGGAAACAACCACCTTTGGCATTTAAGGAAAAAGGCTGGTCTCATCTTATTTCCCACCTCTTAGCTAGGGATATCATTCCAGCTCCTGCTCTGTTGGCTAAGTAGGCCACACAAGATGTCCCTGTTATGTCTGCAGAATGGAGTTCTGTCTGAAAGGCAACCCTCTATGCAAACACACATTCCTCAACACCAACGATAAGAGACAACTGCACACCTCTTGTCAAAGATTGCTCCCCTTTTGGCCTTACTGGCAAGTTTTTGCCCCACTCCTTAACTAATTCCTCCATGAAAACAATGGGCCTTCCAAAATGCCCCAAAAATCCTTCTTGCCTTTGAAGTGTCCTCTGTAGAGTGGTTCTCCTTTGTCAGGATATCACTTACTCTGCTGATGACCCATTTGTACCAAGTAAGATGAATGCTCTTAAAAATATCTCAACTACATCCCATTCTGGTGAGGTCAAAATGATGAAATATGGTGAGAAGGTAGCAAGGACACACTGGCAATAACTGTTCTGACTTATGGTTTCCTTGGTTGTGAATTATAATTCATCATTTTAAAAAAATTCTCCATCTCTAATCTGGCAAAAACAAAAACAGTGTGCATCAAGGGGTCATAACTCTTAGTAATGCCCCTACCTTTCATTCTTCAGAATGACACTGATGATCGCTGAGAATTATTTTGCCTTAGTTAAGTCATAGTTACCTAGACACCTCAAAGGTTGAGAGGTGCATTGAGGATTGAAGATCCTGTAAACACATTCCAAAACTGTATTGCATTTCTGGAAATGAGGACCTTGCCTTTTGTGGCCCTATGGTCTGCTCATTCTTCAAGTCCTCCACCATCATTACTTGGCCATGTGTTGGATCAAGTTTTCTTATTCAAGGCTGAGTGCTATCTAAAAGTTCCAACTGGCCTGAGAGTTCTGACATCTCTCTCCTAGAAAAATCTTCCATATATGGAAGATGGGATCATCTCTCAGGGGATGAGGAGGGTGGATGCCCACTGATGGGGATCTTTTCTTTCTCTCTGTGGGGTTGGTGGCTTGAAGACTGCTTGGTAAAGTACTTGTAACATTCTTTTGTGTGAAGATGGTGTTCTTTGGTCTTTACAGGGACAGAGAATCTCTTGACAATCAAGCCAAGTACATAGCTATGGATCATTGATGTGGTTCACAGGCTTAATCTACCCAGAGAGCTTGTGAATTCTTTCACTAATGTTGAAAGTCTGGCCATAACTGTAAGTCATTTGAATGATTTTTATACCTTGACTTCGTACAGCTCCTCTTTCTCCTCCTGGGGAAGTATGACTCCAAGTCCCAGTTAAGTCTATAGGATCTCTCACTGCTGAAGTTATATAGTCTTGGACATCAGTAATTCGAATCTCTACAGTAATAAGAACTGTAGCTGTACTGCCAACTTGAGTATTCCCAGAGTGGGTGAAGCATGATCCACTTTTTATCATCAAAATGTCCTTCATCAGTTGATGTACTCCTGCAAAGACCATTTTAGAAAAGAGTGGTACACAGGGCTCAGGCTAACCAGTAAAATGTCTGTTGCTGAAAATAGTGTTAGTTTTACCTTGAGAGGAGGGTGAGGACATGTAAATGGTAGGCGGCATGATTCCCTCGTGGCTAGTTTGGTGGTGTTGGGGGCAACCAGCAATGTCAAGGACACAGGTATGGTATCAGATTTAACAGAGGGCAGATTATAGCTGACAGTCAAAATTATCTATAGCTGGAGTCAATCCATACAAGAAACATCCATTGCCTAAGTAAAAATTGTTGACTGCTGTGCTGGCTCTGGGTAGCCATGGCAGTAGCTTTACCACAGAATGAGTAGTAAGTGGACCTAGCAAGTAAGCTGCACAAATGTAGAGATAAGTTTAGTCACAATGAAGACTATCAAGTTCAGTAGTTTAACTCTCACAAGGCTGGTCCTATGGATTTGTCTTTATTAAAAAAATTTAGATTTTATCTAATTCCAGATTTTAAAAAATTTTGTAGTTGGGTTAACTGACAAAGATGGAGATTCTAACTATACAGTAAACTCCCGTATTCGCGGATTTCTTTGTGGAATGTATCTACCCATTATTCACGAAAAATTCGCCCATTCGCTGTATTTTTCACTGAGAAATGTTCACTGATTACTGTATTTTCATATTTTCATGACTAAATGCATGTTTTGTAATAAAACTATTAAAATACTTAGGTATAAACATTTTTAATGGGTTTTTCCTTGTGTTTAAACTATCAAAATAGGCAGTTCTAAGTGTTTTTAGAGGGGTTTTAAGTATTCGTGGATTTTAGCTTTTCGCAGGGGGGTGCAGTACACATCCCCTGCAAATACGGGGGGTTTACTGTATTTTTCACTGATTTCTTCTATAGCTCAGCACTTGTCTATTATATTTTGGGCATTTACACAGAAAGTGTTTAACTGTCAGTTACTTTAAATTCTTTACATATAGGGATTGGATCATATGGGCTATTCGTCAAATGTCCTTGTGTGGAAGGAACATCCCATCCCAGAGTTTTATAAATTCCCATATCTTAAGCAAGGCACTGCCAAGGGAAGATAAAGTAGCTGCAAAGCTGTGCCTTCTAATTTCCTCTGTGTCGCAAACCACGGCTTCAGTAATAAGCACCATCATGCCTTTAATCAAATCCCAGTTAAATATAAAGCATTTTTTGATAAATGCAAAGAGAAAGAGAGACTGACGATCTATCAAAGGCTGAGGATTTTGTTGATATATTTGTGAAAACTTTCAGTACATGACACTTGTACTATCTCCTTTGCGTGAATAGGAACCATTATTTTACATTCTAGTTAGTTATGATTTGCTTAACTAGACCTCTGAACTCTTTGAGGGTTCTTCTTGGGCTGGAAAAAAAAGGGGGGGAAGAATACATAACAAATTAAACAAGTAATTAAATAAATAATATAAAATGGGAAAAAAATTAAAATAAAATAAAAAATCAAGAGGAAAAGAGAAAAAAGGGAGGAAAAAGGGGGGAATATTTTATTTATTAATTTAATTTTGTTTAAGAAGAGAATGATATTAATTGAAAAGTTATTACCTTCAGTTAGGATATCCTTTATTGTAAATAAGTATTTCTTTCATGTTGCCATCTGGGACAGTCAATCAAGATATGTTTGATTGTTACTGGGATGTTACATCTTTCACAAGTTATTGAATTTGTGTGCGGGGTTGACATCAGATGACCATGTGTGAGTCTGAAATCTCCTATCCTGAGTCTTGTTAAAATTACTTCATTAATTCTTTGTTTTTGGGTAGAAGAATGCCATTTTTTAACTTAGTTCTTCATCTGTCTTAGTTTGTTTTGAAGGGGTATATTTGTCCAAAATCATTTTACAATCCCTTTAAATTAAAGGTTTAACTGATACTAGCCAGTCTGATATGGGAGCTTTCGCAGTAGTTAGGGGGATTGTACAAGCCAATTTAGCAGCTTTATCTGCTTTCTCATTACCCTCAATGCCTATATGGGCTGGGATCCAACAAATATGAACTTGAAGGCCATTTGCAATTAATTGATGAATTTCCCGTTGGATATTTTGGACAAGGTTACTATTTGATTTAAATGATCCTATTGCTTCAATTGCACTTCTTGAGTCGCTCAATATGACCGGTGAAGTAATTCCTTTTTTTGATATAATTTGGAGAGCCAATTGTATGGCTGTTAATTCAGCTGTAAATACTGATAATATTAGAGGAAGGCCCATTTGGATAGTTTCATCACTTGAATAGGCTGATGAGCCCACTCTAGCTTCATTTTTGGATCCATCTGTATAGATTATGAAGGGATTACCCTTCCGTCTTATGTGTAATTTTCACAAATTTTGCATTTATTCTGTGGTGAGCACTGCTGCCTACAGCAAAATAAATACAGGAAATGAGGATATTTATTTAACAAAAACATAAAAGGAACTGCAGGCCCTATCTCGTAACCTGATTTATACAATGAGGCAAAAATTGAATCAGTCACTCACAAATAGTGTCCTCAGGTCTGACTGCCATAAAAAAATCCTTGCTGCTTTATCCAAAAGACATAGTTCTAAGCATGCAGGGGAATGATCGTACTAGAATCAAAACAGCAAAATAAAAATCTGCCATTCTAGAGTGAAGATAATTTCTATGGCACTTTTCAATTAACAAGGTAAAAACTTGGCACAAACAGTCCAAACCTCCGTTACTGGTAACATAAAGATAAATTGGCCATAATTACTTAACTAATTACTGAACCCAGAGCAAAACCAGAAAGAAACACAATATGGGCAAAAAGTTGTCCAACATAGATTATAGTTATTGACCCAAATCCTGCAAAGGGAGATGGATGAACCTTAAGTTCCCTTACAAACAGAAAACACTTTACAAGAAAACAATGCTGTATCAAAAAATTATTAAAACAAAGAAACAGGCAAAGAAAGGATGAAATCACTAGGGAAAAATCCTTTGACATACAGGCAAACAATACTGTGCCATGAAATAAGAAAGCAAGAAATCAAGAGAAAAATTTTTTGACAAAAATGTTTGACATAAATATGGTAATTTCACAGATGATCACGGGAGTGATGAGTACAGCTGTATAAGCTATGGACTTGCACAATGGAATGGGGGTTGATGCAGATCAATGGATAAAGGGATGGTAATATGCAATGGGAGCATTATTTTCACACTGAAGCAGTTGGTGTGACTGGGACAGATCTGCATGGAATAAGGTTTCTTATGATTAATAGGTAATAATAAATAAACCCTGACTTTAAATACTGTATTTTATTATATATAGGATGCACTCACTCTTAGGCAGGGAATATTCAGGAAAAAAAATAAAGTTTTTAATCTATACAAAAAAAATCCCTTATCCAAATTTCTCAAAACCATAAAGCTCTAAAAACTTAAAACTTTTTCACGGAAGGTACAGTCCTAACGTTTGTCTGGTGCACCAACAACTAAACTAAGTCACCCAGAGTCACTTGGGAATGGCATAGCAAGAGGTATTGGGCAAGAGTCAAATAGTACACATGTGTTTGGTGACAGTTTTTATAAAACTGTTGTTTTACGTACTGTATCCAATTATATTACTATTTTATTGTATACTTGTATTATAAAATATGAAAATTTTAATCATGTGCCATTTTTATTCTTGTAATAATGTTTATATTCTCATAATCACCACCTGACTAAAATGTACCTACATCAGCGCTGCCATGTGCTGTCCAGTGACAGCTGCTTAAGCACTGCCTTTAGTTGCTAAATGTAATATAATCTACAGATATATTTTTTGTAAACTAACAAAGTTGGGTTAAAAATATGTATTTTTCCTGGCATACAAATCTACACTTTCATAAATGGAGTTATTCGTACTTGTTGCACTTCAGGTGTTACTGAATCATCTCAAAATACAAAATCCAATCGAGTAGGCCCACGGTCACCCTTGACCTGAGGCAGCCTTACTCTTCCATTTTGTGAACCAGCCAATCCACAGCTTCACTCTGCTCCTTAGTTTTGGAGAGATCAGACCTATGTAGGGTGGTACAAGGAGGATAAAAATATAAATATGAAAGCAAGGGTTTGTGTCCAAGTAAAAATACAAATTATTTTGAAATTCGCTTTTTTTCTGAAGCAATACAAACCTACTCTTTCATAGATGGAGTCTCTCTCAGAGGCAAGAGGCCAATCTCTCATAGGGGAGTAATGGTGTGTGTGTTTCTGCAAAAGCTAAAGTTGCACCTACCTCGCTTCTACTAGAACTCAGGTCACTTTCGGAAAGTAACACTAAAATGTCATGGTTCACATCTGGCTTTCCCAATGCCCTTCTACCCACTCTTGGGTTGAGCCGAGAAGCACTCAATGTTCCTATTTCACCTAGTGGGCTGCGACCACTGGGTCCAAGGTGGAGGTACTAAGGACTTGTGTGCCAAGTCCCTGAGGTGAAAGAAAGTGAAGGGTGACTGTCTTTTCCAGATCTTCACCTTCAGGACCTGTAGGACCGAATGGTTCTTCTTGAAAGCTACTGATGGTTTGATGCCCCTTATGTCATGAGTCCATGTCCTGCCCAGAAGGTGGGTCTCTCCTCCTGCAGCCTCATATGCTCTGATGATCACTTCTCTCAGCCAGAAGGGCATCATGTTCCTGGAGATCTCCCTCTTCTCTCATCTCATGCTGATAAATAGCCTCCTGCACATAGATCTGTGGGTGGCTATTCACTTGAGGTAGGCTCTCAAGGTTCCCACTGTGCACGGGAGTATCTCATCCTTATCATCCCCTACAAAGTCCTTCTGCGATAGGATTCTTAGGTCTCAGAGTGAAGGGTACTGGATCTTTCGAACAAAATCTGGGATGAATCCAGAGAATGGATTGACCACTCATGGGAGTGGGTGACTTCATACTAGAATATGTGTAGTTCTCTGACTGTCTAGGCTGAGGTGAGGGCCAGGAGGAATACCATCTTGAGGATTACATCCCTGTCTGAAGTCTTCAAGGGTTCACGGGGTGGATGTCCCAAACTGGTGAGGAATTTGGTTACATACCACTCTGGGGCCCTTATCTCTCATGGGGGACACCCTCAAAGCTTTTGATTAGTGACAGTTCCCAGGACTTGGAGAGCTCTATACCTGCAGCTGGAACACCTATATGAGGGCGGCTCTA
This sequence comes from Macrobrachium rosenbergii, assembly GCF_040412425.1. Taxonomy (NCBI): domain Eukaryota; kingdom Metazoa; phylum Arthropoda; class Malacostraca; order Decapoda; family Palaemonidae; genus Macrobrachium; species Macrobrachium rosenbergii. The sequence goes on from NC_089754.1 coordinate 14,442,697, forward strand.
TAACCCTTGACTGCAACGACCGAGAGGGCTTCCTCCCATCATAGGTAGACAAGGAAGTCTGCTACTGCTCTTACATGATGGCTAACAGTCCCCAGGATCTAGACAGGTTAATAACCCTTGGTCAGAATACCTGTGCAAGGACTACTCTGTACTCCTTAATGACAGTCAATGAAAAGGTCTTATCTTACCTAAGAAGGGCCAGGGAGTCTGGTACCTCTTTCACTGATGTCTTGAGGGGATCATGAACCCTCCAACACCAACTACAGTACTCTGTCCACTTCCCCTGGTAGACTCCTACAGAGGAGGGTCTGAGGGTGTCCATGCTGGCTACTGCAGTCCTTCTTTCTAAGGAGCTCCTGGATAGCCTCTGACCGTGAAGCTGGAGGTCAGCCATGTGTCGATGGCACCTTCCGCTGTGCTCCAGCACCAGAAGGTTAGGAGGATGAGGCAGCTCCATTGGGATGTCTATCAGAAGGACAGCCAGTTGGCAAACTGGTAGAGTCTGTTTAGTACCCTTCACAGTTGTCTGAATGAGGGATACAAGCACATTTACATACAGTCCCATAGATGCTGGAAGATGTCCTGCATCACCACCCTCTGGTCTGGTATCGGGTAATGTACCTTGCCATCAGTTGCTGGTTCTGAGAGGCTGACCCCTTGAGCATCCAACTGCCAGGTCTCCCAGGGCTGGGGAGATCGTCCCTCACTGACGCGGCCTACCATTGTGTTGTCACCCATCATGATAGCTGAGTGGCATACTAGGAGGAAGTACTGGAGAGCCCACTAAGGTCCTTTCATCTCTATGAGAATGATGTGCTTCTCTTCGGGACCCCACATCCCTGAAAAAGCATTTCCTGTTGAGATGTATGCACCCCCTCCCATTTCAGGAAGCATCTGAAAACACCAGCAACTCTGGGGATGGTTTATACCAGGTCCCTCTACCATGTCTGATATTTCATTTCTCTCTTGATCACCTCTATGGGCTGTAATGGGTCTCCTTTGGTTGCTGCCACATCTCTTTCATCTGCCACTGGGAAGACCAGAGGTGTGCTTTGCCCCTCTGAACCAGCTTCTTGAGGGAAGCCATATGGCTCAAGAGGATGTGCGACTTCTTTGCCAGCTGGGATGTCTCAGCGAGGAAGTCGAGGGAAACGTTCAGCGAGTTGGTTTCCTTCCCCAGCGACGGGAAGGCCCTTAATGCATCCAAGCAGACCATCCTCGCTAAGTATTTGCTTTCTTCTTGGAAGTCAGCTCAGACTTGTGCAGGTTAACTACTATGCCCAGTGTCTGGCACAGGATCAGTACTTGCTGTTGTTTATACCAACATTCTGCATGAAATAAGAAGTAATTGTTAATTACAAAAAATTGTAATGAATCATTAGACAGGCCATAAGTTTGGTAAGCCTGGTTGACTATGACAATTCAGATTTACCCTACCAAATGTTTGAGTCTAACCCTATTAGTAAGTCAACAGCTAATTTTCATGCAATAAGCATTATCAACGAAATCTACTGAACCTGAGTTTGCTGAGGCATATTTAGTTATGGTGATAGGTCAGCTGGTACAGTTGACTCAAAATATTCCTTTACCCCCTATCCTTATGTTTTATGAATGGTATAACACCACAATGGGTGTTAACATTTTCTGGGAATGAAATCCTGTTTGTCTTGTAACGGCAGACGTGAATGGTCGCGCTATTGGTATGCCAATGCTCATATTTTCCAAACACTACTGTAGACAATGTGTTAATGATATACAAATAATAGTTTACATTACAAGTGAAATGAGTTGTTGTTAAATAAGTAAAAAAAATAGTATAGTAATAGAGTAATAAAAATAGCAATGGTAAAAATCATATTCAGTCCTGATTAATCATACATCATCAACCTTTGTTACATTCAGGTGTGGCATGCATTTGCTGAAATCCAACTTTAGTTCACAGTAGACATTTGGGATCAATTTCAAAACAATTATTTGAATGGAAATACGCTTTCAAATTTACATAATCCATCAATTCAGAAAGCGATAAGATTATAAACTGCAAATTTCAACACCTATAAATATAACAATTCATAAAGGCAATTATGATAGCCATTGACAGGTTATGATGCAGAAGGCTTGGGGAAAAATTAATAGACAACCTGATGTTTAAAGGAACAAATATATCCAGTGTATCACTCATACTTTTTTTTTATTCGAGCCATGTCTCAGCACAGTAGCCTAAATGGAAATTTCTCTGGGCTGTAATTGAACTTGAGTCATCCGAGTAACAATGCACTTTTAACCACCCTGAGAGAGAGAGAGAGAGAGAGAGAGAGAGAGAGAGAGAGAGAGAGAGAGAGAGAGAGAGAGAGAGAGAGAGAGAGAGAGAGAGAGAGAGAGAGCTATGGTTGGGTTTATTTTCAGTACCTTAATGACAACAGGGACTCGATTGGATTAACGCTGTATAACCATATGATTATATAATAAGTCCGATATCATTGTGTCTTTGTCAACACTTATTACAAAGCGGTGAGGGTGTGGGTAAGTTATTGAAATCAAACCAGCTGTTTCATAGATTTCATTCAATACTTAAAATTTCTCTCCACATGTGACCTCACTAAACATCAAGAGGAAATCACCACTCGTATTTTCATTTTTATGAAAGTAAGTTACACGATAATCATTCACAAAATAGTAAGGCATGAGTTCATGACAGTGGTAGTTCGAGAATTTATCGACTGTCAAAGACCCACTTGACAATGGAATTGCCCTAGGGAATGTAATTAAGTGCTTCATAAGACATTTCACTTTTAATATTGAATATTTATATAGATAAAATAATTAGCTATTTGACCTTGCAACTACATGCACCATAGATGGGTAGATACACAGAGATAAAGAGATGGATTGAATTGCTTTCAGTAGTCGTCAGGTTTAGATTTTTTTTTTTTTTACATTTAACTTAAATTACTAAATTTCCCCTCAGTTGAGCTGGTCCTTGGTCAGAATCATTGGTAAAAAATAAAATACCCAAGCCTTTTATAAATAAATAATAATGAATTTTCTTATTAAAATCAGCTGTGTTCATCAATGAATTTATAGCAATATCTGAAAACTATGTATTACACATTTGTAATATTCAATGTTTAATCACAATCATAACAATATTTTGTCCATCCACCATTTATATTGCAATCTGTTCTGCATTGACGAGACATTTATACAGACATTTTCGATCATGAACATGCTGGAAAAAGATGCTGGGTTCAGGTTGACGATGCTTTGCTTGACCAGGGACCAGGAAGGAGAACAATGTTATCCAATCACAGTGTGGATGGAACAGATATCCTCAATGAAATGATATAAGTGATTAACCATATTATCAGAACAAGGTGGAAGGAGGAAAATTTATATTTTCAATATAAATGATGACAAAATAATATGGTTTAGTCCAGCAAAAGGAGTCACAATAATAATTAATAAAAGGGTTTGAGTAGTAAAGGAGGAGAGACTTAGGAGTTGTGTGTTTATAAGAATATTCGGTATACTTTCCATGAAGAGGCAAAAGAGACCTTATAACAATTTCACTGGCTTTATTTGGCCGCTTTAGATTCATTAGGGAAAGATCAATGTTGATGCAAGATCCTTTTGCAGTTATAAAACCAATAAATCCAAGATGAAAGTCGTATTAATTTGAAACTACTTTATGACCAATTCCAGCGATGAGTTGACACCATATCAACTGTCAAAAAAGGGCATTCATATATGAAATACTGAGAAAAAAAAATTGCACATATCTGCATGAAAATTATCTGCCCAAGATAGGGAAAAGCATAAGCACGAACAGAAGGAACCATCACCTCCTCCAAAATTTACAGGTGATATGGCAGCTTCTGGCCACTTGAGATACTGCTCAGTGTTGAAATGCGCCATGCAGGTGTATCCACCCCCAAATGTTACAGGTGATATGGCAGCTTCTGGCCACTTGATAAATATTCTGGCTGTCTTCTTCTGGGGACATTTTTCTGGCCCACTCTGGTGTTATTACGCCTCCAGCAATGCAGATGGCATGCCTATTCGTGTTAGATTATAATCCACTGCAACTCCACTCACAAAACCTCTACGTTCTCTTCATCACTGAAAATTACTCTGCCCCAGAAGTCTAACCCCCACAGTCTTCCAAATAACAATGAGCAATTTCCAACCATGCTGCGGATGTATGCAATTACAGTCGATCCTCCTCTGCATGGAGCCTATTTCTTAGAGTTCCACATCATTGGTTGATATTTGACCCCAAATATCTACCATGAACTAAAGTTGGATTTCAGCAAATGTTTGCCACACCTGAATGTAACAAAGGATGATGATATATGATTAATCAGGACTGAATACCACTGCCATTTTTATTACTCTATTACTATACTATTTTTCAACTTATTTAGCAACAACTCATTTTGCTTGTGATGTGAACTATTATTCGTATATCATCATTAACATATTGTCTACAATCGTGTTTAGAAAATATGAGCATTGGCATACCAATAGCTTGACCATTCATGTCCATCGTTACAAGACAAATAGGATTTCATTCGCAGAAAATATAAACATCCATTGCGGTGTTACCATACCATTTTCATATTACATAAGGGTAGGGGGTAAATGAATACTTTGAGGCAACTATACCAGTGAACATCACTGATGCCTTGTTTATGCTGATTCCTTCTACAGTATCAGTGCAGCGGTGCCTTAACAAATGAGTTTAATTCATTCCGTGACCAAGCTCGTAACTCAATTTGCTCATATATCAAATTGAATTTCCCCATTAAAATGGATACACCAACTTTTTTGTTACGAGTTCTTAAATAAGAAAAATGTACTTTATAAATAACAGACAATGTATAAAAAACAATAATACATAATAAGAGTGAACGAAAGAAATAAACTAGTTTATTGAGCGTACTTTACCTTGAAGATCACACGAAGACACTGGCGGAGGTGGAGCAGCAAGACAAACGGGCTAATGAGTGTCTCAGTGGGTATGGAGGGTGGTGGTGGGAGGCAGAAGATTGGTGGAAGAGGATTTTCACGTCATGCTCTATCAGTAACTTAACTTACTCACTACATACTTAATGCTATATTGCTAAATTTAACTTATACACTATGCTATACTTTATCGCTAAACTTTATTGCTATTTTTTAAATTTTTAAAATTTTGTTTATCTTTTTCTTCTTCTTCACTGACTTTTGCCTCTTTCACTACACTTCCCTTGCTCTCACTTGTAGGGCGTTTCATTAAAAACCTGTCCAAGGAGGTTTGTTTCTTCTTGTCTCAAAGTTTTTTGAAAATAAGCTATGCAAGTTTTGTTAAACAGCTCTGCTGCATGACCTGTCGCAACTTTTTCAGGGCGTTTCTTTTCAATGGCCACTACGACTTTCCCCCACATTCCCAACACTTCCCTATTCTCACTTGTAGCAACTTCTTCCAACACTGGCTCCTCCTCTTCCTCCAAAACCTGCAACCCCCATACACTGCTGCTGCTGTAGCTCCTTTAATTCCTCCATTGTCAGTTCCTTGTTGTGCTCCTTGACAAGGTCGTCAACATCATCTTCATCCACTTCCAGGCCCATGGACTTTCTGAGGAACACAATATTCTCCACCACTAGCTCTTCAGGTTCGAATTCTTCTAAGTCCCATTTGGACAAAACCTCAGGCCACAGCTTATTCCATGCAGAGTTTAAGGTCCTCCTTTTAACACCCTGCTAGGCCATGTTGATAATTTTGAGACAGCTCATGATATTCTAGTGATCCTTCCAGAACTCTCCAAGGGTGAGGTTTGTAGCCTCTGTAACCTCAAAGCAGTGCTTGAACAGTTGGTCAGTCAAGAGCTTTTTGAAATTTGAAATCACCAGCTGGCCCATGGGCTGCAGGATAGGGACAGTGTTGGGTGGAAGGAAGAGGACCTCGATAAACTTGAATTCTTCGCAGATGTCGTCTGTGAGGGTTGGTGGGTGCATGGGAGCATTGTCAAGGACGAGAAGGGCTTTCCAGGCTAAGTTATTTGTGATGAAGTAATTCTTGATGGTAGGACCAACGACCACGTTTACATGCTAGACGAAGATATCCCTGGTGGCCCACACCTTTCAGTCTGCCCTCTCATAACCTGCAGATTTTCTCTGGTTACCTTATGAGACTTAAAGGCTCTGGGGTTTTCCGAGTGATACAGGAGTAGCAGCATAACCTTGCAGTTGCCACTCATTCGCGCAAAGCACGGTTTAGCCTATCCTTCATAGCTTTGTGGCCTGGCAAGCTCTTCTCCTCTGCCATTATATAGGTCCTCCTCAGCACATTTTTCCAGATGAGCAGTGTCTTGTCACAGTTGAAGACTTGCTGGGCGACATATCCTTCGTCTTCTACCAGTTCAGCAAAACTTTGGACAAGCTCCTCAGCTGCCCTCACATCAGAGCTTGCTGGCTCACCATGCCTGACTACAGAGTGAATGCCAGCACTCTTTTTAAAACTATTAAACCAGCCCTGAATGGCTTTGAATAACTCTTCCAATACCTTGTCTGTTAATGTTCCCAGCATCTTCCACACCAAATCAGTGCAGATGTCTCATGCCTTCTAACAGATGATGCTCAATGTCATGGTATCTCCTGTGAGTTGCTTCTCATTCAACCACAGCAACAACAACTTCTCCATCTCTTCATGGGCAGCGGTCTGGAGCTTTGAAATAATCTTAATGCCCTTGGCTGGTGTTATAGCCTTTATCAACTCCTGCTTCAATATCATACAGATCGTAGAAATAGTCTGATCGTACTGATTCACCTCATACAGATTGTAGAAGTAGTCCTCGTACTGCCTCACAAAGTCCATAACATGCACACCTTGATCGTGTTTTTCTATGATTTCATGCTTCATATCCAAGGTACTGTAATTGGCCTTTTTTTCTTCTCAGCACTAGTCTTGACACTCACTTTCTTAGGAACCATGGTAAAAACTAAGAAATGTTCCAAAATAGAGGGACAAAGCGAGAAATGCTATGAGATGCTACGAAGATGCTTACACAGCAAGGTAGCCATGTGAACTGAATGAGATCGCACTGGCAAGGGCGGACAAATTGGGAGATGGTGTCTCCCTGGCTCGCAGCTCAAATCTTGGCTCACTTCTTAAAACGAAAAATCGCAAGTGCGCCGGCTCATATCTCTGAAAACTCGTATGTTGGTTCACTCGAAGGTCAAGGTTTGACTGTAATAGTAATAATAATAATAATACTGGTAGTAATAACAATAATAACAATGTTGTTTAAGTAAATGTATTATGGTAGTACTGACCATCTCATTAAATTAGCCTACAGTAGTGAGTGTTGGGGATAAATTAGCAAGCAGGGGAAGCTTCACCTTCACATGTAACACACAGGGATAATTTTTTGAGCCATCTTTCAAGAAAAAAAAAAAGTGTCTTAATTGCCATCAAATATAGTAATCAACGCAGGATAGCTCATTCTGTAACAGTTGCAAATTCTTTTGGGCAGTTTGGCAAATGACTAGTTTATCCTCAGAATGACCAGGCTATACTCATAACATTTATGAGTTTTACATCACTACAAACCAGGTCAAGAACCATATTATTTTCCTGTTCACTCATAATACACTGCCTGAGGTTAAACTTGAGTGACAAAAGGATTTTTTTTCTACAGTATAAATGCATTGGCCTCTCCTGAAGCACAAACTGTATGCAATTTATTCAGTTACTTGCTACAAGGCCAAAATAATTTAAAATGACAAGTTCTGGGAGAAGTAACTGGTATTCACAACCTACCTGAACCTTTCTATGATTAATGGTACATAAATAATGAGTCACAAGGGCTTCTAAAAATGCTAAAAATCACCCAAAAATATAGAGGGTGTTATTTAAAGCAGAATTGAATGAACTCAGGTAATTCAATGAACCATGAATTCCCTTAAGGATACTCACGAGTTTTTTATGTATTTCTGGATTCAATACAAGGAAAATTCATGTTAATTTTTTTTGTAAGGGCAGCTGTATCCAAACTTTTATTAGTAAAACACACAAAAGAACCCCTAAGGCAAGACACACACACTGAGTTTTCCACATAAAACTGATGCTTCAACATGCCTGCATGAATGCTATCCTTGTTGGAAAACACTTTTTAAGTAATTCTTCCTGGAATCGTTCTTAAAAAAATATGCAGTATGCATTAACTGCATTAGTTAAACAAGTGTATACACTGTACTGTATTACCAACATAAAATTAGCCCACATAACAAAATTCCAATATGACCAAAAAAATAGTTCCAACCACATGTACTATTTCTGAATCCCCTTTTTATGTACAAATTTCCCACAAATCTCCAGCTAACTAGAGTATAACAAAGGACCACGTCCACAGGTAAATACATAACACCCTGAACAAGGCTCAATTGAACCTCACCTGTGGTGGTTCCCTGTGACAACTTTACCCATTCTGTGGCCAATTTATTATTTACTATATCCTGGTTACAGAGTGGTGTGTTGCAGCACTTTGTCACAAAGTAATGAGTATCATTGTATATCTGAGGTGCTCCTTTCCCATCTGAACACCACACATTGTAGCCATTTATGAAACTTCCTTTCTTGGCACAGCCATTCTCAGAATTTCTGTGAGAAGATTCATTTGTCTTTTAGTCTCCTTGAATGATTTACCAACCACTATTTGCAAAATATGAAAATAAAGCAAGTTCTACTCATGTAATTAAAAGCTCGCATTCAGTACAATTTTATCTCTTATTTTAAAACTTAATACTTGTACAGCATAATCTAAAGAAAATGTTTCTTTAAAATAGCAGCTATGGCAGACATGATACTGTAAATCATAACTCAGAATTTCAAATAACTTAGTTCAATTCAACCTTCATATTACGATATCTGTGGCTACCTATTATCAAGCCATAATTATCAAATAATATATCTATCTTTCCTGTCACAAAATTTTATTAAAAAACAAAGGAAACAAGAAACCAGCATTTTCTTGTAATAAAATACTAAATGCTGTGGCAATGTCAGACCTCCAATGAATTCAAGACTGTAGAAAGTATATGCTCTTGAACTCATTCTACACAAAATGTTCGAGGGAAATTTTAAGAGAGAAACTTTACCACATCAGTAATTCTTGTTAGTGTCTTTAACCTCTCCTTGGTTAATCCAGTACCTGAGCTATTCCAAGAAAGCTGTTTAGTATACAGTATATCCCTTTAATTTTAATTTGTTTTCATAAAACGGAGTATTCTTTTTAATTACAATGGACCCCTGCCTATTTGCTGTTCTGGATTCATGGCTTCACCTATTCGCAGATTTCCATGTTTAATATATATAATATATATGTACACATTAATCGTAGAAAATTCGCCTATTCACGGTATTTTCCATAAATATTCACAAATTACTCTATTTTCATATCATTTTCATGACTAAATGCACTTTTTGTGATAAAAATATTAAAATATTCAGGTATAAGCATTTTTAGAGGGTTTTTTTTTGATGTTTTGAACTATCAAAATACTATAGGCAGTTACATGCATTTTTATAGGGGTTTTAAGTATTCGCAGATTTGAGCTATTCACGGGGGTAGTGGTACGCATCCCCCCGCGAATACCAGGGGTCAACTGTATTTGCCTGCTGTACCATGTACTGTTTGTATTTTAATTCCTGCAACAGAAATTATAAACACATTATATATATATATATATATATATATATATATATATATATATATATATATATATATATATATATATATATATATATACACATATATATATATATATATATATATATATATATATATATATATATATATATATATATATATATATATATATATATATATATATATATATATATATATATATATATATATATATATATATATAGTATATATATATATATATATATATATATATATATAGTATATATATATATATATATATATATATATATATATATATATATATATATATATATATATATATATATATATATATATATATATATTATATAAATTTTTTTTTTTTTTTTTTTAAACACATTTTATTGCCATTAACTACTTTTCAGTTGAACCAAATGTAACTTGTGTAATTTAAGTAACTCCAAGGCCATGTCCTAAATACAAAACAATCCTCCACAAGCCTCATTTTTTTTTTTTTAGTGAAAGTATGCTTTACTTACACTGCTCCATATTTTACACAAAAACATCACTGTATACTTACATCTACCAGTCACGACTGTCTTGTTTAGAATTTTCTTTAAAAAATTTTTCACCCTATCAAAACTAGTATTCACATGCAAACTAGTAATTTTGGGTATTGTGCCAGCATACACATGATGCAACGATATAACATTCATTACATGACTTAGGGTTTGTATCATTTGTCACGCTCTACACATGCATTTAGGATAAAAAATTATCTCCATGTTATCTAAGTGTATAAAATACATTTTCATGACTGTTTAAGCGTCTAAACCACATGGATAATGCTACTGTAATATGTTCTGTAAAAAACATGCTTGTGTGAAATGAGACCAGTTATAACACTAAAATACAAAAACTAAATAATTTCTCAATATCATCAAGCGTTATCAGCCACTAATTCATAAATGCTATAATTTTCTGAAAGTAATCGACTGGAGTCATCTATGGACACAACATGATGTTGTCAAAACATTCTTCACAGAACAAAATTAAAAACAGTATGTATTAAAGAACTGCTGTTAAAAAATAAAATAAAAAAAGAACATACAACATTTAAGATCCAAAAGCATTACATCCATAAAAAGGGCATTTTCAAGTCCAAAATTTCAACCCCAATGGAGTTACATATCAATTACAATACTGTACACCAGTGTCTCTGAAATGGTATGCTGATGTCTTATGCAGCTCAAAAGCATCTTTAACAATGCCACAAAACAAGTCATACATAAAACACACTGAAAGAGTACACATTGTATAAGTCAAATTCAGAAATTTACCAAAAAGATGTATAAGTCAAATTCAGAAATTTACCAAAGAGAGGTGAAACATCAAACAACTGAAAATTCTAATAAAATGCCACAATTATGTGTAAAGGTTCCTTAGCTAAATAAGTTCAACCAAATCAGTATAGGTTGATACGTTAAGAGTTCAGGTTTAAAAATTTCTCCTTAAAGCTATGCAACTTCAAACTACCCATTTTGTCAAAGTCGCTATGGCAGCACGAGATGTACACCAACAACAAAAATGTTTTTCAAATTTACAAAACTCATTCCAGCATGTAAAACAATTCAAGCAAATAAGATAGCAAGAACACCAATGCCAATACTGTATTGTGACATCTATTCCAAGCAAACATCTATAAAACCAAAAAAGCATAAAAGATAAGTATATTATGCTTAACTGATACAAAAAAATAAAGTACACAGCTCTTATTAAAGCAATCAAAGAGAAAACCTATTACTATGAACAAAGTGACAATGATAACCCTACAAATTAAGCCTTTAATATGTATACATGAATTAAAAGTATTTTTCAGAAACTTTCATCTGCAACATTTCCCATTTCTTTTCAAGTGGCAGCAGGTCAATACCAAAGATCTAAACTATTACAAGGCACAAGAAAAAGGATACTTTTCTCCATTAAGACATAAACCTGAATCTGACACTTAAAAGACTGTAACCAATGTCTTTTAAATTGCAAGAACCTAAAATGTTTCTGTGGAATAGCAGTGGCCCAAGTTAATACAAATTTTCACACTACGAATTTGGTTTCCCTGCTCAACCAAGTTTACAATAATAAAAAAGTCTTCCGCAACTTACTCAGAGCAATATGTGTATTAAAAACCATCCATTTATCCTTTAAGTAAAATAATAGGTAGTTCCAGCTGTGAAACTAAAAATCTACACTTCAAGCATGCAATGATTCATTTTCATATAAACGCCTGACAAATCATTTCAACTGTATTAACTTTTCTGACATTTAACAGTTATTACAAATGATATAACTATAGGACCCAAGTGTAATTACCAAGAATAAAACTTATTTTAGGAAAGTAAAAAAAAAAATGACAATTCTTGTTACTTTTAACCCAATGGTAACACAAAATTTAGCGCAAATATATTTTCAAAGAAAATTTTTTTCATGCAAACCATTCCTTATAATTAGCCATTTTGTGTGTCACAAAATCACCCAGATGCTCTACAAAGAAAAGAAAATGGTCATCAGCCAGTAAAACCACCTGTGTCGGCAGATTCCAGGGTCTGATATAGCCAACACTTTCATTCTTATGTTGTCTGATTCACTGAAGTGTGAAGAATTACCAAGGCTAGAAAATGGGACTGCATTATTGTGTTAGTAATGGGTTTGCCCTGTTTTTATTTCATAATGTTTCCAAACAACCTCATTCCTTATTTGACTGGCTTGCATCTCAATCCAGATGGGGAGGACTGAGCTACCGAAAACCACACAATGGTTGAGATCTGTAGGATCCATAATAAACCTCCTCGGGACTGATCTTAATCATCTCTCACTTTCAAGTCTTTCAAAGACATGTAAGTTGTCTGTCCTGAGACAGAAAACCTGATATGCAAAAGTAATTCCAGGGGTTTTGTAACTGCATATCTTGAAGTATGCCACCCTTTTGCTTCAGACCTATCTGGAAATTTCGAGGACTGGGAGACATACTACTGCACTCATGGGGGTGACAAACTTAGCAGAAGAAAGCACTTACCCATTAGGGGAAAGTAAATGTACCAAAGAATAACCACAAGCTGGTGGTTACCTTGAAGGGAGTCATAAATAACCAACTATAAACCCAGAAAATGGTGGCAAGTGGTTGCAGTGTGGGTGGTACATTGTGACAGCTGTCAGAACCAACTTCAGTTGGTGGGCAGTGTGACTAATTATTATGCTTTAATACTGGAGTTCATGGCCACCCACAGTTAACCACCATTCTGTGGTTATGATGTGGTTATGCTGTGGTACATGTGAGTTTACCTTACCCAATGTGGTGACTTAAGAGAAAATGGAATCTTGATAAATTTCATTGTACAAAATGCCACAATGGATATGAAAGTTTAAGGTGAAGATGATAAAAGTCAAGTAACCTCTTATGAAATTGGTACTAACTGTTCAACTGCTACTATAAGACACAGTTTTATGAATCTAGTTACCTGTGTGTTGTATTCCCAAGATAAATGCTTGCCAATTTTGCTTGGTACCTCCTCAAGCAATTCATAAAGCAGTGTTAACAACTGCAGGACTCTTTCCAACTGTCTTTACAGTACTTCATACTGTAATGCCTAGTTAAAGCAGTTTAGTTGGGATAAAGGCAAATAATAGTGGCTGTAATCTCTGCTTCTGGTTTATTTTCTTTTTCTTTTCTATATAAAAAATCTGAGCCAACGTGACCCACATCTCTCAGACAAACATAACTTGTGCTGCTTTTCCGTCAGTCATTTCGTAAAGACCTTAAAATAACTGCCTTAGCCAGAAAAGGATAGCATTACTGATTAGTTTTTCTTGATAACCCATTGGATATAAAACTACAATAAAAGTATGCTCCATAAATCCCTTGCTCCTCCAGATATACAGTACTCGTATGAGGGGGGGGGGTAAAGATGCAAGAGGCACAGCTGCTTGATATTTGTAACAAAATCTGCTTCAAGGACACCCACTGTTTGCAATCCTTGAAATGCACTATCCTGGGGTTTTTTGGCCTTCTCAACCTCTCCCATCTAAAATATTACATACTAGTGTAATTACCAATTTTACCAAGTAAGAGTGATGGCAGACCTCCATGGCTTAAGGGTTGTATCCAATGAAGGGCCTTTGATGTTCTGCTGGGAAGCCTTGGTGAATAAAAATTCAACAATTCCAGATTCTTGTGTAACTACAAACTCTGTTACTACAGTTGCTTCTTTAAGGGGGCTAAGAGGGTAAAGGGTGAAAATCTTCATTTATCTGGACAGGCTATGTTATTTACACCAGAAATAAAAGACATCATGTAAATGAACCCATTTCAATTGAAAAATTCAAATTCCTATGCCCCTTTTACGTGAATGAAAGTACAGTAATAAGGTACAAAACCCTTATACTAACTAATGAACCACATGTTGACAGTTTAATACAGTAAATATCATTGGTTTGGTTTTTTGCCACCTAAAAATCTCTTATATCTTTTTATAAAACTAAAAATATTAGGCCTATGATGAAAAATTTTATGAAATCAGTTGAAAATTGGAGATAAGACAGTTTGAAGTTGTCTAAATTGTTTTGAGATGTCAAGACTTCTAAAGTTGACAAGGTCAGAGTGAGGGTTATGTTGCCATCTTAGCTGGACCAAGGTTTTAAGGCTACTGAACTTTGCTTTGGTTGTGATGTCTAATACTGTTTGGGAAAAGATATTTGGTAATTACTCTTCTCCTCTTTAAGGGATCATTGATAGTGATAGGCTGTTCCACAAAAAGTACTGGCAGTCTTCTAATCTGACCACCTGAAGTGGAGGGAACGGGAAGATCCTGAAGATCCGCTCTGGAACTCGCAGAACCCTAGTCTCACAATGGACAAGAATCCTCCCCTGGCCTGGCAATCATGCCCACGGCCTGGGAAAGACAAATGTCAGCAGTGGTATCAGCTCATCGATCCCCACCGTGAACAACGTACATTCCTCATGTCCAACTGTTCCGGAGACGAATTGCGATTGTGCCTACCTATGCTCCTTCTGCTGTGACTCACTGAAGAGGAACTACAAACACCTCTGGGCAAACAAGACCTTGATCGACAGCCTGACTGACGACTATCATCTGCATCCTCTACCGGCCTAGATACTGCACAGCCGTTCACATCTGCCCGGGCATCATCAGAAGTATCTGCAACCTGGGATCTCTTGATCAGAGCTCTGACATTCTTCCTCCAAACATTAATAGGCCGAACATACGTCCATACAATTCCTGAAGATGTCCATATCCATAGCAAGGAGGAGAAGGTTCAAACATCCCCTACATCTGTAGCCTTCTGATGACAAACAAATGCGGGAGAACTATAGCCATGCAAAGTTGACGACTTGGGAGCCACTGCCGATTCTGGAACATGTCTCTTGACTGGGATATGACTGTCCCAGCTCAAAGAAGAAGAAGAAATGATCCTTCTTTTCTTGGTACTAGGATCAGACATGAAGTCCCTAATTCTCCAACGCTTGACTGAAGCGCATATAAGGGACACAGGTGACTTCGATGTTGGAGACGACGAAGAAGAAAAAGACAGAGCAGAAGATTCATGTATCATCTTCTTACAAGCACCAACACATTTTTCCTCAATCACCAAATCCAGTCTCTCCAATACTGCTTTGCCCAGGAAACCTACAGATGGAGCAGTAGACGACGTCATAGTAACAGCATGCTGTAATGTCACAAAGGTTGATGAAGCTGAAGGTGAAGTCATGGAGGGAACTGGCTGTAACGTTGCAACAGCAGACAAATCACATGAGGAGGCTGTGGGTACCACTGATGGCAAAACAAGGGGTGACCCATAATGATTCGCGGTTGGTACCATATGCGTCCCGCTACATGTTGCAGCACTAGACTCCATATAGTGGAGGCCTGGGGGAGCAGGAACAGCCACGGAAGATGGCACTGGGTATCGAGAAGCTAAGCAGTGAGACAACAGGACATCCAAGGATGGTACTTCTGATAGGCCTAATGATGCCCAAACAATCCCCATCTTCTGCCAATCAGAGGCTGGAACAAGGGACAAAGATGGCGATTTCCCCCCCCACAAAAAAGGAGAGGCAAAATTAGACAAAAATTCTCGCAAAACCCTGCCCAATACTTCCCTCGATGAATCGTTGGAAGAACACTAAGGGGTATGGGAAAAATCTAATACAGAAGGTGAAGCAACTGGAACCGGCCTCTCAAAAGAAGGGGCAGCCTCAAGAGGAGGCTGAAAAGATGGAGGAGATGCAGAATCAACCAACAAGGTGTCTTCGTCTTCCTCTTGTGTTGACCCTTCTTGGAGAACCTCTTCCACCGATCCACTGACCAAGACGACATTCTGAACAAGGATTAGTGACATTACAGGCAGTCCCCAGTTATTGGCAGGGGTTCCATTCTGGGGGTGTGATGATAACCGAAAATCGCTGCTAACTGAAAATCAGCAATTTTCAGCACCTTTTCGGTGATTTTCGGGGCTTATCAGCGCCTCTGTTAGCTATGTATCGGTGCCAATACCCAATTATTGGCGCTGATAAGCAGAAATCAGTGATTTTCTTCGCCGAAAATTGCCAATTTTTGTCACTAGACAAGCCCCGTAAAACCAGATCGCCGTTAACTGAGCCCGCCATTAACTGGGGACTGCCTGTACATACATTTACTCTCCACTTACTGCACACTGAATGTGGATCTGTATTCATGGAGGCTAGGAAGCGAGAACAAGGGTATCCTCCAGCACCAGGGCACAACCTCTGAGGTTTATGGGAACCAGAGGGAGCTAGTGGTGTTTTGGGTATCCATGATAAACACAACTCTTCCCACACACAAAAAACCTTCAAACTGAAACACAGAAAGAAACACAGGCAAACAAAGAACCGGCTTTAGGGAGGAAAGGAAGAACAAGACATCCTCACTCAAAGGCGGTAAGAAGAATACTGATACATCACGCATCCCAGCTTGGGTCAGTGGTTACTCCAACTAATGACAAGAGGATAGATGCCATCAGTTCCTTGCATATACAATTATACTGAATTTTTTGCCTGTTCCAGCTGGCTCTAGAAGATTTACCCTAATGTTAAGACCCAAGGTTTGTTCTGTATATGAACAAGTAAACTTTTTTGTCTGCATGGAGGGGGGTTAAATGGGAGCTGATGGTGTTCTTCAGGGTTGCCTTATCTTTCTCACACTTAGCATTCTTGTAGCCCCTGTAAAACAGCTTAATGTGAGGAGGAGGAGGAGGAATGGTCTTTCCAGTAACACCTGTTGACAGCATTTCTTGTCATCCTTGAAACCTAATGTTATGAGTGCCCATTATCCACCGGGGTTTGGTTGATGTGTTCCACCTCATCAAAGTGGCATGCCAGGATGGACAGTGTGAGAGCTAGAAGAGAAACAATATCAGTGCACGCAATCAATTTGTTCTCCAGACCTTGCCACATGTCACTAATACAGATAATAAATAGTAAGGGTCAAAGAACACTACTTTGAAGCACAACAAACCTACAGAGATGTTGAAACATCATCATCTTAAAAACTTTATATAAAACAGGGGTAATTGAAACTGGCCTATATTACAAGAGGCATGAGAATGGACCTAGTCCATTAGGTAAGGCGGCAAGCCCAACTAACTTTTGGCAAATAGCAGTAATCTTAGAAGCAATGAAATCTGTAGTCTTGTCAAAAGATATTGGAAAGATCTTTTTACGGCCTATGCTGCTTTAAATGTCAAGTCCAAGAAGCAAAGTTCTGACTTCTCTAGATCTGAAGGCCATTGAACAAAACTTTGAATATAGAAAGCATGAATGAGGCAAGACCAAAGACTCATCACAATGTTTCTTCTCTAAGAACTGATCCAAAGGTTCTGCTTTCTGCTTACGGCAATAAACCGATGTTCTATCAGCTCCTATAATGGGAGACAACTCCAAAATGTGATGAATTAAGGGTCGACTGCCACTTATGATTATACCCAATGGAGAGCAACACAGATTCAGCCAAAATTTGTTGGTCACTTACCTGACAAGAAGTCAACAACCTTGCTTAGTGTCAAATGAGGAAGGCAGGAGGGGGGAAAGGCCATGGTTATGTCAATGGAGCAGATATGACCTAAAGCAGTTCTATTGCTTATCTCATGACAACAAACAAAATAAATACAGTGTCTCTAAGAGTAAGAAGTTTTTGTCTCTGCTCTCCATAAGCAGCAGCAGCAATGGGAACAGCTGGAAGAGCATCTTGGAGCAGCACTGGAAAGAACATGGTCTCTGGATGGAGCAAAGCAGCTCTGATGTGACAGCCAGAGCACCCTGCTTGAGGCTTGTTAAATGAGCTGAGTTGCAGCTTTTGTAGTTGTTATGCAGCAACAAATATGACAGCTAAAGCAGTCCTTACTGCAGCTCTCAAAACAGTGACTTTTGTCTACATGAGATGAGAAATCCAAGATGAAAGGCGTCTTTCAAACTGCCACGAAGCTATGTCTGGCTCTATACATGGCTCCACAGTGAATCTTTATCTTAAACCTAGCAGGAAACACTATGTGGCATCTGCAGGCTCATACTGCCTAGACAGGAGTTGGGAGGGGGAAAGGTCAGTTCCCAATAATTAGCTCCATTTGACACTTGCAGTACTAAAATTGGAGTGAATGCAAAAGAGCCTCAAGTACCACTAAGGCAACTTGGTCATAGTAGGTAAGAATGGTGTTGAAAGAAGCTGGGCCATGAAAGGAGCAGGAGTAACACTGGATGTAAGCCTGGCAATCTGGCCAAAAACCTCCCTGAAGGTGGAAGTGGCCCTGACAGAGCTATTCTTGACATGCAAGACATCAGGGTTGAAGATTCATGCTGCAAGGTAAACAGTTTCCTGCTGGTGTAGCAAGTCAAAGTGAATAATACACACAACCATTAAAATTATTAAACATTTCAGGTCAGCTGACTTCTATGTCTACTTGATAAAACTCACCAGGTAAGGCAGTACCCAAAACATCTATCATATGAGCTAAAAATACTGACTGTGGACAAGTGATTAACCAAACAAAGGCAGAATTGCTAAAATGATAAAAATCACAACTGGTTAATTGACTAACACACTGAGCCAAAATACCCCTAGCTCTTCACGAATAAAAAAAAAAAGGATGACAAAGTAATTACCTCAAGTTAAAATAATACAACCACATACTTATAAGACAAAAAAATATATATATAATTAACACACTACCAGTGATGAACTTGTTCATCAATCTCTAGCATGAAAGCACTAAGAAAATAGGCAAAAACAAAGTGCAAAATAAGTAAAACTTATTCACTGAAGCTCTTCGTTGGGTGTGTCAGTAGAGCTGCGGACTGTCACTCGATAGGCTGGAGTTCAATTCCCCGGCCGGCTGAAGAAGAGTTAGAGGAATTTATTTCTGGTGATAGAAATTCATTTCTCACTATAATGTGGTTCGGATTCCACAATAAGCTGTAAGTCCCGTTGCCAAGTAACCAATTGGTTCTTAGCCACGTAAAATAAGTCGAATCCTTCGGGCCAGCCCTAGGAGACCTGTTAATCAGCTCAGTGGCCTGGTAAAACTAAGGTATACTTTTTATTCACTGAAAAAATAAAATACACAGAAAATAATGCATCTTTAGCAAATAATACAAAGAAACCTTGTGCTTAATACAGCCAAGAGCTAAAGGTGCATGGGAAATATTTAACAATTTACTAGCAAAGAAACTGGTCTATTAATCTTGACTGAGAAGGTAATATACAATTAAGCAAAATCATTGAAGAGTAAGAGGTGTAGGAAATATCATCACAATTTAAACTATGCCACATTAGGCAAGCCAATTTTAAAGCAAATAAAACTTCAAGTTAGCAGTAAACAAAATGAAAATGCTACCCAGCAATCAGGTATTATTAGTTAACTAGTTAGCACTTACTGACACTATTACAGGTCAACCATCACTAATCCGGCAATCGTTAATCCAGTTCCATTACTAATCCGGGACTAATCTCGGCTAGCGCAATTTCAGGTTACATCTAAGTTAGCGTCTGACTAATTAATAAGTCTATAAGCAAATGTTCAGTAGACAAAATGCAAACGTCATACATTTAACCAGGTTTACCAAACTTATGGCCTATCTAATGATTAATTACTGTTTCTTGTAATTAAAAACCACTTACTATACTGCAAAAAACACTGTCATAAACTGCAGCAAGCATTGATGTAACTGAATCGAGAAACAGCAGTTTGCTGTGTTAGTTACCGTAACTATCGTACGTTTACTGTACAGTATTAACTTGCGTCACACCGGCTTATTAAAAATTTGCCAATTGTCAGTGGTGACTTCCATTACTCAAGATAGTGATTTTTATTAATCTTTCATACAACTGAGAAGGTCTTAAGATAGTATGGCACTGAATATAAGCTCCAGCTGAAAAAAAATAATGATGTGCAAAACATTTTGGAATACATAGGTGAAAGCAGCGTCCAGTACTGACGAAATCACAGCTTTACTTGATTCAACATAAGTGGCAATGGTGATGTCGGCAAAATGCAATCAGCTGATGTTTTTGAGAATGTGAACACCATCAGAATGCAAACAGCGCATGAATGCACTGTTCATGGTTTATAATATGATATGACAATAAATACTATACAGTATATCAGAATACATTAAGTAAAACACCAGTTTCATTCAAATTAACTTTACTTTAAATACATGTATACTTCGACTACAGTAAACTCCTCATATTCGCGTTCCCACAATTCGCGGACTCACCTATTCGTGGATTTCTCTATGAAAAATATATACACATTAGTCGCGGAAAATTCAGCCATTCGCTGTATTTTTCACTGAAAAATATTCACTAATTACTATATTTTCATATCATTTTCATGACTAAATGCACTTTTTGTGATAAAACTATTAAAATACTCAGGTACCCAGGCAGTGCTCGAGTTATGATAATTTGCCTTAAGATAATTCAATTTTGCAATGGGGTAAGAAATTAATACTGATACGACAATATTTATGAAATATTTTTAAATTTCACACAGACGCAGGCAGCAGCGTACAATCAGGCAGCGAGAGAGACCAAATTACAATAGACCAGCTTCTTTTCCTCCATCTCTTTATCCCATCTTCTAGTTAAAAAAGTAAAAGAGAATGATGCAAGTATTGTTAGTAACGCTATACTCTTGAGTAAATGCATACAGCCATAAACAACTGAACAAGAAACGGTTGTTTTGTTTATAAATGATTCAGATAACAACAGCCGTTTTCCTTGTATTTCAACCATTGTACAGTAGTAAACAATGACCATAGTTATGTTACAAATGACGTTAAGTAGAATAGAACTATATTTTTACATTACACCCTTATTCGGTATGGATAAAAGATTGACAAGTAAATACACTGCTAAATTTAAGCTGCAAGTTGTAGCTGAAGCTGAGACAATGCTCAAGCTGCTAACGACTATAAATTATCATTCATCAACAACATGGATGAAACTCGACCGTAATTAAAATTGGAGGGAAGTATTTTAATCAAAACTACTGGGCATGAAAGAACACATACAGTATTACTGCTGTTTTACGTTGATAAACGATAAATACATAAAGCTCATATTATGATGGAATCAAGTGAAAATAGCGAACGGAACATTGATTTTTTTTTTTGCACAAAACATGGCCCCAAATAGCCAACATCATCTATAAAAAAAAAAAAAAGCCAAATTATTTTCACAACGAGATGTATTTAAGTTTTATTTTGACTTAAAAACACTTCGTATAATGAAAAATAACCTTTCCCTATATAAATTAAATATCTAGAGATTCATTTACGCTAACTAGAAACAAGAAAAGTGCTCAGAACTGAGTTAAATACAGCGAAATAAACTTACCGCGTAATCGATTTCCAAACCAAAACATTGATCGCTATGATCAGAATTTATAATACAAAAGCAATATAAGATATACTGTATACAATATTATTGGATACAGTGAAGTAAAGCATAACATTTTAAAAGATCCATGGAAAAGATGCATATTCGTTATGTTGATGTTTGTATAATACGATATTAATATGTGAATATAAAGTACAGTATAATGTAGGCTAGGGTACCGTTTATGCATACGATATACCATAGTGTAGGCTAAGCTAATTCTTGTTTTTTTATTCAATTTGTCTTTGTATTGAATTATCATAAGTCACTCCGCATGAACCTCCAGAATTAGCTGATGATAATTATATCGTGTATGTATAGAGTATACTTTATAGTGTAGGCTAGGCTACCATATGTGTGTACATGGTGCTGAATACCCTAGTGTAGGCTAGGCTATATTCGAGATACGTTTTTTCCAACAAATGATGAGTGTTTTGGAACCTAACCCCATTATAAATAGGATATGTATAAGCATTTTTAGTTTTTTTTTGTTTGAACTATCAAAATAGGCAGTTCTAAGTGTTTTAAGTATTTGCAGATTTTAGCTATTCGCAGTGTGTGTGTGTGTGTGTGTGTGTGTGTGTGTGTGTGTGTGTGTGTGTGTGTGGGTGTGTGTGTGTGGGTGTGTGTGGTGGGTGGGTGGGTGGGTGGGTGGGTGGGTGGTTGGTTGGTTGGTTCCAGGAACAGAACCCCCACCATTAACTGGGGACTGCCTACAGTATATGGTAAACATGAATTTTCATATCAAGTGGGAACAGAAACTGCTTGAGGGATTCTAAACCTGTAGTGATAATAGCAAACAACAAAGGAATTTAGCAAGAAGCACACACACTGTAATACTGCCACTAACTTCGAGAGCTGATCTTTCTGCTAAGTACTGTGAGCCAAGAATATGACCACAATCGTGAAAATAAAGAAACAAAGCTGTGACTGTTGTTAAAGGAATCAAAACAGTGATAAAACAGATATTAAAACACTCAAAATAATTGAAGTGTTGTTGAATTGGATAAATGAAAAATACTGTAGTGGGTGGTAGTGTTGCTGAGGCCATGATTTGTGAAAAAGCAAAGGGTAAAATGAATTTACTTTATACAGTATTTATTTATGTTAATTATAATTATTGTTTTCTTTATTTACGATTATGTTGTACAAAAGTAAAATACGAGCTTATCGTTGAAAATATGTCTTTTAAAATGGCATTATCTTGGTGGCCTAGTATGAATGATTTCACTTTAACTTATTCTTTATGGGAAAATTCATTTGGAACTTGTTGTGCTTTCATAAACCAAGTAATGACGAGTACTGAGGTATCACTACATAAATGAGTACAGCATATAAATAGGAAAATCATGTGTGTCACAACACAAAACAAAACAAGCTGTAGCAAGTTCTCTGACGCCAGCTAATGAGTTTGTGTGTTCGTTCATATCCTATGCACATGATTGCATTTCTCTTTTGGGTTGTAAAAATAAGAAAAAGAGAAAGTATAGAGAAAATATAGAAGAGAACAATGTAAAATATAAATAAATCATAAACTGTAACAACACGAACCAAAGCAAGCTGTAGCAAGTTCACCGACGCCAGTGAATGAGTTTTTGTCTTTGTACATACCTTACACAAACCATAATTCTTTTGGGGTAGTTATAAAAAATAAAAATGAGAAAATACAGTAAAAATACAGATGACAATAGTGTAAAATATATAAAAAGAGTTCCTAGATGAAGATGGAAATCCTGACAGCCTTTCACCTCACATGTAAATGTGCTTAGTTGCAAATTCAGCTCTTCAATTTGGAAGGGGCAGTATTGAATGTAGGTCAACAGAATTGCCTGTATTATGTATTTTGCCCATGCTTCATTAAAATTTAACTTAATTTTTATTTAATTCACTTAATTTTTATTTAATATTTTTTTTTCCTTATTAACCAACTTGTACTGATTGACTGGGTATTTTAAAAGTAGGATGAAATGGTTAACTCTTGAGTTATGTGTATTCTAACCTAACCAGTCAGTAACCCGGGAAAATCACAAATCCGGCGCCCTGAAGGTTCCAATGATACCGGATTAGTGATAGTCAACTTGTAATAACAAAACTTAACAAAATACATACAGCAATTGTAAAAATTAACAATGTACAGTATCTCGAACCATAACATTAATTTTACTCTTCTCTTTAAAAAAATAAATGCTATACTTAAGCATCTGTTATCACAAACAGTTCCAATAAATCAAAACACATGACACTCACAGGGCTCGTCTTTATTAATAAAGCCTCAATATTAATAACCTGCACTCCTCAAAAATGTGAAAACTGGAAATGAAATATAAAATATGAAGTTTCTGGTAACATTTCAATTAATTTTTTTTTTTTAAAGTTGACAACTGCTGCTGGTTGAAGTTAGGACATTCATAAAAAATATGTTTAACTGTTAATGGTGAGCTGCATTCTCAGCTTAAAAGGACTGGGTCATGTGGACAATTCGTTAAACGCTCATGGGTCATGTGAATGTGACCAGTGCAAGGACACGATGAATTTCCTTCTATGTTCACTTGTTTTTGGCTTGATGAATACTGCAATCCAGCCACAAGTCTGATACATATTAATTTATGATTTGATTTGCTATTAAAAATCCACCATTTATCAAATTAATTAAAGGTTTTAGTATTAAATAATGATTAAAAGTTTTATTATTAAATAATCACTGCATGGAATGGCTACTTTTATACCTGGTAGTTGCTGCTTTGGCTGATTCATCAGTATCTCTATTTCCCCTAAGGTCCAGATGGCCACAGATCCAACAAACTTCAATGTTTATCAGGCTCACTGAATGGATCAAAACTTAATTTGCTGCATGAGACAAATTTTGGGATAACTATAAATGGATTCCATAGCACTAAGTCACAGAAAACTGCATATTTCTGTGGATGTATAATGTGAATACAGTAACCTTACGTGTTGACTTCATTGTACATATTTCTGCTGCAAAAACCAGACACATTGTGTGTAAGGAGAACTGATTTGTTTCATTAGTGATATAGCCGCATATCCTACAACTGATGGGCATTCAGAATCATCACAGCACAAACCCATGTCTGTTATGTTGCACCATGCATCATTAATGATGTTCCACCATAAGCAAAATTTTGGAATAAATGACTTAAACAGTACAAACTCCAACCATAAAGATAGTCCAAGAAGGAGGACGTTCTAGTTCTGGAGGAACTCTATTCCTTATTTACTGATTTACTTAGATGATGAACTCTGATTGGGAAAGGTGGAGTATGGTCATTTATAAAGATACCTTTGTTCAAACAATCTTAAAAGTAGGAGGAACACTAGCTTGTATTTTCATTGCATTTCGCTTAGGTATTGGGTAAGGGTTGAGGTTTACCACTTTCAATGTTAAATGCCAATGTTTGTGGAATACTTCAGATGGGTTTTCTTTGGTTGTTTCAATCAACTACTCATTTGTGTTTATAGTAGCAAAGTAGTTTTTTTGGCTGAATGCTCTGTTACCAGTTTAATTTCTTTTAATATTTCGGTGGTTGGATGTTCTGTTAACAGCTTATTTTCCAGGCTCACAAAGACATCCTTATGTCTGACCATTTGTCAAGATTAGATGACTTTCAAAATGTGCAAAAGTGCAAATTGGTTAAAAAGCCTGTGTTTTTTTCTTTCACTAGTTTGCTTTTCCACTGTATGGCTCAACAGCAATGAAACTTGAGACTTCAGCTTGTTTACTGAGAATATAATCTGTCGTTATATACCTTACTGTTTTTAATTCATCACCATTATTAAAGTTTATACTCAAAACACACAAGTATACTTTGTCCAGGAAGATCCCATCCTCCAGAAGGCTCCTACTGTGGAGTAAATAATACTGTAATGCCATTCCTAAAAATAGTTCTCTTAAGAGACACACCAGAATCTTACCCTCGATGCCTTAAAAATTGCCAGTTTTTCGACACCTAACCATGCACTGAGGGCAAGGTTTGACATAATTCTTTTGCCTTGCTTGATGATATCAGTCACTAAATTCCATAGGTAAGGAATACCACCCATCCTCATCTTTCCACATGCTCTAAGAGTAATTACACAATGTTCAAATACGCTCTTACGATGCTTAGGCAGTTATGATTTGGACTTGGTTAGCTGCTCTCTAAAACTCATCACACCAGGCAGAGTGCTAGGAGTCTCAGGGGAAGCCTCCACTGCTACTGAGAATTGAGGAAAATTAACTGAAAAACTTTCATTAGGCAGGCAAAATATAGATGCAGAAAATGAATGACTGAAAAACATTCATTAAACAAGCAAAATATAGATGCAGAAAATGAATGCAAGGCAAAAAGAAAGAAGTTACAGGAAAAACATCTAGGAACCTTAACAGAGTATTGAACTCACTCTTCACTCTATGAAACACGAAGAATAAGATTGTTACATATAAGATAACCTGGGATTTGCCAATGTGTAAGCAATATGGTATTACAAGCTGTGTTTTCTTTCTTTTTTTTTTTTTAAAGACTGAGGTGTCTGGACAACTCTGTGACACACAAAAAGGCCAATTATAAGTAATGAGTTTGCTGTGAATCAAATATTTGCTAGGCATTGCACACAACAATACATATACTGTCTCCAGCCACTTCTATGCCTTACAACAATTTACTAACAAAAACAGAGATTATACACATAAACATAATGAAAAAATTTACACTTAGCTCAAAATTAGTAATATGCCAATACTTAGAACACAGTAGAATAGAAGGGTTAACAAATCACCTCTCGGTATCCCATAAACCAAATGAAGATACTTGTACTTTAAAATCTGAATAACACTTAAGCTCCTAACTAATCTGAGGGTTTCTGTCTTTAAATAAATGAAAATTATTGTACTAACATTTGGTGAACAAATGTTAGCATAGAACCAAAATTATCATGAATACAACTGCGAAAATATAATAAGATGAGAGCAAAAAATCCAAGAACAATCACTGCGAAGGAAAGAAAGAGAAAAAGGAACAGATATATTTAAGCAAAAAGAGAGAATCGGCTTTCAATAATATTTTTAAACTGGTACAAGTTTGGATCTGATAAACATACAAATTCAGTGACATATCAATAATACATTATGTTAATAAAGTAACCCAAAAAAGAACCTTGAACCCGAGACAGAATAATAACCAAGCTAAACCTACCTTGCGGTATCACAAAGGGAACTTTAATGTCTTCGTTGCAGTAGTCCGATTCGCCGCAACAGTGGACGTGAATTTTTGGATCCTTTGTATTGAGACATATGAAAGGCCTCGAGGGTGGGATAAGTAATTCTCTGCCAAAGCAATTCCTATAGGGTACAGACCACAATGGGGAGAGACAGAGAGAGAGAGACAAATAATAATCACAGTACAATCGGTACACCACGTCTGTGACTAGCATGCTTACACTAGCCCCTAAGATTCGATTCGGAAGCCGTGAATTTTAAGACCCGTCAAGCATTTGAATGCATGGTAATCTGTCATTAATCCTGACCCATTATTAGTCCCTTGGGACAGGTCTCAAAAGTCTGCAGCAGTGTCCGAGCCAAATACAGTAAAAGGGACTTCATCATAACCATCATCAATTGCCCTTATACTCAAGTTAAAATCATCCAAGCACCTTTCTAGTGAGAGTTAAAAGCAACATATCACCAATAATTACCACTAAGGTCACGCAAAGTAAGCATCTCCTCCAAATCTGACAGCCTAGCCTATCAACAATTTCACTGAACAAAATCTAACTCACCTTAAAATTATCTCAACTATGTCCTCTAAGAACTGATAATGACATCTTAACTTTTCTTCTGGCTTACAGGTTCTCAAATGGTTACAAAGAAAATGAACTTCTAAAAACCCTACAGGAATAAAAATCAACAGTAGATACTGTTCAGGCATAAGAAGTAGGTTAGATATGAATGCAAGGTAAATATACCTGACCCACAAAAACATTAAACACAGAAGCAAAAAATACACATTATAAAACGACCAAACGTTTTTAACATTAATAGGTTAAAACATTCTTCTTAGGTACAATACTAACTAAAAGTCTGTAATAACATCCTACCTACACTGTCTCTTTACTCTTTAATTTCTTACAAAGAAAGGAATTTTTCAGTGGTTTTTATCTTAGGAATTTATGAAAACAATAATGTGCACAGAAACTGCTTATCAAATATTTTACTTCATATTCTAAATCTTGTGTAAGTGTGAAAGACAAACCAGTAACATTCTAACAAATATTTAGGAATTGAAAATTTGGGGATTTTTTCACTTCAATTAATATGTAAGGCTCAAATGATACCTTCTGGGCCCAAGATAAAAAGTAGAAAAAATGGCTTCTATGACAATGAAGATTTTGAGAGTTATTTCAAATTATGAAAACATTTCTTTTATGAGGGAAGGCTGTAAGTCATGAAAAAAACGTATTTTGGTTTCACAGGTAATAAAAAGAAGGAATTGCATAATGGTATGTCACGACAAAATGGTAAACTATGAACTCATCCTCTAGACAAGACAGAAGCAGCTAGTCCCCTTCCACTAACATCAGAACGCATTCTTTTGGAAGCAAACTACTGCTGTCAACTTACATTCTGTGGAGTATCAACATAGGAAATCCAACCGTTTTCCTGCTTTCTCTTATAAGCAAACCCCTCTCAATAGTCATATTCTAAGTACTGTACTCTTTTGTGTCTTAATTCAAAATTTCCCAGATCCTAAAAAGTCTGTTTGAAAACAGGAAAAGTAAAATTGGGAGATTACTCAGTTCTCCTTAAAATCTGTTACTTTTTTTTAGGTATAAACAACTGAGAAACTGAATCTTCAACTTTTCCTAACCTATTACCTCGTTTATGCCACTGAATCTAAGATTTTAAAATATAATATATAACAGTAGAAAAACAGACTTGGCAAATAACAAGCAAGCAGAAATCAAGAGGGTATAATTAAGTGTGAGTACAAAGTTAAATATGTATCACATAAGAATTTCAGTATATACTTTGTCTCAATAACAGTTGCTGCATTGAAAGATATACATTTATATATATTTTTCAATAGTCACTATCTATATAGTTTAACTTTTCTCTCAATCCACTTCCAATTTATAATTATTCCTATAATACAATGAATAGTCCTTCAAACAAACAGGTGGCACATGCACCAACTGCTTTTCTTGGAAACTTCAGGTAGCACTACACATCAACAAACTTCTATAAAAATTCTGTACTACTGTGTTATTTAAACAGCACAGGAACAGAGCACTCAAAAAATTTTAAGGCAACGCCTACAACCTGTTTACCGTGGAGTAACTTGCTGAATATATGAACAATAAAAATACCTATCTTTAAAACCTGCCTCTTATACTTTCCAATTCAAGTTCTTGAAGTATGAAATTGATGGAAAATAATAACAGGTACTAGCCTTAAAGCTACTGTATTTCATTGTAAGCATAACCATAAGATTCTTGAAAGTTGCATATTACAGTACATATTATTACTATTATTAGTATCAGAAAGCTTAACCAGATCATTACTCTGAAATTTTCAGTTACTTTATAGACACCTATCCTGGAAATGTTTTTGACAAACAGCTCTATAATAAATACTCCTAAGAACAAATATGAATTTAAGAATACTAATCTATAGTGACGACTTAAATATAGTTATAAAAACAACCATTCAAGCATTTTCAGTCCCTCTTTATTAAATGTAAAATTTTCTGCTTTTTGCTTTCAATCCCTCTTCATTAGATGTAAAAAATTTTCTGCTTGTCTCATTTGCCAATCTTCTACTGGAATCTATGTATGACTGAAAAGAATTTACAATGAAAAACTCATGAATGGATTGTGGTCTAGTGATTTTTTCATTTGCTGCTGCTTTACTTGTGTTATTCAATACTCAGGATGTAAACGTTAAAAAAAATCTGTTAACATAAACAACAACTGTCTTGAGCGTCAACGCAACACCAAAATTTATCATTATCCTTGCTAATCAACTTTCCTCATCAAGTGTCAGGCCATGCTCATTTGCCTAGTAGGAGGGGAGAACCTACAGTGTGCCTTGCACTGCCAATTGCAGGTAGTACTGAAAGCTTTTTGCAGCAACCTTCTAGTTCATGATGCACTCCATTCTGTCTTTTATAAATTGTGGAACTTCAAAAGTACATTAATTTTGAGTGGCACTTACAAATCACCACCTTCGCACATATAGCTTCTTCAAAAAAATGATCAAAATGGTTGTAATGACAGTTCAGAGAAAAAACTTGTCATAGAAAAGCCCACTGCAGTTCATTTCACTGACAGTTTCATAATCTGTAACGACCCACACTAGCACTAAAATAAGGAATACATAAGTAGTTAGCTGCCCATCTCACAAAGTGGAGCACAACTAACTAACACGATTCCCTGTTCCTGTATAGGAAGGCATTAGAGAGAGAGAGAGAGAGAGAGAGAGAGAGAGAGAGAGAGAGAGAGAGAGAGAGAATTTCTTTAAGACAGCTCTTGCAATACAAGACTAAGCAAGGTTGTGAGGATCACTGAACCTAATTATATATACTGTAATGAGATGTTTCCAGGGGTACAAGACATTTACAGTAAACACACACCTCTTGAAATGCAAAAATCACTCTCCCAACTTGAAAGCAAGCACCCGTATCTACCACATGCAAAATCTGCCCAAAACCCAAAAAGCATCATTAAAAAGAACAGCTGCTACAAGTAGGAGGGAACAGTACATAAGTTTTTCAGGCCAAGCAAAATACACAAGAGTTCTTCAGTTATGCAATACACAAACAACCAATCTAGATTTAGAGATACTGGATCAATAGTTCTTAAAACATCCTTCAGCTAGTAACCAAATACTGGAAATATGTTACAAACAGAAAAACTGTAACACCACACATTTTCTGGTTGAGCAATCATAATCAAATCAAATTGGCACATAACAACAACATAGTAACAGCAGACTGTACTACTATTATTTCATATATAAAAGAGCAAAAATGATGGCTGTTTGAATAAAAGGTATTAATGTTTCTAGTTAATTATAAAATAAAATAGCAGTAAGAAAAGACACGGGCTGTATACTCATATTTTATGAAAATGTTCCCTAACAGTGCAAGGAACTTAACGATATTCATTTATTCACCATGAAGTCCACTTTCCTTATGACAGACACTATGATAAAGTGACTCACACATAAGTGAGTAATTAAATTAGATCTTCTGATTTCAACTTATCTAGATTAGAAAACAGGATATCAAACCCCTTTTTTAAAACTCTTATTCATTTTCCTAAGTTCACCCGAAGAAGGTATACCTTGCGCACTATAGACTTTTATAACATCATTAAGTAATAGGTACAAATTCAGTGTAAAACAGTACTTCAGTCTGAAAACATCATCGATACATTTAACGCTTATAACCAACTCAAAAATTTTAGAATAGGAAAGGTTCAGATTTTTCCTTTCTGGGTTTGGTAAAGTAACAACTTATAAAACAAACCGGTACATGACCATTTTTAGCTGCATAGCTTTTCCTATACAACCAAATATGAGATTACTTATATTTCCATATACTTTATAACAACTTATGTTTGCCTTTACCAACAAATTATCAAAGGGGACTGCATGTAGCAAATGTTCTACCATTTCCATCATAAATTGCAGATTTTGTCTGAGGATGAAACAAAAGTGAAATTATGGAAAATGTAATATATGTAGGTTTCAGTTTGTGGGATGAAGCAGGGTTGTGTGGGGTAAGGCAATGGTTGAACAGAGATATTAAGGTAGTGCAAAGAGTCATAAAAATGCTCCAAGTTTCTAACAAGTAGAATCAGATGTTACTGAAAATAGGCATTTTTCTCCAATTAAGGAACACTGTCAGATGCATCAGGCAGATGTTTACTGGTTCAGGCCTTTTTCTTCCAATGAGGAACAGTACCATATGCATTTGGCCAGATGTCTACTGGATCAGGCCTTTTTCTTCCATTAAGAAACAGTATCATATGCATTTAGCAGGTGTTTAATGGGTTAGGCATTTTTCTTCCATTAAGGAACAGTGCCATGTGCATTTAGCCAAATGTTCATTGGGTCAGGCCTTTTTCTTCCATCAAGGAACAGTGCTGTATGCATTTAGCCAAATGTTTACTGGCTCAGGCCTTTTTCTTCTATTAAGGAACATTGTCATACATTTAATTGATGTTTATTGGCTTAGCCATTTTTCTTCCATTAAGGAACAGTGCCATATGCATTTAACCAGATGTTTATTGGCTAAAGCAGTTTTCTTCCATTAAGGAACAGTGGCATATGCATTTAGCCAGATGTTTATTGGCTAAGGCCTTTTTCTTCCATTAAGGAACAGTTCTATATGCATTTAGCCAAATGTTTATTGACTAAGGCCTTTTCTTCCATTGAGGAAGTGTCATTTGCATTTAACTAGATGTTTATTGACTCAGGCATTTTACTTCCATTAAACAGTGCCATGTTTTATCAGCTCAAATTCTGTGTTTACAGGACATCTACTAGCTTGCTCTATTTCCGGCTGAATACTTGGTGGTCTACGTGGCATAGGCCTAATTCTCAAAGTGAACATCGTTTTGCAACATCACTGACAGAAAACTACTCTTAAATTAAAATGTCATTCTTTACAAAGAACTAAATAATTCATATTCATTTTTATGGTGCATTTATTTAACTTATTTTACTGTCACAGTTGGGAATGTATCGAACACCATCCATTTCTTCTTGTAACATAGGTGGTGATCTTTGATCGCTAGGTGATCATTGTGTGGCCTCTGGTTTGCCACTAATATTATCTACCTAACAAGAATAAACAATGCAGAAAAGATAAAAAAAGATGCCTAGAAAATATGACCTTGCAACAGTGCCTTAGCAACTTTAAAAGTAAAAACGTTGACACTATTGTATATATAACTGGATGAAAGAAGAATGGTAGAGAACAACTTAAACATTTTGGGGTATAAATTATGAGTGACCACATCAAGAGGAAATAAAAGGAGCATGAGTTAAACAGTAGTAGTATAATAGATTTCAAGTTACCAAAGAGGAAACCAATGAAATGTACAACTTTGCGTGGTACTGTCGATTAATAAAAATTGAATAACGGTGAAATAACAGAGTGATTAACATGATGTAAAAGAAAAAAATTATAAGGTGAGAAGCATGGAAGGGTGAAACAACTCTCACTAAGTGAACTGAGAGTCAATTCTGCATTGAAGCAGTTGGGTTAATTACAAAAAGGAAGAAAGTACCGAAAAATGTATGTACACGATGAACGAATAAGAAGGAAAGAGAAGCATATAAAGTACTTAACTAATGGAATGGTAGAAGTGTCGGAAAGTTTAGGTTCAGTACAAAGAAAAGGACAAAAATCATTAATATGGCGTATGGTACATTGGTAAATATTGAGGGAGACTTATGAAAGAAATGGGCTGATAGAATGACATAAAATAAAACAATTACATGTGCTCAAGAGTGATGGAGCCACAAAAAGGTTCTTTGAAGCTCAGGAATGAGTTGATGAGCTAATGACAAAACTTGTGAATAGGTGTGAACTTATTTTGAAAGCTTTTATCCTGTATAAGGATCTCAGCTTGGACTTGATAGATCAGAGATTGGACAGCAAAAAAGAAAAGCATATTTTTCCACAATATTACTAATTTGGGGCAAAAACTAGTCTGAACTCATTTCAAATTCAATAATACAGTACAAAAAATACACAAGTGAGGCCAGAGTCCCTTGAATGTTAATACAGTATTCTGTTTCCCCTCTAGGCACTATTTTCTCTTACTCTTTTGCTTGCTACTATATGCAGTACTGGAAATCTGAAATTCTTTGGCATGAATATGTTCACTACCCAAGGGGTTTTGCTATTAAATTAAACAACTTTAGAAAACTTGACAGATATACTCATTGCATCATGAAAGCTAGGCAACTTTCGAAAGGTCCTGTTACTATCCAGTAAATGCTTATGATGCATGGGGGAAATAGTCATTATAATTTGGATTAAATACTATAAAGTAACAGCATTTTGTATTATGTATATACTTTTGTGTACACGTGAAATGAGTAAAAGCCGAGTTTTTAGTTTAAAATGTTCACATAGGTAAACAGAAACTAATTTTTGGAACTTAGTAATTAAATGTTAACTTCTAAATGAAAGTCAAAGAATTCAGTTCTTTGCTCCAAATATTATATTTCCAGACATACAGGTACATACACATAATCATACATGAATTAACAGACTTCCTCCTCAAGTAATGGCACACTTTTGGAACTTAATTCAATGTTACATTCTAAATGAAAGTCAAAGAATTCAGTTCTATATTCCAGAAACTGTATTTCCATACATACAAGTACAAACACATAATCATATATGATTTATCAGTCTTCTTTCTCAAGTGATGGCACACTTGCCTCTAAATATAGTAGCAGACTGAAAGCTTCAGGAAATAGCAGATAACAGAAAACATCATATATAAGGAAATGAATGGCTTGAATGACTGTTCAAACCAGATGATTATAGTTTACAACCTCCATACAGTATATGAAACTGTTGAGCTATTTAATACTTACAACAAGAGGAGGGGAGTGGAAACAAACTGGGTGGCAACCTTAAATCAGAACTGAATGAATCTAAGTTGGAATGTATGAACCAGGTCATCTATAAGATGGAAATCCTTCCCTTCAACTCTACGGAGGGGAACTGTGTACGAAGAGCCTCCCCAGGTACGTGAATATTTTACAAAGGGATGGCTACGACCCACAGAAAACCCAGTGGAGCTGCTCAGGGCCAGTCATCCTCATAAGTACAGGCTATATGGATATGCAGACTTTTAAGGTTAAAACCAAGAGCCATTGTTGAAGACAAGATACAAAATACTGCAAATATAAGGTTAAGCCCACCTGCAAACTGCTAAGAGAAAAAAATAATGCCACCTGAAATACTGGCTTTTACTCATGCTCAGTGACTTGAGAACAGCAAACTGAACACTGAAATGTTATCTAAAACTGGACAGGATGGGATAGGATAGGAGGTGTAAGGTTTAAAAGCCTTATGAAAAGGGTTTTAAGATTTGGCAGAAATATATAAATAAGATGTAGAAAGATTGGAGCGAAACCATGAACATTTCAAAATGTTTCCTGTACCAGGGTTCAGCTGTACATAGAAATAATACGAGGATGAATAAAAAACACTTTTGATATAAAGTTGGAAAAAAAGGCTGCCAGAATAGCCTACGATTCTAAGAGATATTTTGGCTAAGAAGAAAGTAGCTTTTATAAGCAGATAAAGTCTGACTTTTACATTTCTTCTTGTATCATGAAGTATCCACAAAAAATCTAGTTAAAAATTATTTAATTGACTATCATACAGTTAACAGTGTTACTCATTGTCTGCTTCATATCTCCAAGATTAAAAAAGGTTGAGAGATTCCTTATCCATACTGGGAGGTTCTAAACCACCAGGATCAATCCCTGAAGATTTCATAAAACTGTCAAATATATATGTATACCTATATGTATAAATATTCAATAGAACTTATAAATATTTACATCTATATCTATACATACATGTGTATCTATACTGAAGAAATATCAGTGATTTCAGACAGTCTTAATATCCTTCTATGCAGCCGAGTACCTAACAAACAGCTGTGGACCCCTTGTAAGAGGAAATATTGTCAAAAGGCAGATGAACCTCTTAACACGAGGCCAATGGTAATCCCGCACATTATCACTTCTGAAGAATGCCAGGATAACAACAGATTTCTTACGGACTCGTGTGGTCTTGAGGTCATCAAATGGCCTGGAGCAAGGGGGTTACAGTGTCATACCCTAGATTTAACTGCAAAAACTCAGTAACATGGCGATTGTGTCTGTAGTGGCTGAAACATGTAGAGCAAGAGGTGGTTTAGTGCTTATTTTATCTGGAAAACTCTGGGGATTGGCAAAGAATTAAAAATACTTTAATTCAAGAAATGTATGGATAAGATGGAGCTTGGAAGAAGAAAAAGTTGTGATAGTGAGTGTATGGACAAGGTTGGGAAAAATATGTGAGTGAAAGTGTCTTTTTAGGAGAGTTTGAATCTGTGTCTATGCAGGATTTGGAGAATATGAAATGATGGTTGTGCTATATGATTTGAACACAAAGGCAGGTAACAGAGAGACATGATGTTGAGGGCAGATAAACTGCTTCTGGAGTAAATGAGAATGAAGATAATCTTGTGGAAATGTGTTTACATAGGGCTTCCTTGATAGAATAAAAAACAGAAGAAAGTGACATATCATCCTGAGGGGATGGCAAACAAGCTTATGGATGCAATGATGAGAAGAGAAAGGTTGGCAGAATATCTGATCATTGCGTATTGAGTTAAGGCAAAAGTTAAGATAGAAATGTTCATGATGGAGAGGATAAGTTGAGAACATAGCTATAAGGGTAATAAAGACAAGTGAGTCTGTGAAATGAAAGGCTTGGACAGAAACTGAAGGAGTATATGAGAGTGTGGAAAATTCCAAGACGAGTTCCTGGATTCAGCAGGAAGTATTACTAGCTTTACTAAAGTGGGAAGGGGGAATAAAATTAGTGAGTTTGGATAATTAAATATGTTTACTGAAGGAAAAAAAAGAATATTGAGGTATGACTGCAAGACAGAGAGCAGGATTATGTTCAGGGTTACAGGGTGACGGATAAGGTAGTCAAGAAGGAGAGAGAGTAGAATGCTTGTAAAAAAATACAGTACAGTAATGATTGTTCTCCAAGGATGAAAATACAGGAGAATGGTTAATGAGCAAGTAGATCAGAATAACTGATGGAAATGAAGATATGCTGTCTGAAAAGAATACAATTCTAGGTAGATGGAGTGGGTAATATGAGGATTTGTTGAATGTGGACAAGAGAGGAGAGGCTGAGCTGAGTGATGAAAGTAGAATAAGGTTTGAGTAAGTTTGACAATATTTGTGGAAGTTATTGTTGAAGGTGTAAGAAGGGCAATTAAGAGAACGAAAATTGGCAAACTGACAAGGATTAGAAGCTGAAGTATGGTGATGACATTGTGAATAAGTGGCAGACTAGGGAGTGTACGGTATGTCTGAATGTGGAAAAGGTTCCAAAGGAATTGGTGAAAGTAATAGTTGCTCCTTGATATGAGGGTAAGATAACAGAGAAACTGCAAGAATTATACAGCCTACCTTGAGGTATACCAGCAAAAGTATATGGTAGAATTTTGACTGAGATGGCTAGAGAGATGACCGAAGGTCTTATAGGGGAAATGTGAGTACATTTAATTAAGGAAGAGGGTGAAAGGATCAAGTACTTGTTATGAACCAATTGTGTGAGAAGTTTAAAGGTACAGCAGAAACATTATATGTGAAATAAACAGACCTATAAAAAGCTTGTAATGGAAATGATAAACGGTACTGAAGTAGTACAGCATAGAAACCAACCTTCTGAGAGCAATAAAAGCTTATGATAAAAAATGAATATGTTAAGAGTTTGTGGGTAGAGGTTGGTGACAATGAAATGTCTCCATGACTGTAGGCTTAGGGAACAAGTTGTGAAATAAGATAAATCATGAACTGAGAGTGGAATGGCTGATGTCTGCAGGTTGTCTGCAGGTAATACTGTATTCATTTGTGATAGTGAAAAGATGCTACATATTAGTGAAAGTTTAAAAACATTTGCACAAGAAGAAACCCCAAGAGTAAATGTGAGTAAAAGTAAGGTTATGAGGGTATACAAGAACCAGATGGACCGAGCAGTGAATAATACTGAGTTGTGGGAGAAGGGAAGCAGTAGATTTGTTTTAAGTCTCTGAAAGTTAGTATATCAGATGACGGTAAGATGAGAGAAGAGGCAAGTCACAGAATAGGTCATATATGAATGATATCAGAACTATGCAAATGTATGGAGGAAACCTAGAGTTTTAGGTAAGCCAAGGTTGGAATATATAAAGGGATTATTGAACCAACTCTCACTTATATTAGTATGGTATGGATGTGGATTACAAATGAGAGAAAGACAGCTGAATTTACAGAAATGAATTGTTTGACCAATATTTGTGACATAAGAGGAACTGCAAGCTTGAGAAACAGAGATATGTTGAAGGATGAATCAGTGTTCTGAGATGCTTTGGTCATGTGGTAAGAACGGATAAGAAGAAGTATGAAAAGAAAGTATACAATTCAGAAGTGTTGGGAACATGGAGGAAGACCTAGAAATGGATGGACAGATGGAGAGGAGGTAATAGAAAGGAGGGCCTAAATATCAAGGAAACAAGTGTGCATGCAAAACAGAGGTAAGCTGTACAGTGTGTATGATGATTCGACACACAGCTATGCTTAGGATGTCTTGCATATGGAGTTCACCTTTGTTTCAGTAGTATCAATGTGAATGTGGCAATGATCATTGTCCTTTCTTTTCTAGTGAGTAAGCACCTAATAAGGGTAATGTCTTAATTTCTAAGAAAATATACATAATATATATATATATATATATATATATATATATATATATATATATATATATATATATATATATATATATATATATATATATATATATATATATTATATATATATAATACATCTTTTTACTATTTTCTTTATTGTTTTTATACTGCTGGCATCAGAATTGGTACCAACCAGAATTTAGAATATCTACATGGAATTTTGTTAAGTAGTGCAAAGCAGAACCAATGGAGATATTAATTGGTTGAGTAAGAAATTTGCCTTGTGCATTTTTATTATTCCATACAAATATGGCAATGATAGTGAAGTCACATGCAACCTTTTTATTAGGTTTTCATTTCCCTCTAACGGCTCTTAATCTTTTTTTACTGAAATCACTATTCCCACTGTCTATGGGATTTTTATGTAGCTCTTTTGTGCATTTTCACCACTTAAAAGACTGTTCATTTTTTCTGTAAAATTATAAGAGCACTATATTTGTTAGCTTTCATCATGTGTATATTTTTGTCACTTTTTAATTAACAGATGAATACAATGAATCTTTTTGGGAAATAGCGAGTGTTCACATCTTCACTGGCAATGTCACTAAACTTTTCCAAACATAATTCTATAGATATTTCCACACTGTTCACTGTACTAGAGAACATGGCAAAATTTAACCTGTAGTTTAAGGCACAAGCCAAGTTTCAATCCAGGTGTCTGTCCGATAAGTTGATGACACTTTCATGACTGAAAACTGTGAAGAATTAAATTTTTCAAAAGATGAGATTTGACACGAACCTATGATACAATATCCTGATTTTTCTTTGTCTCTTCGCCAGGTTTTCTTACACTGAGTGCAATAATTTTTGATAAATTATCATACAATCCCCAGTTAAATGTTTCAATTTTTCAACGTTATAAGTGCATTCAAGTAATGCACTTATAACTCCAAACAAAACCTACCTGCCCTAAATTCCTCTCCCCCCCTTTTTTTTTTAGACCAAGAACAGGACATACCCAATATTTTGACATTTTCTAAATTCAATGATTTCTCAATCTTCAATACAGCACTCACAATGCCAGTAGGTTTATCGGAAATGCCAAAAGCAAACATGAAATAAACACTCACAGATTCTCCAATGCCAAGCATTTGAATGAAATTACTATACCACATTCTCTCTTAGATAAAGATCAATCTCAAGCTCTTTCACTAGCAACTGAGCTCCACAAATAAGCATCAGGATTCTACATAGACTGATGAACAGTCTTTATTGCAGGAAGGGAAAGAATCTGAAGCCACAATTACTAACTCCAAAAGAGTGGGATCTTATTAATCAAGACAGATCCTAATAATATTTATGACACTACCCATTGAATATGATCTACTCTACAACTCTTTCACTGCATTACAGTCCAGAGCCAAAATTGGTGCAGTACTGTTGTATGCATAGAAACAGTTTCCCTTCCACTGAGGGATTAGCCCCTTTGAAGGGGATTCAACAAATACCAGAGAAACCAATCAACTTTAGAGTTTGAATTTCTATTCAAGGACAGTTTGACCCCTTACAGGTTAGTTCTTCAAAAGGGCACTGCCACTACATCTGGCCAGCTAATACTATTCGCTAATCAGCCACTGCTAGATTTATTACATTAATGTCTGCTCTCCTAAATTTACCCTCTCTCTACAAGAGAAAAGGTCTAACTGACTACTGTATAGAGTAACCTGACATTCTCATACTTCTGAAAATAAAGATAAAAAATACATATGGAGTACACATGAAAATTTAAACCATACCGATATCCCACTTTCACAGGTCAGGTATGGTGCCTTGCTACTCATTTGAAAGGAGTTTATAAGAAACTACTGTATACTTGAAGGGAATGGATTTTGAATAAGAGCTTTCAATTCTGAAGAAAGGAAGTGTCTTTCTTTTCTGCAGATTAAATTCAAGAAAGGCCTTTGACAAAACATTCAAAACAAGCTGGCATTTAAAACCTTAAAGTCACATGAAGGGAGGGTTCGCATATACATTTCCAGGAACTGATAATGGTCTTCAAAGAGGTTGCACATTACAAGGCTCTCACATACTGTGATTGTAGGAGTCTCAAAGTGCTTTATTACTTGTGTAAAAGGCTAGCCATAGCAAAAATTCTTGAACATCAGACTGAACACTTCATGAAGTTTATAACCTGATTATCTCAAGATGTCTATGGTAGTGTCTGGATCAATTATAAACCTATCTATTAATTTTATTTCTGTAGGCAATGTCTTGCTTTTATATTTACTGCTTTCTTTATGGTTACCAGGTTAGGTGTCAGGGTAAATCTTAAAATATGTTATTATATCATCTTGACATACGAAATTGTCCTAAAACTCTCGAGCTGGATGTAATTATGTAGAAATTGTAGATCACCAAAATACTTAGGATGCATAACAGAAAAAGGCATTTTGAATACAATCTAAAGTAATTCTTTATCTTCACGAAATGTGTGCCAAGAGCTAGTTAATTGCCATGTAAGTGTAAATACACTTTCACTTTTGCTCTTATGAATGTTTTTTAAAGAATTAGATATACTGGCAACTTATTGTCTTGAGGAGAATTGTTAGCATCCCCAGCACAAGAGACACCATGTTGCAGCTGATATTTGTAGGCATTTACTGCTTAAACCCTTATTAGTATTACACATAACAAAAACAACTATACTGTATGTTCTTCCCATTTCAAAGTCACATTTTTATGCACAAAAGTTACTAATTGTTTAAGAAACTTACTAAGGTAATTTTTCTCTGCAGTCTTGATGAACAGTATAGCAACTGCCTGGTGAATATTTTGGGTAGAAAACAATAAACCTAGAAACAACTTTCTTGACTTTCTATCATGTACAGTAATCTAAATATGTTTTTAATAACTAGTGTGTATGCAGTACAAACTGTATTCATTACTTACATAAAACAATATTAATTTCATAATATTTTATACTTACTTGAACAGACTTTATATTACAACATTACCTTTTTCAAGTGTGAAATTATCGTCAACAACATAGATCAAACAATGTCATTTACCTGAAACAGCATTCTGTAACTTTTTAATTGTTTGATGCTTGATTTTAAACTGTTTCATTTTATGAAAACTATTGTATTTACAATATAAATTTTTTTGTTTCTATAAGTTTTTCAACTTTTCTTTGTATATTTTAAGAAAGCCTTGAGAAAAGGCAAACCATCTCTTAAATTAAGATGTCTTCCATTTCAGATTTCCATGTGGCGCTTGCATATCAATTATCAACTTTGACTGAACATGGTAAGTCCTTTTAGAGAATCCCATGAGAGAATCAAAATGACTAAATAGTCAAATTAAAATACTTTACAATAACAATAATTAGACCTGGCAAACACTCCCCTCTCTTCCTAACGTGACCATACCCATTTAAAATTAAAAATTCTGTCATACACATTTGCTTTTCAAGCTGCAAGGAAGTCTCCCCCCTATCTGCACAAGTAAAATTCTATTTTACAGCAAAATGAGCATTTTTGACAATGTAGGTGCTGGTTGTCCTCAAACAAGTTGCCCTTATGGTCCCACTGGGGCTCCACAAGACAGATCAACTCCTATCAAGAATTCTCCTTGCTAGGATAGTGCCACTGTTGTAAAGTGATGGAGTATATATGGACTCAAGGCAAGAAAGTTCTTTATCGTACCTTACAGCAACTACCCTGAAGACTACAACTGATCATTATTCTGCAGGTGTGGCAACAGTGGCATAGGTTACCTGGCCCTGCCATTACTCTAAGGTCTCTTCTCCAGCAAACAGTTTTTTCCCCCGTTCCAAGTGCTTTTTTCTTGTGCAGTGGCTTATTGTTAAGATGTTACATCTAACTGCTGAGGAGAGTTAAGTGCATAGTCCTAAGTATCCTACAAAAGAGTGTTTCCTTATAATATTCCTCTGTCTCATGTCAAAATATGAATTTTATTTGCCCACGGTATGTTTATGAACTTGTAAGTGGTAACCAATAGACGCCTGTCAAAAGGTTTCCTGATAACTAGGACAAATCCCATCTCACACCTAATATGCATTCTGTAGGGCTGGTACTTCACTGGGATGAGCTTTGTGGCTTGTTGCTGGGCAGATGCAGGGTTTTCCAGTGACACCTGGAACAGACCCTGGGCCTATTATTCACATTTGTGGATGATTCAATTCTCAAACTGCAACTAAAGGTTCTGGCTCTTGCATGCCAAGAAAAGAATTTGTGATTGATTACTTCCGAAAGCAGGTGCTTGGGAAAATACTTTGTCCATGGACCTGGAAGGGTGCTCTCACCAAGCCACTTGGTCTGACTCCCCCAGCCATGCAGGTAACTATACATTTGGATACTACCTTGACAGGCAGGGGAGGTCACTGGGAAAATCATCAGATAGATGGGAAATGGTCGCTGATTTATGGATGCGTCATATCAATGTCCTTGAATTGGTGGCCAACTTTCTGTCTTTCAGAAAACTGAGCCTCCAAAAAGGACCCACAGCTATTTAGTCCTAGACATGGGGGTTAGATTTATGGAGATACCCTGAGCCAGATTAAGTGACCCTCGTTTTGACATTTCTGACTTGTGTTTGTGAGACAGTTGCGATCAGAACTTTGTTGTGATAAGTTTTGAGAATCAATTATTATTTACATTTATGTAACTGATTGATATTTGAGCATGTAAGGATTAAGAAAAAATAATGGCAAAACTAGCAGTTCAACTCAAGTGAACAAGCATCAAAATTTTTGCAAAATCTTTGTCTCAATTGTATAATTCGTGAACTTCATGGAAGCACAGCAACCATTACATTCCTTATGGTGTTTAATAATTTGACATGAACTCACTAAATTTTTGTTCTTGGGATAATAAATGTCCAATTCAAAGGAAAAATGCTTTGCTAATTAGATTTTTGGTGAAGTGAAGCATGCAGTGATGCTCTCACAGATGAAGCTGATAAAACAGTGCAGTACTTAAGTTGAAAAGTAAGGGGGATTTAAGATGATTTTGAAATATGCCAGCGCAGGGAAAGAAATATGATATAATCTAGGAAGAAAAGAATTTCATAAAAATGTTTATATACTGTAGTGTTAGAATACCATGTCAACATACATACAGATTTTTTTTAAATATAGCAGAATAACTGTATGACAGTAAGCCATTAAAAATCATGTATTTTGCTT
Organism: Macrobrachium rosenbergii; assembly: GCF_040412425.1. Taxonomy (NCBI): domain Eukaryota; kingdom Metazoa; phylum Arthropoda; class Malacostraca; order Decapoda; family Palaemonidae; genus Macrobrachium; species Macrobrachium rosenbergii. The sequence goes on from NC_089754.1 coordinate 14,486,028, forward strand.
ATTAAAGCTATTGCAGAACATTACTTACATGTATGATATTCTTTAGCCGCCAAACAGTTTTTGGCGACGCTGGCTGCCTAGATCAAAATGCAAAGTCAACAGACATATGCAAAGCTTATAGGCTAAACTTCAGTGTTCAATACTGCTAATCTTGACTGTCTGTTGGCACACAACATACATATGTATGCATGAACACTGTACATTCTTATCTATAAATTATGAAAACTTCGTTTTGAAACAAGTCAACTAAGTGTCTGTGATTCATTGTACTGTACTGACCAAACACTTGGACCCCGTAGTACTTAAACTTTCAAGTCTTGATATATGATAAAAATGTTTTCAGGACACACAACTTCTGTTACTAACCTTATAATTGTTGTGTATGAAATTTGCCTGAAGGAAGGCTGCTGCATTTCCCTTATTTGTAGTTTAGTTTCAGTTTCTATTAAGAAGATATGTGGAATTGGTGATTGTTTCATTATGTTTACGCCTATGTTTTACAATGCTGTTGTATCTTTATTGCACTTTAAGCTAGAAAGGGTTTCTGTGTCTTCCCTGAAAGAAAACAAACAGAAGGAAAGAAAGAAAATAATACACGATGTGGAGTTCATTTATTTCGTAAGCGGCAATGCTTTCCAAAGGTCTTTTTTGACCATCTTTTAACTCCCAGTGAATGTGTCTCCAAACCTAAACACTCAGGTTATAGCAACAGATGCTGATAGAAATGAAGGTTAATCTACCTCTTTCCTCCACTGTCCTAAATGTCAAGGTTTTGATCAAATTGCTAACCTTCAACAGAACTGCCTACCTAGTGGCCCTAAATTGGCCCCACAGTCACTGGTTCGTTCTGCTAAAACAACCACCAATGAAATCAATCCCATTGCCATCTGCTGTTTTATTCCAGACAGCTGGAATGAATGTTGCTTATGCATCCTCCTTTTTTGAGCTACAACATTCTCATGTGGGTTTTCTAAATCTGGTCTAATGTGAAGAGTATTCATCTAACATTGCTAGGAACCTGGTGAGGAAACTATGGGCATCGCCTATCCAGTAATGCCAGTCCTCATGGCAAGTGTGGTCACATTACCTTGACACAGAGAGCTTGGCTGAAACTGCAATTGAAACAGTTCTAAATTTTTCTTTATCAAACTGTTTGAGGAAACATGCCTTTCCATTACTACAAATATGGTGTGGTTCAAGTTTGCACTGTCAGCACACTTGCTCTGTGAGTTTGGCACAGATCCAATATTTGGGGTCTTTAGCTTCCTCCTCAGCCACTGAACTACAATGACCTGCTACTGCATGAGCTACTACTACCTGGTTCTTGAATGTTCTTGAATAAGGTTCTTCGAATCCTGTCATCTCAGTTTAATAGTCCCAATATGACCACTTCCCATTATGTTCCAAGACCCAGTCATCTTGACTGTTGGTGTCATGAACCCAGATGAGCAAACTCTGCTCTCTGAGGCAGGATAATGCTTCACCACCCACAAGCCTAGCCACATTTGTTGTTGTTCCCTAACTCATTCCACACTTCCTTAATCTTCAATGGGAACTCAGTATTACAGATAAAAGATCATTTCTGGTCTGGTCACTCCACGATTACCTAGATGTCATGGCCCTAACATCCCCAATTATCCTCTTTTCTAACAAGTAACTATCACAGCATAGGCTGAGAATTATCTTACTGTCCCTCATTAAAAATCTGAACCCCAACTCCTTTCCTAAGTCACATGACATGCAGAAAGTGGGCACCTCACTGGCTTTCTACAGAAATGCTTCATTCAAAGAAGTTTCCGAGTTTATGTGGTGGTCATCTGAGACCGTCTTCTTCAAACAATACTGCCATGAGACTGCAGTGTGTCAGTGGGTGGTATGGCAAGTTCTGGCCCCATAAGGCCCCTAGTGGAAAACAAGGTGCCACACTGAAGCCATGGGACTTCTGAGATATTGCCAGGATGAGATATGTCAGACAGATGTTGCAAACATTTTATGATTATTTCAATTTTCTGACCTTATGTACGATAATTTTACACCAAAACAAAGTGGAGAGAGAAAACTTGATCAACACCAAAGTCTCAGTACCAATCAAGACTTGCAATGAGTTACATGTACCACAATGCCTCCCAGATAAAACCTGTAGTAATGGTCTCCCACTATCACTGTGGTTTTGTTTTCAATTTCAAGGAGGAAATATGTTTGGAGAAGGGAACTGGGTGCTAAATAAGGGATTTTGACAAAGGAAAAATCTATTTCTGGGGGAAGACCTGTGTCACCCAGTGAAATTGGTTCCATTTAGCACATTTCTAGGTATAAGAATTGCTACATATACCAGCTATCTAGAATGCCGGGGTTACCACCCCCAGTTTGCTCATCTATAATAGATGTCGATATACACTAAGGGTGAGCTATTACCAATACCACAGGCCTTCGTAAGGTGCAAAAAGCACGCTTTCTCTAGTTACATTTGCATATGCAAAGTACTATTTTTTCTTCATGGCATTCTTTTTCTTTAATTACTGATATATTTTAAAAATCTTTGAGAGACTTTTGGTACATCAGAGTCTTAGTTATTGACAAGAAAATAATAACTCTGACATCTGCTTTCTATTCTTAAGTATCCTATTACTGTATTACAATGCTTTTAAAACTAAACGAATGTACTCTTGCATATAGACAGATTTTCAAAATTCAAATGATAAAAGTGCTATCTGTATTTAATCTTATGTAAAATAAGTTACAAATTCTTTGAATTTATATCTCATATATTAAAACTTTGGTTTAATTTAATTTACTTTATATATATATATATTTAATTTTATTCTATTACTATATATATATATATATATATATATATATATATATATATATATATATATATATATATATATATATATATATATATATATATATATATACATATACACACACACACTCATATAGAGAATAGCAAAAGACTAATGATAAGGAGACCCATAGCATTTCCCTCACAATTAGAGTTCAAGTAGCAACAAATCATTCTTCAACCCTTTTCTAAGATGACTATTCTTACCAGTAAGTAGTTCAACTTGAATACTTAATTAAATAGATGAACAACACATTATGGATTTTAATAGCTTTGACACACTTTCAACTGTTTCCAATATAATATGCAATGGGAGGACTTTAGAGATTTTTGTGGCACCAAAACCTACACATAATGTGAGATCTTCCTTCTAGATGACATCTGACTGAATAGTCCTTCAGTATCACCACTACTCAAATACCGGTTACAATGGCGTTAGGACACTGGCTACCTGCCAGCATGAAGCTACTATAATTGTTTATGGTTTTCAGGTTGTCCAAATGTTTGAATCTTGAGAGATATCAAATATACTGCAAATATGTATTGTGTTATTCAAATGCAACACTCCTAAATTTGAATACCTGAAATTTGATATTTACTGTAAAACTAAATAATTACAATTGATTCTCTAGTCATACTTGATATTATACTCCTATTAAGCTAACAATTTTACTCTTCTGATATGTTTTATTCTGACATTTGAAAACAATTACAATTATGGTGCTGCATATTTTTGTGTCAAATGGCTTTGATAGGGGTACAGAACTTTAGTCACAATCTGGTCTACTGTTCCCAGTATACTTCTGCCAGAAGCCAACTGGCCTAACTTTTTCACCAAATTGTGCATATATTAATTACTAATAAGTATGTGACTTATAATAGCTTTCCATTTTATTGATTAAACTTTCACTTTTATAAGTTCAGATGACAAAGTTTAGCTATACTGCTACAGTATTTGAGCATACATGACTTTAGAACTGGTCTTATGCCCAAGTTCATACATTTTTTCAATGTACTGTACTATCTAATAGTATGCCAGTCTTCACTGCCTTCCTTTTTGTCTTTTGTATATTCCTTCTTACAACTTTGAAATTTCCTCTTGCAAAGTTTAATGTTGTTCTGCTCTGACTTGTTACTCATTCTATTGGTGTGATAAGCAAGATTCGCATTCCTATTCTCATGAGCGTGTTCTTTGCCTTGCAATTTACAGCCTTTTCAATGTATATCCAAAATGTATACAGAAGCAAAAGGCCCACAAATTTACAGTATTTTCATTTGGCATATTCATACATGCATGGCACTTGGTAGTTCCTTTCACAAAGATTGTATGTAGAGCTTTATTCCACCAACAGAAATGGATTAAGAAAAGGAAAAAAAGGAATGAATGCTCTCCAGATTTGTATCTAACAGGCTTCTTGAGAACATTGTCTATTAAAAGTGATCCTGAGGAGGCCTATTGGAACCCAAAACTGTAGAGCAACATCCACCTTCCCTTATCTCCTTTTCTACTGAAGTATGTTTTTTACTTGCATAAACACACAACTGTGTCTATAATGTACTATTTCCCTACATGAAACTGTGCATAAATGCACAAAAACACCTGAATGTAAATACCATAAACAACACACACAAAAAACATCTTTATAAAAAAGGACCAATTTGTTTTTGTTTATATGATTATATTGACACCAATAAATATTTGCTGTGTATTAATAAACATAGACATTTGTGGTGATGCAAATGCGGATCTGCAATCCCTACTGATTCTCGTCAAGTAACAAATATACTAATGAAATAGCCAAAAATTTTTAAATCCCCTAAAAATACAGTACACACATTTACCTTACTAGGATTTTAACATTAACTACACTAAACTTATATATACTGTATATAGTGTACCAGTACATAGCAACATACAGTTCAAACACTTCTTCAATTCTACAATTTATGCTGGTAAAACTCCTGGGAATATAAGATGAAATTTTAAGTTTTCTTGGTATTTAAAAGGATCACATATGAAACTCGAATACAACAAATACATACCGGTAGCATTTCCGAAGTCGTGGCTTGAATGAAATTTACTAAATATTTTGAAACATCCAAAATACCTTAACACATAGATATATGGCATTGTTATTTTAATAATTATTCACTTTTGCAACCAAATATCCAATGTGAAATAACCTGGGTTTTGGAATATATGCCTAGACAATCTAGTCAGTTGTTTAATCAACCTGGCAATTACATAAAGACTAATACAGTACTGTATATGAGACAAATCATGTTTTCTCATTAATTACACTTAACAGTTTTACACAATAACACCCTAAGTAACAATGAAAATATTTAAGTCATACCTTACAAAATTTATGTGGCATTGCATTTTAAACCATATAGAAATGTCTTCTCAATCATCTATGAACCCTCTTCAGTCAACCTGCCTGAAACACTTGATTCCTTATTCCGTCACCAAAAGAATACCATTTAGCAAAGCCAGAAGACAATAATAAGATAGGTAGAGAAGTAGATTCTAGGAACAATACAGAGAACCCATATAATACCATCTCTAAATATATACCTTACATATCCATCACTTAACTAGCAAACAATAACTGCCCATCACCTCAGAAACAAACAACATATATCCATCATCTCAATTACAAAACTGTATATATCCATCACCTCAACTGCAAACTATAAATATCCATCACCTCAAACTGTATATAGCCATCACCTCAACCACAAACAAATATCTTTTCATTACCTCAGCAGCAAATCAATATTTATCCTTCAGCTTGGCTGCATAGAAGATCTAACCACCACCTTAAGGGACATACAGGAAAATAGGAAAATTCTAGGAGTGTAGATAATGGTAAAAAAATATAAATAATATGACACAAAGACAGAAAAGGACAGTCAAATTACCTTCACTACAAAACAACAATCCAGTCACCAATGACAGCATCATTTCAGCCTCTCTCACCATCACCAAAAAGAAAGGAGAAAGTAATTGAGAAGATATAAATTCAACCCCTTTTACATAACATACACTGGATGTGGAAGGTAGGGCAGGGAATACCATCATATGCACCTGAAACTGTGTATGTGATTACAAAAGGGGTTGAAGAGTTGCTACTTCCCAAATAAAGCTGGAGAATGACAGAGCCATAGTGAGGTAAAAGTAAACAGTGAGGCAATAGTGAAGTAACAGTGAGATAAAACAGTGAGGATGCTACAGATTTAATGAACAAGAGGTTAATAATCATTATAGCTTCATTAGCAGTGCACAATGAATTCACAATCAACTAAATAGTAGCAAAAGTGAAAGGGCTAAACAATGGTGTGTTTCCATTCCTAAAACGTTTACAGTACGGCAAATGTATAGTACCACTATCATTAGTCAAGTAAACAGCCATAAAATATGTAGCAAAATATTAAAATACTGTATATTTACTTCTGACATATGATAAAAAAATTTTAATTTCATTCCAAAATTTCAATTGTATAATAATGGGTCAATGTTACTGCTGCTCAACTGGCCTACAGGATATATATATTTATTTTGGAGGTAATTTGCCTTTTAAGAAGTCACCAATATACAAAGAACTTTAATAAGGCAATATCTTATCTGTCCAAAATGATGATTACAAATCTCAAAAGTCATATAACTTTAAAATTAAATGCTATACATAATTTTTTCTAGAACATTTCCCTCTCGCTGTAAGAGAATATGAACACAATATTTCACTGAGCCACAATCCTTAGACCAATTGCTAAAGTAAACCAAAATTCAAAATGTATTAAATAATGCATTAAGAAAAAGTGAAAATTTCACAAAACAATAAATCACCATCATGAAACTAATATACAAAGAAAAAGCACACAAGGGTTGTTCCTTTTCCTCAATATTAGCACACAAAAATGATATGCAAACATTAATTTTCTTTCATACAATAAGTTTCACATTAAAAACAGAGTTTTAACAACCTCCAATTTGAAAATCTACTTTAACCAATTAATCTGCTTCAAAAACTAGCCTATTTACCTAAAAAGACCTACGATCACTTTCAACAAGACTTTTTGAACTGTTCTATATTGCTATTATTTCAATCTACCCTAATGGAAAACACACTCATTGCCTTATAGCCAAGAGAGGAGTGGCGATTAATGGCGTGTCTACAGGTGGGTGAGAAAGAGGGAAGCTAAGAGGTTCACACAGCATTAAGGATGCCACCGGCCGGCCCCTCCTCCCCTCCTCCCTGCTGATCCTCACCAAACCCACCCTGCCCCGAGAGCCACCTCGATTGAACAGCACGTCGCATTTTGTGGATCCGTACGAGGCGTTCGCGTATAGAATGGGGGACGGGAGAGGAGGCCGGGGGGAGTCAATTTGCCTATAACGACAGCGGAGGATGACGCCTTCCGGCCCCCTCTTTCCCCGTCCCCCCCAGATTAAAATGAACCTCTGGGGGACGGATGAGAGGGGACACCGCCAGGCGAGCGTGCTGGCCTTACCTTCCTCCCCCCTACGGTTCAGCTCACCCCAGGAGGAAGGGGTGCTGTCAGGACGCATGACAGAATGCGACGGCGACTTTCCCGGAGGTGGTGTGGGCCACTTGTCGTTACAGAAGTCCGCATCTCGACAACACAGCACATCTTCTATCAGATTTGGGTACTCGGTATGTGAGTGCCCATGACGGCATTTATGTGCCTTTTCAGGAGGGAACTGCTTCTTTTTGTCCAGGCACGCCTGCTTCCTGCGACACACCCACAACAAGATCGTTAGTAACAAACCCAATATGACTTACAGAAAACCCTTGTGTGTGTGTATGACAGAACTGTTCTTCCTTCACAAAATACAGGCTTCCAACTCTTGAGGAAAGCCTCAAACTTCAAATCATTCACATTCTCCACTTGCAAAAACTTAATTCTGTACATTTAAATTTCAATTCACATATTTCATGCCAATTCGTTGGATAAAGTAGTCTTTGATCAAATATCATTATCACCTTTCCTTCTTAAATTTCTACAAAGATATCTTTCTCACATTAGACATCATGCAATCCCTTCCTTTTAAAGGAGCACCAAAATAAACTATGTATTTCAAGTGAGACTGTGGAGTGGTTTGCAAATGAGCAGGACAAAATTAGCATACTTGCACTGCATCTAAAAAACTTCTCATATGAGCAAAAGCTACGTTCGGAAGTGGAGGGACAAGTACAGTTAGCGTGTAAAACAGTCAGTCTCAAAGTTCAGGTTGAAACAAAACAAAAAAGGTTAAATATGTGGTCCAGTTAATAAAGAAAAGGTTGTACAAGCTTAAGCTTGGTCCTGGAAATGTGTTGGTAAGCAATTTGTGCAACAAATTTCTGTTGAAAAGTTAAGTCAAATTGTGAACTACAATGATGACATTAATGTGGAGTGGAAGCCTAAAAATTAAATAGACAAAATTGTTGATTTTTTCTTTTGTAGACTATATGAAGTCTTACATTCTGTCTAGCTTCCCCTTTTCAATTCCTAAATCATCAACCACCGGCAACACATTTACATCTGAGAGTGTAAACTAAAATGTGACAAAATTTTACTGTGATTGTACGAGACTATAATCCTGCAATCAATAATGCCAAATGCCTTAAACTTTCAGTTTAGATCTTTGTTTGTAGAAGAATTCTCTTCACTGCTTTTCTTTCTCCCCTTTATATCAAATGCAATTTCACTAAAGCATTTCCAAACATTTTACACAACAGAAAGACTCTACAATAGTTTCTAATATTTTTCACATCACTATGAGATACTCTATGATTTCTCAAGTTCCATTTACCAAACATGTCTCGGTTTTCACATCAGAAACCTATATTCCCTAAATTGCTGTCATTATTTTTAAACACTGCTCAATCCTATCTGTGTAAAAGTACTTCTTCAGAAACACTGGTTCCACTGGAAAAATCTAAAAAAAAAAAAAAAATTTTTCTTCAATTTCCATTATAATAACCCGAGCCCTCGTCTACAACATCAGAATTATTATGCACATATTGTACAAAGTTTCAATTCTTGAAATCAAATAACTCACCTTACTGGTCCCTACCCAACCAATGTACATTCATTAACAGGTCAACTGACAACAATGCACCTAAAATAGTCTTTCTTAATTCTCATTTTCAAAATATTTAATAGACATGAATAAGAAGCTACCACTTACATTCTAATTTAGATATTGGTTTGCCTTTACCTACATCAACATTACTAATATCAGCTTCCCTGGTTTCATTTTGTTCACTGTCTAAATTTGAAAGTACCTTCACCATCACAACATTAAAGCAGTTATCTTGCATTAAATATTACTTCACTACTTTCCATACCTATATAGACTTCAAAACTCTTTTCAACAGCTAAACTGGAAAGACACAATATAATAGTGACCTTAGTGCTAATACCTTCATACATACAATTATATGTATTTGCAAACATAAATTGACCTTACCTCCTCCCACTAAGATTTTATAACTTAACAAAATTGAATGTAGGCTTCAAACACAACATTTCTAAGAGGTAAGGATGGGTAATTAACTGATTAAGCTGTATTACACAGGATACAAAATTTAGTAATAACACTGGTCTAGCACACAACTGAAAACATTGCATTCAATCCCATTAGTCACTTGTACATTTCTTTAAAAGCAAGGGCATGAATTCATGCAATTTTTCAGTTCCATGTACTCCAGCTTTCTATACAAAAATATTGCAAGTCTACTCAACTTGTGTCAAATTTTTTTGTGCAAAATAGGTATACTTTCTTATAACATATGACTAAAACAGTACCATATGCAAAGATATGAACACATCTGAATAAGACCTATTTATAAAAAGCTTATATAGAAAAATTATGAAAAGTGGACAAAAATACTGAAGTGCTAAGCTATTCATTGCAAAAGTGCATCTATTACATATGCATGCACATATGATAAATAAGAATAGTCAGTATATATAATTATTGATATAACTTTAAAACATAGTGCATATACAAAATATATTCAATCACAAAAGTTTATGTATATATCCTATGCAAGTAGTGTATGCACTAGTGTACGTGCATGTCTATGTACTGTATATATGTACACAAATATATATATATAGTTTAATCATATATCTAAATATATCAAACATATATTTACAGTAACCTAATACTGCACATCTCACGGTCAACTCTACTAATAACTTCCATATAAACAGGGTTCATCATTTTATTGCCTGTATATTCAGGAGAAAAGCATGGGGACAATCACTGATATATATAAATATATATATACATATATTATATATAGGAGAGAGAGAGAGAGAGAGAGAGAGAGAGAGAGAGAGAGAGAGAGAGAGATGTGTGTGGAGCATGCAATTCTTTACCCTTAAACTACATTCTATTGGGACAAAATTTTATTATTGTACAGACATAATTAGAATCCAGCAATAAGGGTGGATAAAAAGATTAGGGGGCATGGAGGAAATATTTCAAATTTTGAAATTTCAAGAGTTCAGTGACTAAACAAACATTGCCAATTAACAATATATAAACCATATTTGTGCATATATGTAAAGACATGGACATACACATACAATATATATTTACACGCAATATATGTATCAATACAATTATATATACTGTTATAGACTATATACAATATAAATGTATATATATATATACACAGGCAGTCCTCGGTTATCAACGGGGGTTCCGTTCTGAGAGTGTTACGACAAGTGAATCGCCGATACCCAAAAAATCGGCGATTTTCGGTGCTTATTGGTGCCGATAAGTGCTGAAAATTGCCAATTTTCGGTTATTGGGCCTCTGCTAGGTATGTATCGACGCCAATATGTGATTATCGGCGCCGATAAGTGGAAATCAGCACATATTGGTGCCGAAAATTGCCAATTTTCGTCGCTAGATCGCCAATAACCAGGGACTGCCTTGTATGTGCATATATATATATATATATATATATATATATATATATATATATATATATATATATATATATATATATATATATATATATATACACACACACACACACAGGCAGTTCCCGGTTAACAACGGGTTCTGTCCTTGATGAAAATCATCGTTAACCAAAACATCACAATAACTATGGTAATAAATGGTATCTGCAACGTCATAAGTGGCGATCGATGCTAATAAACTGCTTACCGATGCTGATAAACCGCTTACTAGCACTAAAAATCACTTACCGACACTGATAAACCGCTTACTGGCACCAAAAAATGCTCACCCAGTGCCGAAAATCTGGTTAATGACATTGTTAGTCAAGCATCGTAAAGCCAAAACACCGTTAACCGATACCGCTGATAAGCAGGGATTGCCTGTATATATATATATATATAATAAAATAAAAACTATAATTTATCACACCTTAAAAAATTACAGCATGCATTATGTTTTGTTCAAATTTCTGGTTACCTTAAGAGGAATAAGGCTACTAAAAGATGTCATCAATTAACCAACACATAGTACTTGGAAAGCAGCAATTTCTAACAAACAAGTTTGACAGACTTGTGCTTACTCCAATCCTGTCAACTCCATAGTAGTTTTACAGTGGAGGCATTTCCCATACTGTACTAGTCACTAAAGAAATTACTAGACAATACGGTAACAAGGTACTATATTTTGTAATACTCAAGACATTATACAGCAACATGGTATAAATTAAAAATATGGTTTGCTTGATAATAGTATTTACCTACTGCTTAGTAATTATTTTATTCAAATCTAATTCATTTAAAACAACTACCAGTATGATGAACATATCCATGAGTTCAATGGACAATATTCTAATTGCTTGAAGAACTATCCCAATCCCTATTTTTACCTGACTGTTTATTTTAAATTTCTTTTTATAAATTAAAAGATCATGAAAAATTATAATCTTCAACATGAAATGTTCTCAACACATGGACTCACTTCATGTACAAATAACCCATCATTGTTGTTTGGTCAAGTATTATTTACTGGAGTATGCATGAACAAACTCATTCACCTGCTTACAGTATTCACAAGTACTGTAGTGATTATCTCACACAAAACATTTCAAGCATGCTAGAGAGGCTAAAAAAATTACAACTTATGGAGCCATGGTTAACCTATAAATTCATTTGGTTTTTGGCCATATTTAAATACAGCCATACTGACTCCTTATGAGGCATACAAACAACCAATGAAATCCTCATTTACTAAGAGATGATGCTGGCTGAATATCTCACCCCTGTATGCAAAACAAAAGTGTATATATTGATATACATCTTGGTATAAAGCCAAACCCACAAATCTTATCAGTAAGTACACGACAGCTACAAATAACATCAATAAGATAAAATGGGAATAAGAAAGATATCAAACGATAGAAAAGGTTAACTGGCTTCAAAGTGGTGTAAGACCTTATTTTATATCAGTCTTCTGTAGCAAGCCTCTAAATGAATTGGCTTATCCTCAAGAATAAGCTTTTTTTATCCATGGAGAAAGTGTTCGGGGGGACAAATCACTAATAAGCATACAGAAAGATCAGGTAGGGTGGACACTAAAATCAACAACATTCTGTCCTTTTTTGCCCAAGGCTTTGAGTACTTCTCCAACAGTCAGTTAAAGGATGGCACGGAACATGAGGCAGCATCGCTTAAAAATATAAAGTCTTCACTAATCGTCATTGCGATTTTAAATTCCGTTTTCCTCCTTGTGGGATATGATTTACAATGAGTTCTCTCCTCCCTCCCTATACTACATGCATTTTTTGCCGAAATTTGTATCTGATCCAGGTCTTCCCCTCAACCTATTTTTGTGATTTCTGGGTCTTCCAACTAGATTTTATCTTACTACAGTCGACCCCCGCCTATTCGAGGTTCTGGATTCGTGCACTCACCAATTCGTGGATTTTTCTACAGAACATATACTGTATACACATTATTCACAGAAAATTTGCCTATTTGCCACATTTTTCATAGAAAATTATGCACTAATTACTGTACTTTCATATTATTTTCATGATTAAATGCATTTTTTGTGATAAAACTATTAAAATACTCGGGTATAAGCATTTTTAGGGGTTATTTTGGTGTCTGGACTATCAAACTAGGCAGATATAAGTGTTTTTAGAGGGGTGTCAAGTATTTGCAGATTTCAGCTATTTGCGGGGGGTTGTGGTACACATACCCGCAAATTTCGGGGGTCGACTGTACTTTATATCTACCACTATTTTGATTAAATGCTCCTCTTATCTTTTGTTCAAATGTATATACCATTTCAGTTCACATGATCTTAACTCCTTTTCCAGCCACTGGACATCACATCTCTCAGTGATTTCTTCATTTCTGAAAAGATTTTCCCCTATACATTTCAGTCAGAAATCTTAGCAATTTGAAGTTACATTATTTCAAGATCATCCATTTTTTCAGGTGTCCATTCTATGCAGCATGGCGTGGTAGAGGCATTATACATCATAAAATTCTGCACTGTTTACAAATAGGTATTCTTACCCACCAGTAGACTTCTGTTCCTCCGCTCAAGCTAATTCTAGCTTTCTAACATATCATCAGTGACATTTCTAACAAATTTTCACTTAACTGAATTAAAAGTGAAATTAGTTCTTTCCACTATTAACTGTCTTGCACACTTCCTGTCTAAAATTACATATAGAGTTCAGGCTTTACAATCCCACATGTCCCTAAGGTACAAGAAAAGCTCTACTTCTTTCCAGACTTGTACTTTGATGATAATACTGCCCTCCTCCACCTCCCTCTCTACCCTGTTTGGTCCGGAAAAAATGGAAGTTGAAAAATTTCCAACTGAAGCTCAGACTAAGGTTTGGAAATCTTGTATAAGTCTGCAATATCCTTATCACAAACTTGATGATGAGTGAACTATGAGGATTGACATTTTGAAAATCAAGTCTTGCATCCAATGGCTGTTCATATGGAGCATTTCAACCCATATCATAGAGTAGTTTGTATCTGTATCTTCATCATTTACATCCATAATACATAATGGAATTTATTTCCTTCAACATGATTAAGAAATCTGAATTTATTCCAGCTTGATTATGATATAATTTGATGGACAAACATTCCTTAAGTAGTTTGTATTTCCGGGATTGCGGTAATCTGTAGTGCAATCAACTTTGACTGTTGTGGGATGATTCAAAGTTCTAAGTACCGATAGATATACAGTATAGCAAGCACTGGGTTATTCAAAGAGATTCTTCTAACCTGATGTCATAATGGCATTAAAGTGCAGACCCTAAACAAACCCTACATGTGCCCTAAATCCTATGAAAATCTAAAAGGCAGTTGACAATCAAGAACATGACACTGTATTAACAGACAATACCTCTCCAAAAGAACAGAACGTTAAGTTCCAATACTTCACAGACCAAAAGCTAGAAATATGTACCCTTTGAGATTGGAAGACGGGAAACACCTTAAGTTGTTGGCTATAAACATCATGTAAAAGCATTTTTAATAATAATGCACATACAGCCTCAACAGACTTCAAAGGACAACACGAAACGAAGATGTGAGACTAAAGAAATTTAACAGACAATTTTGATTACCTCTCTCTTATTATTAACTATCTATCATTGTAAAACTGAATGTCTGTAAAGTACATATAGTTTCAGAGTGATGAAAAGAATATGGTCTCCATACAAAACTTGTACTAACTTGGTCTCAATTGTGACATCAAGTGGATTAGTGAATGGTGTATTTCCACCCCTATTCTCCCCTTCTGGTGGATGGAACTCTGCTGAATGAGTCTGAAGTTTAACTATACCTATAACTTTTGACTTGCATCTTACTGCTGAGAAACCTGTAATGAGTGTGTCAGCAAATGCCCCATGGAACTTAGGTATTGTACACAAGGCCTTATGTATTTGTAACTGATAAAATAAATGCAAACTGTTTTAGGTCATGTCTTTCATTTCTTGTACTAGAATACTGTTCTCCAGTGTGGATGTCTGCTTCAGCTAGAGATTTACCTCCTTTGGATAGTGTGATTTGTGGTGGCAGGTTTCTGTTTCCTGATATTAGCAGTTATGACTTGGACCATTGAGGGATAGTCTCCTGTTTGTCATAAGTTCTATTTTAGCAGAGATCTTTCACATTCACAACTGATCCCTGATCCTCTGTTCCGGCCAAGAGCAGCACCAATATGCAGTAAATGTGACTCGCTGTTGAACTTCTCAGTTCAACAGGTCCTTTATTCCTCATACCACAGGACCGTGGGACAGTCTCCCTGAGGATGTTGTGCAATTGGAACCTCAAAAGTTCAAATAAATTTGCAATGCTTTACTACCCTAAAACAATTCTCCATGTATCTTAATAATTTACTTACATTTTCATCTATTTACCTATTAATTTAATTTTATTTTTTACTTTCTAACAAGTGATCTCTTCTTTCTGTATTTCCTATTACATTTTGTTTCTCCTTTCAAATGACCACCATATTCTTTGGAAGCTTGAATTTCCGGTCAATGGCCCATCTGGGCATGTTCCATATGAACAGGATTCATCTTCTGAATACATGTAATAATAATGATGATGATAATAAAAAAATACAATAATAATAATAATAATAATAATAATAATAATAATAATAATAATCATAAATTTCATTGAACAGTATTCTTCTTGGAATACCACTTTCGATGAGCTTGAACACGTCGCCCAAAACCTGGTGGATAATGGATATTCTTACCATTGGGTGGCAAGGGTGACGAGGAATGCCGTCAACAGGTGGTACCATCAGGAAAACCACACCCTTTGCGAGTGACAGGACATTATACTGCTCTACAGGGGCTACATGAACACTAAGTACAGGAAAGACAAGGCAGCCCTGAAGAACATCATTGGCTCCACGTAAAACCCACCGATGTTCAGGGAACATCATTAGCTTCATGTAAAACCCACCGATGAAGACAAAAAAGTCGACCTCATGATCTACTACAAGGATCAGAAGACTGCACAGTACCTCATGAGGAACAGCCCCATGAAGAGGAGAGGAGTGGTTTACCATATATTGTGCCCTGAAAGTGGATGCTGACATTCGTACATCGATATGACTACGACTTGGCTCTCCAAGAGGATCTCCATTCACCTACATGAAGGGGAGGTATACCAACACAACATGAGGAAACACGACAGTGCCCCCAAATGGCAGCAGATTGTAAGGAGCGCAAAAATCCTAGACACCGACAGCAACCATCGCTGCCTCTGATATAAGGAGGCCCTCGCCATCCTCCAATGGAAACCATAGCTAAATGTAACCCAGGAGACCCTTCTCCCTTCCATCGTCAGGAGAATGGCAAGGCACGCCTCTGGAACAGAAATTCTACTGCACGCTACTTTGGGTAGCGTGTCCTATGATCAAAACTCCTGGGACCTGGTGCCAACCAATAAGCAACTACATCGGTCAGCCAGACTCTCCCAGATGAGTCATTCACTCCCTGGGGGACACCCCCCCCCAGCTTTGACAATGAAAAATCCCCCAAAAATTTTTAAACCCGCTTATAGGTATAAATATGGCATAGATGTACCCCTGGCTTCATTTGCCTTTTGAGTAGGGATATGGTAGAAAGCTCTACCGAAATGTCATGAACTTTTGACACCTGCTTTATGTCTGACCTGCTGCTACAAAGAACCTTATTCCAGGAGATTGAGACACTACAAACTAAATGGCATCCAGACAGCCATACTGTTGAATAAAGTTTCCTTGAGAGAGGGTCTTCTTCTGAAGTAATACTAATAGTAACAATAAAGGAGGAGCATTTAATTTATATAGAATCTTTTCTTTTCATCTAACAAACTTCTTTTCATCAGCATGTAGCTGGTATATCAAGTTTCTTAAGGACATTTAAAGATTTCTGTTGTCTTAGGTTTATTTCCTCTAATGTGTAGACAGCACACTGGCAGTCATCTATGAGAGTACAAAAGTGAATGAATTGGGATAAATGATGTACAGGTATTTATAGCAGGCAGGGCTTTTACAATAAGTGGGTTGGTCATTAGACTGAATTTTTATAAGTCATAGGTTGGTGATAAAAACTGTCCCTGAAGTGTTGAGATCTTCTAATCCTAACTGGCTTTGCTGGCTGGAGGTGGGTGTTGGCTCAGGTACCCGCCCCCGCCCCTGTGGTTGGTATTATAGACTGTCCAGGTGAATGTCATTGACATCCAGTGCTCTCTCTCTCTCTCTTCTTCTCTCTCTCATGACGGTGTTTGGTGTCAAGTCAGGAGACACCAAACACGTCATGAGAGAAAGAGAGAGAGAGAGAGAGAGAGAGCACCAGATGATGCAGATGACATGTCACCTGGACAACCTATAATACAAACCACACCAGTGGGGGTTATCCAAGTCAACACCACCTCCAGCCAGCAAAACTGGTTAGGCCTAGAAGATCTCAACGCTTCAGAGACAGATTTCGTCACCAACCTATGACTAATTAAAATTCAGCCTACTGACCAACCCACCTATTGTGAACTCCCTGCCTGCTATAAATACCTGTACATCATGTATCCCAATTCATTCGCTTTTGTACTCTCATTGACTGCCAGTGTGCTGTCAACACGTTAAAGGAAATAAACGTAAGACAACAGAAATCTTCATTTGTCCTTAGGAAACTTGATATACCAGCTACATGCTGATGAAAAGAAGATTGTTAGACTAACACAGAAGAGTATATAAATTAAACGCTGTGGAAACAGCTATAATTTTCATTAATAACAATATAATTAAAATAATCTCACCCATATGCAGGAGGTGCAATATGAAACACGAGACCATAAACCACATAGCAAGGGAATCTCCAGCGCTTGCACAGAACCAGTACAAAAAGAGGCATGATTCAGTAGCAAAAGCCCTCCACTGGAGCCTGAGCAAGAAGCACCGGCTAACTTCCAGTAATAAGCGGTACGAACACCAACCTGAGGGAGTGATAGAAAACGATCAGGCAAAGTTCCTCTGGGACTATGGTATCCGAACAGATAGGGTGGTACATGCCAATAGACCAGACATGACGTTGATTGACAAAATCAAGAAGACAGTATCACTCATTGATGTCACAATACCATGGGACACCAGAGTATATGAGAAAGAATGAGAAAAAATGGATAAGTATCAAGACCTGAAAATCAAAATAAGGAGGATATGGAATATGCCAGTGGAAATTGTACCCATAATCCTAGGAACACTAGGCATGATCCCAAGATCCCTGAGAAGGAATCTGGAAAAACTAGATGCCGAAGTAGCTCCAGGACTCATGCAGAAAAGTGTGCTACTAGAAACAGCAGACTCCTGAGGAGGCAGGATGCAACCCGGAACCCCACACTATAAAAAAAAAGTCAAATAGGATGACTGTGATACACCAAAAAAATAAATAAATAAATAAATAATAATAATAATAATAAACTATGATTTCAATGTGCACCAAAAATGTAACTCATCTTCCTACTGTTGAATGGTCAAGACAGAACAGTATTAAGAAAGATGTCCTTTGCCCATAAGATCTTGTAAGGGTCATTACACTGCACTGGAACAAGAATGAAAGCAACAAAATCTATACCCCTCCCAAATCCCCACCACCATTAACAGACTCTAGGTGGAAGAAATTCAGTCATCTCATTTGGCACCAAAAGCAACAGTGACTGATGATAATTTTTTATGTGCTTGAGGACAGCTTTATGATTATCATTATTATTATTATTATTATTATTATTCAGAAGATGAACCCTACTGACATGGAACTACCCCACAGGGGCCACTGACTTGAAATTCAAGTTTCCAAAGAATATGGTGTTCATTTGAAAGTAATGGAAGATAATAAGAAATACTGAAAAAAGAGATCAGTTATTAGAAAAGAAATAATAAATGAACAATTAATAAAAAATAAAAATGTAAGTAAATGATTAAAATGCAAGCAGCAGTGTTTTACGATAGTAATGCATTACATCTTTGCTTGAACTTTTTAAGTTCCAGTTGCACAACATCCTCAGGGAGACTGTTCCTCAGTCCAATGGTGTGAGGAATTATTCCAGGCTAACCCCGATTCCCATGTCAGATGGAATTGTCTGATGGGGGCAGGCTCACACACGGCAGGGGTAGCAAAGGTAACCATGGGCAGTGTGCTATCTACTGGGTTACATTATCAGTGGCTGACCAATTAAGAGCTGGCTACCAAAGCTGTCCATGCTGGCACCTATACACAAATATCCCATGGCTGATATTGAGGATTTGGCAGAGTATATCAACAGGAGCAAACTTGCCCTACAGACATAAGAACCTCAATCCTATAACTGGACTATCTATTTGTCATCAACTATACAGTATACTGATACATGAAAAAATATAATTCATGGGCATGTGAGGTTCCCGATGATTTTCATAGGCATGAAACTATGATAATCATCATGAGCAAATAATCAGTTTCCTGTGGATGGCTTAGAATTCCAGGAACTACAATTCCTGACTGCTTTCCGTTTTGACAGAAACCATGGCTGGCAAAAAAAAGTGGGCATGGTCTTGTGATGATGGAGACAACAGGAACTTGTAAACATAACTCCATGCTTACAACTCCCAGGTATGCATGCTAGGTCCAGTGTGGATATATCCACTGTCAGGAGTTTTTTTTTTTATGATCAACTTGGATACATCTACAGAGATCTTGTATCAATTGTCAAGAGTTTTTCTATCCTGATAAAGTCTGATATATCTACAGGGATCTTGGTGGTAGCCAAGGTTCCCATAATCAGCAGATATGCAGTTGGTCTAATCTGGAGGTATCAACTGTCAGTTTTGTCATCACAAGAGAGTTGGATATATCTACAAGGATTTTGGAAGTAACCTGGTCCTGATTTTAATGAATAGATCCAACAGGAGTTTTAGCTGATTGCACTCACAAACTGCTACCTACTGACAAGCAACAAATGTTTTCACAACAACCACAGACAATTTTTTCTGAGAATGTACAGTACTTTGCTATCAACAAAGTCAGTGCTACCAATGCCTTGCGTATTTATACAATGAGTTTCCCTCAAAATAACAGAACCAGTGCCTATCCTAAACAGGTTCTTCCACAGAAAGCATTGCTATTGGCATAATCAACACTGCAACCTCATGTTCCCTACAGAAACCAGTGATCACCACTCTAAGAATCTGGCTGCAAGGTTGGACCAAGACATCATCGTTTCTGGGATGACCAACAAAAAAGCTTTGGTCTTGTAGTATGAATCAAACTACTGACAAATAGCAAGAGCAGTCTTTACCATCAAATGCTTGATTTTTCCTCAGAGACTGCAGTACCATAGCTCTTTTCTTGACCAAAAGACTTACCGTCATTAGTTAAACTGATGAGTTCCAGCAGGTGTTCCAGGGAAGCTAGATATGTTCTCTGGCACCATCACCATCATTAGAGGTCCAAGAACATTTACAGGATTGGGATTGCACTTAGATGACTGAAAACCATTAGAGCCGGAATACTGATTAGTGCTACCCACATTTTGGTTCTAACCTTTGTCTATGGCAGTGGGCTTCTACTGCAGAGGCTTACAAATATCCCAAGCTGGCCCAGTAGGGACAGGATGGTCAACATGGAGTAACATTGTCAAATGTTAGTGCTAAAACATACAACAGTCTTCATCAACCCCAAACCTTATTCTTCCTTCTCTTGTCCTTACCAGGAACAGGCTCACTTTCTTTGGAGGGACCATTATCTGGCTAGCCTAGAATTCTCCTAGTTTGCAGCAGCCCTTAGAATTCACCTACCCTTTTCTTAATTGGAAGAATTTCTTCAAGCTTGTCTTTGTTACCTCTTCTTTGAAAGTGGATAATCCTGACATCTACAATTCTTTTTTCCCGGCATCTGTGCTCTTTTTTGGACAACTTTGCCAGAAAAGACACTGGTTTTCATCCATAAAGAGAATACTAATGACAGACAGTTCTGGGAGAGGCATCTACAAGCAGACACAATCTTTCCAGACTAAAGATGTTAACAACTAGACTTCCAGAACTCGATGACAATCTCTGACTGGGAAACCTATGACAATACCAGGATGGTCAACCACAAGAATGATGACCAAAAAGTTACTTAGGTAGACTGCAATTTCCAGACTTGGTACACAATATAAGATGTAATGCTTCCAAACCCTTTTGATTGGAAATACACTTGAACATCAGTCCTTCTGGCTAAGCCAACAGAGCCTTTTTTCTCCAACTTGAATGGACAAAGTTTTCTTGATATCAGTACTCTTGCTCATGAGATTTATGCTGATGGGCAGCCCATTGGCAATGAATGCATGAGACACTTTCTTGTCTTTCAGTGAACGGTCATTCTTACCACTGTAGAGCTCAATTCCAGCCTTTATTGTTTAGATTATTAGTTCTATATGCCTGTTATTCAAGTGGTAAGTTTGTGTCTGAAAAGGAC
The DNA here is from genome assembly GCF_040412425.1 of Macrobrachium rosenbergii. Taxonomy (NCBI): domain Eukaryota; kingdom Metazoa; phylum Arthropoda; class Malacostraca; order Decapoda; family Palaemonidae; genus Macrobrachium; species Macrobrachium rosenbergii. The sequence continues at coordinate 14,507,343 of NC_089754.1, forward strand.
CCCGTGCCTTGAGTATGAGTGGTCTTTGCTCTTGGCAGAGATTCAAAAGGTTTCATCTTTACTTTTGATTTCAGGATAATGAAGACCTGAGTATTGGAACTAAAGTAGGTGCCACACAGAGATTATGGTGGCTTCCACATGTTTACTGACTGGAGAGAACCTCAGTTTTCCCAGATTTGGTGCCTGAACTCCTGTTTAAAGCCAGCTACACTTATTCCGCAACAACATGTGCCATGTGTCCTTCCCAGATTTTCAATCCCCTCTTTAAGAAGAGGATCAATGATCAGGTCAAACTGTCAAAACACCTTCTAGGGTCTCAAAATGATAGGAGGACTGGTGGGGGTGGCCCCATTCAAGTATCTTGAGTGCAAATATTGGGACTCGCTCGATGAGTTGTGGAAGTCTTCTGGGCATGTCTGGCATCAAGGAGTAAATATACTGTGACATTTCAATAACTTGGCAACCCTTACACAAAAAATTACTGCAACTGGTCGAAACAAGGATTCATGAAGGGTCTCAGTTTTTCAAAGGCCATTACCTAAAGGAGACTAGGAGTTGCTCTATAAAATGCGTTACATGTGGTACTACCTGTAAAATTCACCTTCCTATGGCTGGGTAAATTGATTGGATCTGTCTTCTTTAACAATTAAGACTTTGTTTTTCATGCTTCCTTCTAGGTCCTGGGTGAGGGAACAGCCAGACACATTTTTCCAGTGGTGAGAATGTAAAAGAGGTACTTTCTATTGATGCTCCTTTATCATTCCTGAACTTCAAAGACCCCTGTACACCTGGGAAAACTTAGTGTACAACAGTTTGCTTATGAGGCTCAGGACCTTCAGCTTTATAGTCATCAAACCTGTCTGGGATTGCATCCTTCTTCATTAGGATTACAGGTCCCTCAGATGGTAGATTCAGCCTAAGATGATGATCTCTTCCTTCCAACAGGAGACCCTGGGGGGTGAACAGGCCACGTTGCAGGTAAAGTCTGACCTCTCTAAAGACTGACTTTAGAAACTCAACTGGGCAGTAGCTTCGTGGCCTTTATCAAGTCTACTGGGAGAAGTGTAAGACTTTCTTTTTTTCTTTCTTACCAAATTCTGGAGTCTTATCTTTGGATGGTCTTAGGTAAGTGTTAATCTTTTGTTTCAAAGGCACCACCACATCTAAGGAGACAGTGCACACACAGGGTATACTACGCCTTTTGGATCCTCTGATATCATAATACCGATGAACAACTTCGTTGCTTCAATTGGTCATGCTATTGCTTTCACAATGACATTCTGCATGTCAAAAGCCACTGGGATTAGCTTCTGCTGTGATAGGTGATACAGTCCTCTATCATAGCAGTTACCTTAATCCTTCCCAGATAAATTGCAATTCAGGCTAATTTTTTTCATATACAAAATCAGTCATTTACAATTATATCTTAAGTCCCAATACCACACATTTCCATCAACCATAACCATGATGTGTGGTTCTTACCCAACTGGGACCCATGGTCCACAGGTGATGACATGTGGTGCAGCCAGTCTGCCAGTATCTGATACCCTTTCAATTCAAGAATGGAGCAGTCGGACTTTGAGAAGATCATAAATTAAGCTAAGTTAAACGATGGGTTTGTACTAAAAGGGCTATTCTCTTTTATAAAAACATTTTTTATCTTTAAATCTCCCTTTAGGAGTTACTGCCAATATGGTATCTTTTGAAACAATACTAAAATTCAAGATATGAGCTTTCAAATACTGAGATGACTTAGATATGCAATGAGAAGGATTGAAGAACAGTTAGTCAAGTATCAGAACACTCAAATGGCAGGAAATAAAAAGACCAATAAGAGGGCCCACAAAACCAGAGGAAAAAATAGCATTAAAGAAGACATACAAGAGAAAAGACATTGGAGAGAAATCTGCCTGTCTAACCAAGTAAAGAGAAAATCTAACATGGAAACTGGAATGATGGTTTTAGGCAGTATATACCAAAAGTTCTCTGCAGCCTGCCTTTTGTCTTAGCAGCATTGCTATTTGCTTTTTACCTTTATCTATTCATTCAGGTCTCTCTCCATCTACTGTCCTACTTCTCTAACTCACTCTGGCTCAAATTCCAACAAAGAAGAAATCCTCTTCAGGCCAGCCCTGAGTCTAGAAATGGCTCAGGATGTCAACTGAAATGCTTTGCATATACTGTATATGGAAGTTCCTCAGTATCACATAAGCTTTTACATTTACTCAGTAACTAAAATTAAATCCCAACAATGAATAACTAAAACAGAATAAAATGTTTTCATGGAAATGTGTGTACTAGGTACTACCTTAACAAATTATAACAATACCTCATTACTATTCAATGGTAATATGACAAGTTTGCAACTTCTAGTTATGTAAATACTAAAGGAAATGTAAATCTTTAAAGTATTGCACAAAGTTTGTTGGTTTTTATAAAATCAGGAGTGATTACATACTTAACAATATGTATATGATAATCAAACTTATAACACAATGTATAAATCTTATGTTTTAGTTTTGGTAGTAAGCACACAATCTTCTGTACTTCCTGAGGCAAGCATTTCTCTTCTTCCACGTCAATATATAATGCTAAAAGTTGGTTATTTGATGACAATGGCATATACTGAATATTTAAAAACCTATCTAGAAAAAACAAACACAACGTAAAAATAAAATTAAAACATCACCATACTGACTTTAAATCTGACCAGTTATGTTAATCTCCAATTTCAATAACCAAGCATTAACAAATTGCATTTCTCCCTTTGCATCTAACACTGCCAAATCAATTTTACCCATAATACCATCTGGGATGTTACTAAATATAATGTCCTGAAAGTACATTTACAAAATATAAATTTTCATAATAAAATTTATTATTTGCATACTTACCTATTGATAAAGTTAGCTTGTATCTCTGTGCTGATAGGTGAGTCAGCATTCAAACAAAAGATCGAATGGCTGCCCAGAAGGCTGTCTAGTGCACCTGTTCTCCACCAGGTGTGTTTCAAATGTTTTAGCTTGTCAGAACTCTCTTTGACAGTCCACTAAGTTGTGGGAAGGTTGGGTGGGGTCTACTTTAACAGTAGGTAAGTATCCAAATAATAAATTTTATTATGAAGATTTATATTATTTGGTTGAATCTTACCTACTGGTAAAGTTAGTTGATTCCCACATTGAGAAGAGGATGGTGGGTAGTGCAGCTGCACAAAATCTGCTCAGCCAATCAAGCTTAAAGGTTTCTTACATGAAACCCAAAACACTCTTGCCTGAGCTACAATCTTTCTGGATCTTACTGCCACCAGAAGTTGGACTCCATTCAGGGAGCAAGGCTCTCATACGTGTGCAGCGAAGAGCAGCCTTGCAAGGATAATTGCTTCAATTTGGCCAGAATGAAACAGAAGTGGAGTGAGAGGACCCCCGTGCCTGGGTCCAAAAGCCCTATAAATGACAGTCAACTAAAATGAAATACCTTTATGATATAAAAGTACCCTCCTACACAATATGTATACCTTCATGCTCCCCAAAATATTAAAACCCAGGATTTAAAACAAAGAGCCTAAGGATTGCTCTTTCTTCCATTCAGGAAAAGACAACCTGCTACTAGTAACGGACTAAGGGCTTTACTGTTTTCAAATATGATTCTGCATACTTAAGGTTGTGAGCAGGCAAAACCAAATTGCACTTCTATTGCACTGCATTAATCCCATCCTCAAGTGACAAACTGCCATAACACTAAATGAAGTTGCAACAGCTCTCACATTATGAATGTTTACCTTCAACAAAGGTAAAAGGTATGGAGCTGGTTCTCATGCACTAGCCTAATCAAATACGTTACAGAGATCCTAATGTTCTTTGACAAAGACGTTCTACGTTTCTAAAACCATAAAACAAAAGGTTAACTGTACCTCTTCCAGGCTAAACCTTTGACAGACATCTAGGTTTCCTAAAACAACAAAACAAAAGATTAGCTCTGCCTCCTCCAGGCTTAACCTTTGACAAAGTCATCTAGGTTTCCTAAAACCACAAAACAAAAGGTTAACTTTGCCTCCTCTAGGCTTAACCTTTGACAAAGATGTTCTAGGTTTCTAAAATCACAAAACAAAAGGATAACTGCCTCTTCCAGGCTTAACCTATCTAAGTAAGTTTTAACTGCCCCAACAGGACAGAAGTGTTTCCTCTTCTTACCCACCAAAGAAGTTAAATTGGAAATCTTACAGTTCCCTGAAAAACTTAGCCTTAACATCATTCTCAACTCTAAGGCAAAAAGATAAAATAGCATTCCCTTTACAACAGCCTTAAGGGGAGCTGGCAATAAACTTACTCTTTTAACTGCCGATAGTGCTAAATAAAAGGTTTCATAATAAATAATTCAATGGAACTAATTCCAGAGGTTCAAAAGAATCTGCAGATAAAATTTAGACCTGCGTCTATATTCCAGAGAGACTGATACCGAGTTGAATGGGCTTCAGTCTCAGCTGATCTCAACACCTTAAGGTGCTGATCATCAGCCAGATCTAATACCACATGATGCAATAATGAGGAAAGTATGGAATGATAAAAATGATATTTTTATAATAAAATAAAGTTTTATATATACTTACCAAGTAATTACATAGCTATAGTTTCCACTATGAATGGCAGCTTAGATTCAAAATTTCGCAGGTAGCACTGATAGTTTGTGTAAACGATCAGCCCACCCCACTCACGGGAATATTAGGAACAACTTAGAAGACAATTGTCATTCATTTTATGCCTTATGTTCATTAGAGGGGAGGAGGGTGGGCTCCAATTCTATAATTACTTGTTAAGTATATATATAAAACTTTACTTTATTATAAAAATGTAATTTTTACATAAGTAAATTACCAAGTACAGTAATTACAGTACATAGCTGAATCCCACATACGCAGGAGGTGGGATACATGGACATAGAGTTCTATTCCAAAACATTCAGTCATGTAATGACTCTGACAAAGAAAAGTTTCTAGCATTGAATACAATGTTTGTCATTCCTTAACAGTTAAGAGAGCCTGCAATAAAAAAATGCATCTGGTTGTCGCTCAACTTAACCTGTAGTGGCGTGGCAGTAAAGCCGTGGAGCGCCTTTACTTAAGTGGGAGCTTTGTAGCCAAGGAGTACTCCAATGGCTACCAAAGCATCAGTGGAAGTTATGCAGCTAAGGAGTTACTCCAATAGCTAGCAAAACTTAAAAAGGTGCCCCTGCCCTGGGCACAGTACCAACGTAAAAAACAACCAGAAACCTTGTCACCTAGACTGAAATAATACCACAACCCATCCACTGAGAGTGGTGGGTGCTCCAGGTAGTCTGTACCTCCTGGCTCCTAAAAACTCTATACCTTGCTAGAAGGTGAAGAGATAGTAGGAGAAAATCCCATGCTTCCTCCTGCCATACCATGCCAGTCACTATCCTGTGGTACTACAGAAGTTCAAACATTATGTAGCCGGCACCGGTCTGGAGTTGACGCCAGGCTAGTTGTAGTAGCTCGCGGATGCTGGTGTAACTATCGCTGGTGCCAGACTGTAGCTGGTGGCAGGCAAGCCTGAAGCTCTGGGAGCGGGAAGCTCTATAGCTGGGGGGCCAGACTTGTGTCTGGTGCCAGCTAGCAGCTCGAGGATCTGGCGACATACCATAGCTGGTGACAGAAGAGCTGGGTGCTAGGAGAGCTAGAAGCTTGAGGCACTGGAAACCCTATAACTGGGACCAGACTTGTAGTTGGTGCCAGGCGAGTTGGGCACCAGGAGGGCTAGTAACTCAGGTTCACTCCTTAAGATAGTGAAATGTTGGAGGATGATTTATACTTCCAGTAGGCTGATGCAGAATGGAAGTAAGGGACATATGTGCCTGAAAGCTAAAGGAGTAGAGGCTGCTCTGATGCCCTTAGCTTTCACTTTAAAGGAAGGCAAAACGTTCTCCTAATCTGAATGCCTTGGAAATAAAACTCTAGGATAAAGGACAATGTGATCTTAGTTAAGAGGGCGAGAAAAGGATAAGCATGGCCATCTTAATTATCAAGTCCTGCTCAGGTAATACCGAAGAGCTTCAATTAGACAGAGCTCATTCTTTCCCTTACAATTGTTGAGTGCTCCTGGGTGCTCAGAGGTGAGCTGGCACCAGGCTGTAGCTGGTGTCAGGTGAACTAGATGTCAGGCAAGCTAAGAATTCCAGAGATGAATGGAGCTCCTGAAAGCCAAAGGTGTCAGTTATGTTCTGAGGGAGAAAGAATGGATCCAGGTCTTGGATGGGACCTCATTCTTGGCTAAAAATCCAAAGGAAAAAATGAGCCAACCTCATCTCCTGCTTCCTAGCCTGGGCATGTAAAGGGCTTGAGAGGTCGTGAGAAGAAGATGAAAGATCCAGGTCTCTGTGCTTAAACCAGAGATAAAGCATAGATCAGTACCTGTTCAAGGAAAGCGAGAGTTTCTAGATCTTCTCAGAAACAAAGATGCAATCTGCAGCAGAGTCAGAGATGTCTCAGAAGATGAGACGTAGAGTCCAAGACACCAGCTTTGGAAGACCACCCCTACGCCTGGAGGATGGAGCAAGAGGGTAGCTACTGAACCTTGTAATAGGCTCTGCCACACTTCTGAAGACTCTTCAGAAGACAAGACAATCCTCCGGACACTCTGGAACCTGTCTGGGTAAGAGCGGACCACTGTTGGTGGTATCTCTGAAGCTAGGTTGTCTGAAGAGATACGGTTTGGGGGAAGGATCTTGGAGAGTCCGCCAGCAAATGCAGCAGATTTGGAAACCGTATACTTGGGTCAAAACAGGGCTAAGAGTGTCATGTAGCAAGAAAAAGAGCCTAAGACAGTTTAGTGTTTCCTCGACCATGCTCAAGGGCAGAAGGCGAGGAGGCCTGAGAAAGGGGGGCTACAGCATTGTGCCTGTTGCTCATGCTATAAGACTAGGACTGGAGTAAGGCAAAGGTTCGTTGAAGTGGCAAACAGGTCCAAGGTTGGCTTGCCACATAAAATCATCAGATCCCGACAACCCCGGGGACCGAAAATCCACTGATGGGAAGGACATGCTTCTGACAGCCCAGTACATCCTTCAAAACTAAGTTCTCTGAATAAAAACGAGAGACTAGAAGACTTAATTGATCTGTCAACAGAGGGATAACTCTCCTGTTTGGTCTAGAGGGAACACTGGATCTAGCTTCTCTGCTTAAGCAAATGCGTTAGGACTGAGGTCTTATCCAAATGGACTACCATAGTCTAGAAGTTAGCTAGGGTTGAGCAATACTGGGGCCGTAAGAGAATTGCTTTAACTCTTTAATGTAGCAGTGTGGGCTCTGTTCTTCCCAGTTCCTCAAACAGGGGCTGAGAATACTAGAACTAGGCTCAGCAGAAGAAGGGATTCCTTTTCCGTATCATGTTCGGACAGCCACTACTGAAGGTCTGACTAAAAACCTGGGCTATGAGAAAGCACGGTGTCTAACTGCACTTCCCTGTCCCAGTAAGACTGTTATCAGGAACCTTCGAGCCCCTTTCTTTGAAGGTAATGAAGAGGTCAGTCAACATGTAAAGACTGACGTTGAGGTAAGTCAACATGTAAAGACTGAGGTTATGCCCAGAAAAAGGGAAGTCAAATACAGGAAGAGTGACAGGAAGAGTGAGGACTCGGGAGAGGGCCTGAAGTGTCACAGAGAGGCTGAAGTACAGACCCCAATTGGAAAGCCGTCCCTAAAGACGGAACAAAAAAGCTCTCTGGAGTCCGGACAGGGATAGGAAGAATGCTTCCTGCATATCCACGCTCCCATCCAATCGTCCTGGGGAATGGATGATAGAACTGTTTGGTTCGTCTCCCTCTTGCATTGATCTACTGTCTGAGAGAGAATAGAGGAACTCTGGCCATGTAGCTCACCGTCAGGAGCCGAGTACCAGAAAATAGTGTCGAGTGCTCCAAAACTGATGTAGGCACAGCGTTGTTTGGGAGCGATGGTCCGTTGCAACTGTGTGATTCCTCACAATGTAAGAGAACAACAGATACTTCCTTCTAAAGAATACAGAGACGAGAGTGGAAATTCTAAAAACTAAAGCTGTCCATGTCTGCACATAACAGGACATGGAAACAATCTGAGGCAATAACTCCTGGTGAACACTTGGGAGTATCTGTCTTCTGTCTTCTTAGCCAGAGCTCCTGCTTGGAAAGAATTGGTGTCTGGTGAATGGGGACTGGCGCCTGCACTAGACTGGCACTGACAGCTGGCGCCAAATGTACAGAAGGATGAGTGGACATAGGTGGATGTTCGGATACAGGTGGATGCACATATCTGGGCGGTCAGACACTGGGCACTCGGACATTAACTTGCTGTACTCGGAACTTGGGCACTCGGAATGTGGCAGTCGGAACTTGAGCGCCTGGAACTTGGGTGCTTAGAACTTGGGCGCTTGGAACTTGGGCACTCGGAACTTGAGTGCTAAGAACTGACATTGTCAAGATTGAAAGAGCATTGGCACCAATTACTGGAGCACCACAACTGGGAGATATGCCTCTTCAACAGCCGAGATAAGCCTGAAAAGCGCCATCAGCGCCACTAGTCTACAGTGGGATCTGTAACTATCCACACTGGGATCCCAAAAATTAGAGGCAAGGAAAGCACATCCCTATAGATGCCTTTCAATGGCTGTCCATCAAGACCTGAGGACAACAGGCTCAACTGAAGGGCAACTATCCGGGGGCAAACCCCCTTGGCCTCCCGTGGACTTCAGTATGCCTCCTCCCTGGTGTATGGGAGTCTGACAGGGACTGGGTTTAAGAGATCCGAGGGGCCTGATAGTCATCTCCTTCACTACAAATCCAGTAAAACGCCTTTCCAGTGGCTGTCTGTTGATACCTGGGACTGGCAAAGGACTTGACTGAGGGGGCGCCTACTCTTGTGTAAACCCCATCAACCTCCTTTGGACTTCCAGCATGCCTCCTTCCTGGTGCATGGGAGTCTGACAGTGGCCTTTGTCTAGGAGCACCAGCGGGACGAGTAGGCACCTCCTCCACTGCACTACACTTCACAGTTACAAGGTTAACACAAGGTTGACACTGTTAACCAAGATACAAGACTAGCAAAAGTACGGAAAGGAAGCAAGGGAGCCATGAGCAGGAGCAAGTGGACAAGGAACTGGTAGAAGGAGAGAACTGGTACTAGATGGTCCGCCGGTGCCGAGCGCATGAGTGTGTGCAGCTTGGGAGCTGTGGGCACTTCTGGGTGCTCGTAGCGTGAGTTGAAGCCAGGATAAAATCTCTGTATTGTACCTTTCTTTCCTTACTACTTTCTGCCTTAACACTTTCAGTTATTCTGCAAGGGAAGGTGTGAAGACTGTTAAAATATTATTTACTGGCAGCTTACAAGAAGCATAGGTCAGGTAACTAAATAAATGTGACAGTTACAGGCCTAATGAAATGATATGGCACCCAAGAATTACTTTCAGGCGATTATTGGCGGCTTGTGCAATGCCTAATGTCCAGTAAGCAAATCATAAATTGTAAAAGTTATGGCCTAATGGAAAAACTAATATACAACAATTTACTTTTAAGGCAAACTTGTTATTGGCGTCTCGGCAGAAGCCTATGGCCGGTAAACAAATCATAAATTGCAAAAGTTAAGACCTAATAAAAAGGAATAACATACAATTTACTTCTCTAATAGAATGTCGTAACATCCGAGAATTAATTTTACGGCAAACCTATTATCAGTGGCTCGCCAGCAGCCTAATGTTCGGTAAACAAATCATAATTTGTAAAAGTTATGGCCTAATGAAAAGGCATAACATAGAACAATTTATTTTTAAAATGGAATGTAACGGCTGAGAATTACTTTTAAGGCAAAACTATTATCAGCGGCTCACCAGTGTCCTAATGCTTGGTAAACAAATCATAATTTGTAAAAGTTATGGCCCAATGAAAAGGCATAACATACAACAATTTATTTCTATAATGGAGTGTAACATCTGAGAATTACTTTTAGGGCAAAACTATTATCGGCGGCTCACCAGTGGCCTAATGCTCGGTAAACAAATCATAATTTGCAAAAGTTGTGGCCCAATGAAAAAGTGTAACATACAACAATTTATTTCTATAATGGAATGTAACATCCGAGAATTACTTTTAAGGCAAAACTATTATCGGCAGCTTGGCAGCGGCCTAATGCTCAGTAAACAAATCTTAATTGTTAAAAGTTATGGCCTTAATGAAAAGGCATAACATACAATTTACTGTTTATAATGGAGTGTCGTAACATTCGAGAATTACTTTTAAGGCAAAACTATTAGTGGCGGACTGCCAGTAGCCTGACCAGCAATCAAACCATAAATGCAAATGGCGGCGTTTACCAGCGATTGTAGATGACCGAATCAAAAATTGCTGGTAAAGATCTCAGCTTGAAGGCCACATATATGCATTCTGAAAATTGATTTAGGTCTTCTCTACGAAATCCCGTAATATAACCGTAAAAATAATGAAAAAGCCACCACCAGACTGGGTATTGACACCAAGAATGGCAGGAGATGAATGACAACTGTCTTCTAAGTTGTTCCGAATATTCCCGCGAGTGGGGCAGGCTGATCACCTACACAAACTATCAAAGTGCTACCAGCAAAATTTTGAATCTAAGCTGCCGTTCATAGTGGAAACTATAGCTATGTAATTACTTGGTAAGTTACTTATATAAAACTTGAAAGTAGACAGCAAAAAAGTCTTACTACTTCTAAGAAAGCAGAGAAACTTTGATGTCTACAAGGTTCCAGGTGCTGAAAATTCCTCTAGAACGGCACCCTGAGCAATACACAAAACCACCTGCTTCTGACACCCACAGTTGTTTTCCACTTGATTAAGGATAGAACTCATGATACCTTTGAAAATCCCCTTACTGGGAGGAGACATTCGAGCATCTCTGAGCGGTTAAGTGTGAGAAGATGCAGAAGTTAGTGGAAGTGCATGGAATTCTGTAGTTTGAGTCAATTTCCCCTTAATGGAAGAACAAAAGAGACATCTACCAAGAGTACTAGAAAGTTCAAAAATCATTTGTCTAACAACAAAAATCGGAGATTTTCTACTCTGACTTCCGCTTATCAGCACCGATACATACCTAATAGAGGAGCCAATAACCAAAATCACAGAAAATCGCCAATTTTCACTTATCGCCACGGCGTCGGAAGGGAACCCACGCCAATAACCGGGGCCAGCCTGTACTTCCTTAGAGCAGACAGAGGGGGAAGGCCTACGAGTCTGAATCAGGCCAAATTTAAAGAAACACATCTACTGCTCAAGCCTGAGAGGCCTCCAAGGAGTAGTAATTGACTGGGTGTTCCTGTTCATCTGCATGCAAATAAGTCTACATTTGAGCACTCCTCTAATCCCAGCAACAGTTGGACTTAGGACGTAATGGCCACTCTCTAGGTGGTTTTGTTCTTTTGAATCTCCAGTCACCAAAAACACTGTCCTTCCACAGAATGAATCATCAAACCAATATCATGTTGTTCATTTCACTCGAAGCAAACTTTCCACTATGACTTTGTTTCTGACCAGGGATAAACCTGCTAGGCATCTTCGATGGTCTTTCATCTGCCCTGATGTCTATTAAGTTTTACTAGGTGAAATGTTGACCATTCTATGTTGTATGTAAGTGTAACGAAACTAGTCAAAATCCATTTTTTTTTGTGTTACACAACAGAGGGAAAAAACAAAACTTGAACATAGGTTTCAGAATAAAATGGTCAATTCTTGGCTTCTGTGTCCTCCTACAGAACCTGGCGACAATGATGGTCCTGGAGTACTTACAAGTTTAATAAACATTAGCTGTAATTTGTAATTTCTTATGCTGAGACTGTACTGTAATTGAACCTGATTATTCTGACAAAATCCCCAGTGAAGTTGTGCTTCCTGACAAAGAAAGCCCTTAACACTTAGGAAGCTTCCTTCAGGGGTACAATTCTTCAAGAAGCAACTGCCTATTTGTCTTCTGACAGACAAGCCTGCAAATTTCAAGTATCACCTCCACATCACTAGATAAGAATGAGGAGTTAGGGAAGTTGACTGAAAATCAATGCACAGAGACTGAGCCACATGATGCAACAGATCCTTGGCCTTTGGACTGTTGACAGAGTTGGCCAGTGACTCAGTAGAAGAGATTTCTTGCTCTTAAAAATCGACACCTATGGGCAACAAATTCCATGCAAATACTTAAGAGGTACTGTACACGAACCCAAACAAAGCACCTTGAACAGCAATACCTCCTCTGTAAATATACTTTGAAGGAACTTGCATGACTGAAGATGTACTGGTATGACAAAAATGTCTCCTGCAAGTCCATCAAAACGTCTGATCATTCTTTTGTAAAGTCACTAAAACCATGCTGGAAAAACCAAAAAAGCATGGGGGCAGGGTCGTAGTTATTCAGTCTCAATGTGTCCAACAATGGCAGCCAATCTCCAGTTGCTTATGGAGCTAAGAAAAAGTAGAAGTAAAATCCCAGTGAATTACCGCATGATCCATTTCATTCTCTCTAATTTACAACCGCCAGCTAAAGAACAAGAGACTTCTGCTGGAGAAGACAAAGGAACAGCTATAGGAGACTAAACCAGTGGAGGGTAACTTAAAAGGAATCATAACTCTCCTTCACTGCCTCCACCAAGTAAAATTCTGCTCCTAAGTCTCTCCAAGCATGCAAGGAGGCTTGCAATTGGCCATCTACCAGAACCTGAGGACTGAACTTAGCCTCAAAAAATACAAAACAAGACTTGTACCAACATATTCTCCCTTATCGCCTGAACCTGTGCAGCATAAGCCCTTAGTACAGATAGGAGCATAAGTATTCTCATTTCTTCCAAACCGAGTTAGTATAAGCATAACAAAACACCAGAAGACATGCTCCGGCAGAACTAAAGGGAATTTTGTGCACCTAAGTACAAGAAGACTTACAAAATGCACTCTAATTGAAGGAGAAAGCCCGAAGACAAGTGAGATCTATTCTCTATGTAGCCTCTTTCTGTAGCTGTCAGTAGACAGCTATGTAAGATTTTGTAAGAAGCATCACCAACTTGTGATGGGTGGCTTCTTCATAATATTAGGAAACATCACCGTCTTGTGATGGGTGTCTTTTTCTTGGGAAACCCCCTGAAGAGAGAAGGGTTGGGTTGTCTGAAAGGGTAGAAGCCATGAAAGGCCCAATTTGCAGTAAGATATTCTTATTATTATTTTGTATTTGTCAACTGTTTGTACCAACTTGTGCCAAACATTAAGCAATCACAATCGTCTATTCCTGTTCCTACAGTTATCTTCATACACAGGCCATTGTTAGACCAAAAAATAAAGATGAATGAATAAAGAAATGTGGCTCTTTGGACCACAAAGCAAAATACATAAGGCAACATCATGGCTCACTGGAAGGCATGTGGATGCAAACAGAAAGCAAAGTCAAAGATCTCCACTGCCGTTAGAATAACACAAAGCGCTCTGCGACGTTTCAGAATACCAGCCGGAAGATGTCGCTTTGCCGAGAATCATCAAGACAACAACCTCTCGTCATTTACAGCAGGTTATTTATATCTGTAAAAGTTAACAGCATTACTATTAGGCTGTGTTCATGAATTTTGATCCATTTTTTAAGATATGTCAGTAAATATCACCAACGTCAGTGGTAGCCTAGACAAGGAAGATAAATATATGGGTGCCGAAGGCTTAGGCAGTGGTTGCATAGACATGGACGGTGACCGTATGGGTACCGGAGGCTTAGGCAGTGATAGCCTAGACAAGGAAGGTAAATGTATGGGTGCTGAAGGCTTAGGCCATGGTATGAGGACTGGGCACCAAACAAAAAATAGAAAACAATATGAATCAGACTTAGCACTTAGCTCATTTAACAAATGCAAAGCCTCAATGGGTGAAAAATTGAAGGAAATTGACCTTAACATGGCAAAATGTGATGAAGATTGAATAGTGTCTATGGTAAGTAAGCTTTAACTAAAGTTAAAGGATCTCAGTAGTGCATATTCAAAGGTACAGGAGCTAAGTGATGAAGAACCACAGCTTGTGATAGATGCAGGCGAGTTAAAAGGGCTATGTGAGACGAAGTCTTCTGAGGTAGAGGACCGTCTAAAGGTGCTCCATGGTGATATATTATCTGTTATATCCAAAAGGTCAAAGGGACCAAAAGGCCTATCAAACACAAGCTCTAGGTTAAATGTAGCTAGTTCTAAAAGGGTAGAGTTGAGTGCAAAGCTAGCTAGGCTAACAACAGAAATGAAGTACTGTCACAGTGTCGAGAAAGCTCATGCAGAGATCAGAAAGGCTCGTGCAGATTTAAGAAAACCAGAACTAAATTAACAGATAGAAGCAACTACTGTCCTGCAGAGATAAATGCAACTGGACAATATATATGAACAACATGGAGCCACGTTCTCTCATTCCTTCCCTAACTGGAAATAATTATCCAACATTCAAACTCATGCAACAGTATCTATTACAGTATCTCTTTCCCATTCTCAGTTACAAGCAAACAGTGCAATTCCTCAAATTGCATTATTAGATAATTTAGAAGTTACTGACAATGGCCAAAGAGTTGAAACTCAGGGTAAGGAGCAAGTTTATGTTAGGACAGAGTTTAACCCACATGCAAAGGTGTTTGAGTCAGAAACACAGGTAGGACATGCTGAAAGGTCTAGGATATACTCTAATTTCCAAACTGCCCTAATGTAGATAAGGTTAGGCTATGCCATGACTGAAGGCAAAATACGGAGTTTACTGTACCTGATATGTCTAGGTTAAGTAGGCAGTCTGAGTCTCCTACAGTCTGTGGTCAGGTTAGTAGGCCAACTCAACCAGAGATTCAAGAGTTGTTCAGGTTGTATGAATCAGAATCTAAAGAGGTCAGCTGAATCGTCAGCCAGCAAGCAATGAAAAGATGATTTGCCTGTCAAAGAACCTGAAGTGTTTTCAGGGGACTTAATGAAATATCCCTTGTGAAAAGCATCACTCAGGACATTAATTGAAAATAGAACACATGATGCTGTAGAAAGGTTATATTATCTGGGTAAATATACTGATGGAGAAGCAATGGCTGCCATCAGTAATCTTATGCCTTTTGGCACTCAAAAAGCATATAAAAAGGGTCTGAAGATACTTCATGATAAGTATGGAAACCAAATTACAGTCGATGATGCATTTAGGAACAAACTTGAAGGTTGGTCAAAGATTGAATTAAATGATGGTCCTGGTCTCAGAGAATTTTATGATTTCTTGGAACACTGCAAAATGGCTATGAAATCAATAATGTACCTTTCAGTTCTTGATGATCCTAAAGAAAATAAAATTATGCTGCAGAAATTACCACTTCAAATTGCAGAAAGATGGAATCACATAGTATCCAAAAGAATATCATTTAATGAAAGTGACTTTCTATCTTTTGAGGAGTTTACTAGTTTCATGGGAGGTGAGGCAAACAAATCATGTCATCCAATATCATATGGTGCACTTAATAAGAAAAAGGAGCCTATATCAATGCCAAAGAGAACTCACAAGTTTGTAAAGAGCACTTCTTTTAACACGAGCTCTGCTGAAATGCCTAGTACTAATGCAGATGTTAGTTTTAAAGAGGTAAAATCTGTAAATAAGACAAAGGGAAAAAATGAAATTGTCTGTGTACACAGTCCCCAAGATAATGTTATCTCGAAAAATGCGATCTGGTTTTATGAAACGCCTATCTTTCTCAAAAAATTGCTGATTTCCGCTTTACTGGCATCGATACATACCGTAACAGAGGCGCTTTTCAAATAATTCTGAGAAATTATTTCGGGCGCATGTTGCAATAACCCCGTAAGTCGATCCGACGAAGAAATTTGGTTAGAATAATCATAATTTGAAGGTGTTTTTGATTAAAATCACACCCTCAGAAACGGAACCCCAGAGCATTAAAGTAAGGCTTTCTGTACTGTATACTTTTGACAAGGTTTACGACGATATTGGAAGATGTAATTTATTTTTGAAATTCTGTCTTTCTCAGAGAAATGAGTATGTGTCTCAGAAGTAGTTATGTAAAGGTTGTCTTAGAGTCGGTCACTTTTACAGGTCTTGTAGAAGACCAAGAAAATGTACCCAATGCAGACAGTGGCATCTAACAGTACTGCATGATGATAGCATAGCTAAAAGATCAAGTACTAGTAACAGTGAGAAGGAGACAGTTGTAATTAATAAGATTAATGTAAAGAGCTATTTTTCAAATGATTTTCTTACCACAATTGTACCAGTGTTGTTAAACCATAATGATGTTAATGAAGGTGTAATTGTTTATGCTCTTTTGGATGATCAGTCAGATGCATACTTTATAAACCACAATGTCTTAACCAACATGAGTATTTAAGGCAAAAGTACAGTCATTAGCATTAGGGTGTCTACAATGCTTAGTGAGGATGCTAATGATACAGTTTAAAGGGACAGATGAGGTCACTGAGATAGAATTGCCATGTGTTTATTCCAGGCAAACCATTCCTTCAAGAAGGGAACAAATCCCAAGGAAAGATACAGCCTTAAAATGGTCGTATTTACGTGAAATTGCAAGAAAGTTAATGGAACATAATCCTGATGTTAAGACTGGTCTGTTGATTGGCATCAAATGTATTAAGGCAGTGAAACCTTTACAAATAATCCCTGGCTCTGACAATGAACCCTATGGACTACGAACAGCACTAGGTTGGGGTATCACTGGTAGTGTAAATCCTGTTACAAATGTAAATGGTGTCACCGTCCATTAAACGTTAGTGCAAGATATATGGAAATTAGTTATAAGAAAACCAGCAACATCTTTACTGTGCCTACCAGGGTGAAAGATAATGCTGATGACAAAAGGTTTCTTGACATTGTTACAAGTGGCATGAACTTAAAGGGTGAAGGGCATATTGAGATCCTACTGCAAATTAAAAGTGAGATTGTTAAGTTCCCAAATAACTATGCTGTAGTGAGAAAAAGATTGTTGAACCTAAAGTAAAAGCTTAAAAAGGATGATCTGATGTCAAACAATTATGTAAGATTCATGAATGAGTTGATGGAAATGGGTTATGTTGAAAGAGTACCATTGCCAGAACTGAATTTAGCAGATGGGAAAGTCTGGTTCATCCCACATCATGGTGTTTGTTATCCTAAGAATCCTGGAAAGGTTAGAGTTGTCTTTGACTGTAGTTTTAAGTATGGAAATGTAAGTTTAAATGTATGTCTTCTTCAGGGACCAGACTTCTCAAATAATTTTGTTGGCACTTTGTGTAGATTTAGGAATCATGCTATTGCATTTACTTGCTATGTGCCATTAAACGGTAGTAAACAAGAACCAAAGGAATTTATTGAGATTTCTATGGTTTGAAAATGATGAGTTGAATAGTAACACTGTCCAATATAGAATGACTCTCCATGTATTTAGTGCTAAAAGCTCTCCATCTATTGCAAATTTTGCACTGAAAGCTCTTGCTGACAAATTTAATGAACAAACTGAAAGGAAATCAGATTTCATTAAAGAAGACTTCAATGTTGATGATGGCATAAAGTCTGTAGCTACAGTGGATGAAGCTATTACGATAACGAAAGATAGTCAGAAGCTATGTAAGATGGGTGGTTTCCATTTGCACAAGTTTGTTGCCAACAATGCAGAAGTGTTACAGACTATGTCCCCTGTTGAAGTAGCCCAGTCAGTGAAGAACCTTGACTTCACAAAGGATAAGTTGCCTGTAGAGAGCACATTAGGAACAGAATGGTGTGTCGAAACAGATACATTAAATTATAAGGTTAAGCCAATTCAGACAGTTCAAACAAGAAGGGGAGTCTTGTCAGTAGTCAGTTCAGTATTTGACCCTCTTGGCATGATATCTCCATTCATACTTGAAGGCAAGAAAATTTTGCAAACCCTTTGTAAGCAAGATCTTCTAGAATTTCTAGCTGTAATACCCATGGTGCCCATTCATTGCTAATATTAGCAATGAATGGGCAGCTTGGGTATCACAGCTAGAAATGCTATAAGATCTTAAAATTCAGAGATGTTACAAGTTGCCAAATACAAACATCACAGAATATGAGTTACATCATTTTTCTGATGCTTGTGAGAAGGGTTATGGCCAGTGCTCTTACCTAAGAATGACTGATGATGATGAAATGGTTTACATTAAAGTAATTATGGCCAAATCAAGAGTTTCCCTATTAAAAACTTTCACTAAACCCAGGTTAGAATTGGCTGTGGCATTAGTTTCTGTGAAAGTGAGTAATTTCTTAAAAAGGGAACTGAAGATTAACGCTGCCAAAGAAGCATTCTGGGTAGATAGTAAAATTGTATTTGGGATGTATTGACGGACTAGAATTTCTAACACATAAATGTTATGACAAAGAGATGTCAACATCCTTCAAAGTTGCAGATGATGATCCAGAATTAAATTTCATTTTGACAACTAAAACATCTAGCTGTCATGCTACCATTATTGAAAGGTTATGCTACTTCTCAGATTGGACTCTTCCTAGGAAATAAGTACCCCTATGCAAAGGCTCATGGAAAAATGCAGACAGAAATCATTGTACACAGAATATGTTCCTGTTTCACTGGATGAATTAACCAAAGCAGAGGTCACCATAATTAAGTTAGTTCAGGTTGAAGCCTTTCAGTCTGAGTTTCAATCGCTAAATGGAAATAATTGTGATGCCAAATGTGTCACGAAAACTAGTCGTCTGTATAAGCTAGATCCCTTTATTGATGATGATGGATTAATTAGAGTAAGTGGTAGTTTACAGAGAAGTAATTTTGATGTCTATGTCAAACACCCTATAATCTTACCAGAGTCATATTACTGACTTGATAATACTGTATGCCATTACCATCAGAAAGTTTAACATCAAGGTAGAAACATGACATTAAATGATAAAGATCATCTGGCTACTGGATAATAAATGCCTCTTCTTTGGTAAAAGGACATATATCTGTGTGTGTTAAGTATAGAAGAGTCAGACATGAAATCCTTACACAGAAGATGGCAGATTTAGCCAAAGATAGGTTAGGAATGTCTTCTCCATTTATGTACAGTACAGTTGATTACTTTGGTCCATTTGAGATAAATCCCAGCCCGAGAAGAACCCTAAAAGAGTTCAGAGGTCTGGTTAAACAAATCATTTATAACTAACTAACATTTGAGATAAAAGGCAGAAAAGAGTTAAAAAGATATGGTGAATTGTTTACAAGTATGTCAACCAGGGCAATACATATAGAGACTGCCAATTCCCTCAGTACTGATTCATTTTTAAATGCACATAGAAGATTTGTATGTAGGGGAGGTGTCTGTGTACAATCAAGGTTTGATCAAGGCAGCAGTTTTGTTGGTGCTCAACAAGAACTTAAAAAAGGGCTAAGGGAAATGAATGCTAACAAGATTAAACATGTACTGTTACAGGACCAATGCAATTTTGTGATTTTTAAGATGAACCCACCCCATGCAAGTCACATGGGTGGAGTCTGGGAGAGACAAATTAGATCAGTGAGGAGTGTTTTGAATGTCATATTATTTGATCACAGTAAAATTCTAGATGATGAATCCTTACAAACATTCATGGTTGAGGCTGAGAATATTGTAAATGGACATCCACTGTCCACTGATAACCTAAATAATCCCTTCAGCTCAGAACTTCTGACTCCTAATCATTTTCTTACAATGAAGTCAAAGGTAGTTTTACCTCCACCTGGAAATTTTGTAAAGGAAGGTTGATTTATTAATAAAAAATGGACAAGAACACAGAATCTTCTCAATCAGTTATGGCACAGGTGGCAAAGGGAGTATTTAAATTCTCTTCATGTTAGACAAAGATGGTCAAAACCTCAGAGGAATGTGCAAACTGGTGACAAAGTAGTATTAAAAGATTATAATCTACCTTGCAATCAATGGTGCTTATGTTGTGTAATAGAATTCATGTCAGATGAGACTGGACATGTCAGAAGGGTTAAGTTAGTCTTGTCAGATTCTAGTCTAGACGCTAGAGGTAAACGTAACAAGACCACCACAGTTTTAGGAAGGCCTATTCACTCTGTAGTATTATTATTAGGATACGAACCAGGGAAATCCTCATCAGGGAGCACCTAAACTATATATTTTTTATGTGATACAGTATACGCAGCCTTGTACTATTTCATGTTTATACCTCAGTAGTATAGCTTTAACCTGTAAATTACTCTCACAATTTAGGGGAACCATTGCAGCTGTCAGTAGACAGCTATGTAAGATTTTGTAAGAAGCATCACCAACTTGTGATGGGTGGCTTCTTCGTAATATTAAGAAACATCACCATCTTGTGATGGGTGTCTTTTTCTTGGAAAAAACAGCACAAAGAGAGAAGGGACTGGGTTTTCTGGAAGGGTAGAAGACATGAAGGACCTAATTTGTGGCAATATATTCTCTTATTATTTTGTAAACCCATTTGTATTTATCAATTGTTTGTACCAACCTAGTGCCAAAACGTAAGCACTCAAAATTGTCTACAGTATTCTTGTTCCTACAGTTATCTTCATACACAGGCCATTATTAGACCAAAAAATAAAGATGAATGAATAAAAAACTGTATCTCCGGAACATGAAGCATAATACATAAGGCAACATCATGGCACACTAGAAGGCATGTGGATGCAAACAAAGCCAAGTCAAAGATCTCCACCGCCATTAGACTATCCTCAACTAAATGCGGATACAGTCAAGCGCAATGCTCCAACAAAAACCTGTCAAACTGAAAAAGATCTCCAATTAGAACTTTTCTTCCAGTAGAGGGCAACAGGAGGAGACAGATGACGACAGGAAGCAACACCTGGTGACAGGAGGCAACAGCAGCTGAGTACCTGCCTCGCATCCATGGCCCGATGAAAGGGAGACAGAGAAACACAGTCTGAAGTGACTCAGCTGAGTCCACACGAGTCAGCTGAACTAAAGAAAACAAGATGCCAAAAGAAAATGGGAAATGTTGGGAGGCGGGGGGAAGAGGAGTTACAATGACTCCTGCCTTGTCCAAAAGTGAGTCAACAAACTTGAGAGCATTCCCATATGACACATCCTTCGAAAGCTATGTAGCTAGAATAATATCTAGCTTGGAAACAACAGAAGATACTGTAATCATGGTAGATTTGGAAAGAGAAATATTAACTGAGGCAGAAGCATGAGATTTGCCGGTAGCTGAATAAAAAATGTGTAAAGAACAAACAAGTGCATTTCGAAGGAGAAGGAGGAATAGGCTAGAGGACAAGGATTTAGAATGAGCAAAAGCCGAAGAGATTGGTTAAACAATCAACTGAGCTGACATAACATCAAAATAAGTAAAACTCGCTATAGACATATTTTTAATAAACTGTCCACTGTATACCCATATACAAGCAGTCCTCGCATATCTGCATTTCGGTGTTATGATGCTTGGCTAACGATATCGATAACCAGATCTTCGGCAAAGGTAAGCAATTTTTACCATAACTATTGGCAATCACCCAAGAACAGAACCCCCACCTTTAACCGAGGACTGCCTGTAAATACAGTCATCCTATCAGTGCTAACCTCAAACTACATGCTGATGACACCATAAGTCGCCCCGTAGCAAAGATTAACATTTACACAATCTTTCGGCTAACACAACATGAGACTGTGTGAAAAATGGAGAGACAGGTGACGGAGGGCACAAAACCACATTGCCCAGAGAACCGACCTAGTTCCCTGGCAACGGACTTTCCAACTGTCACAGGGCAGTCCAAGGCTCGGGCTACAGATGGGCGAGGGCACCGACGCCTTACCTCTTATAAGGTAACATGAAAATGATCGAACACTATGAGGGGACCTGGACCGGTTCCATAAACAATTCAGACAAACTTTGTACTGTACTGACCAAAAAGGTTTACATCTTGTTCTATCTCAATATACTTTTCCTGAACTGAAAAGGGAGCAGAAGGCAGAGCTAAAGCATTAGCAGAGGAAAGGCCTAGACTGAGTATGGATAACAACAGACGAAGGACCTGGAGAAGGGGAGAACTGACAGATTGATAACCTGACCTAACTAATTGCTTTTGCAATATCTGCTTCCCTTCTCTTCCTATACTGATGAACTTAAAAAGAAAGTCCTTCAAAAATCCATAATTCCTCACATCTATTCCTAAGATCACACTTTATACCACTGCAGCCAGAGTAAACAGTATGTATCTCCTGAAAAAACCAACATCCTACTGCTGTAATACCGTAATCATTCCTACAAAACCCGACGTTCTGAGCCTTGAGTCCAATGGAGGTATCCAAGGAAAAATAAATGCACAGTATCGTGATAGCAGCAAACAGCCATGAAATAACAACAAGCACCTGTGCACAATGGCGGCAACGAGAATTCTGACATGAGCTAAAACATTTGAAACATACCTGGTGGAGAACATGTGTACTAGACAGTCATCTGGGCAGCTATTTGACCTTTTGTTTGAACGCCGACTCGTCTATCGGCGCAGAGATATAAGCTACCTTTAACAATAGGTAAGATTCATCCCAAATAATGTATTATAAATTCCTCAGAATGATCTCCTCTACGAAAAGGATAACTAAAAAACACCCTATTCCAGTTTTACAATGTTGCTGTTGCAGCCTAATGTTCATGTTTCAGTTTTTTGCCACTTGTTTCATTTGTTCTCTACAAGGTGCCATTTGTTTAATTTGTTCTCTACAAGGTGCCTTACTGTTTACAGTTTTGATGGAAAATCTGTTATTTCAGTTTTTACTATTTGTTCAGTGTAAGCATTTTCCTATCAATTTGATCAGAAGTACAATGAACTCATTTTCCTAACAATTTGTTCTAACGTGTTTTTTCATGTGTGCAGCATATTTGTATGGTATCACAAACTTCTGCAGCCCATCAATAAATGCACCTTACATAGCAAGTGGTATAGGTGCCTGCTGTTTCTAGCTCAGAATTCTGAATCCTTGAGTATGTGTGATTAAAAAATCATCTACTCATTTCAACAACTATTTAGTCACAGATGTGTAATTCTTTGGTCATCTTTCATTATCAAAAGTTTTCTAGAACTAATATGTTACATATGTGTAATTCTTTGGTCATCTTTCATTATCAAAAGTTTTCAGTTTTATTCAGAAATCTATTTTTCATTATCAAAAGTTTTCAGAACTATTTATTCACAGATGTGTAATTCTTTGGTCATCTTTCATTATCAAAAGTTTTCTATATTTATTCAAGATGTTTTCTTTGGTCAACTTTTCTATATTTATTCACAGATGTGTAATTCTTTGGTCATCTTTCATTATCAAAAGTTTTCTAGAACTATTTATTCACAGATGTGTAATTCTTTGGTCATCTTTCATTATCAAAAGTTTTCTAGAACTATTTATTCACAGATGTGTAATTCTTTGGTCATCTTTCATTATCAAAAGTTTTCTAGAACTAGATGTGTAATCTATTTAGTTTTCTAGAACTATTTATTCAGATGTGTAATTTTTTGGTCTTCTTTCATTATCAAAAGTTTTAGAACTATTTATTCACAGATGGGCCTTTTGTCTTCTCATTATCAAAAGTTTCTAGAAAAAACAGAAATTTTTTCTTCTCATTATCAAAAGTTTTTAGATTGTCAAAAATTCTCTGTGATTGTCAGCTCTAATTATTTTCTTAAACAGATCAAAGAGTTAGTTTTTTAACTCTCCAAAGGCTTGATCTGATTTCTTAAATTACAACTTTTAAAAATTTTTTTAATCGGGTTAAATGAAAACAGTGACTCTAACTTTAGCTGATTTGTTTCCAAAACTTGACATTTGTTGTTGATTTTATTCTGAACATTCACAAAAAATAATTGTTAATGTTAGTATTACTTTAAATTCTATACATATGGGGACTGCATCACATGAACTACTCACCAAGTACCCAAGGGTCAAATAAATATGACCAATTCTAGAATAGTCCAAATGCCTTGTGTGTCATTTCTTTTGATATAATGGTGCAGTACTGTATTCCATATTCCAACATTAAACTTGATCTATTTATATATGATGGGTTTTAAGGATGTTATATGATCACTATTTGGAATATCTACATGTGACCCAATCATAACATTAACAGCTGTAGGCTGCTTGATCAAGTTTCTTCATTTCCTTTCATGCCTACATGGGAAGGAATCTAACTTATTTCTTTATTCTCACCTTCCTCTTATAAAATGTTAGGCAAAAATTGAATGTGTTTTGCAAGGGTATTTTTAGGATTCTAATTTTGAAGGCGCCTTCTCTAGGACTTCTACAGCCACTGATAATTCTATATTTCTATGATGGCATATATCTAATAATTTTAATGGCTGATCCTTTTGCATATATAGGTAGTAATTCTGCTCATTCTGCTATGGAAACAGCTGCTCATTCTGCTATGGAAACAGCAGCAATGTTAGGTACGGAAACTTATGTTTTGTTAGATGAATTAGCTGCTAATCCAACACCTGATGAGATGTAGACACACCAACTGTTTATATCGTACATGTTCTATTGCATATTGTTTATGGTAATCAAATATTTTAAGTGTGTGTGCAAGTTTGTACCTTAGGCATAATCCAAGGAGGAGGTGCTTTTAGAAGTTAAAAAAAGGCTGAGAACTTTTCTTTCTAAATAGCTAAACAGCTTTTTGGATAATCATTTATTGCTGTTCTTGAAATCAAATACTTTCTTTAAAGCTTACCAATTTAACATTTGCTTGAAATAATGTTCTTGTAAGTAATAATGTATGTGCTAATTTCTCTTCTTAATGAATGAATGATAGGCAATGCATGCCTTGAGTGAGTTATTTTAGGTGTTCATAAATTTGGTGACTGGCAAGAAATTTCTAAAATTTGGTGACTGGCAAGAAATAAGATGTAAATTTTGGAATTTTGGCATGAGTTACAAAATATCAGTATGAAAAATGTCATAGAAGTACTCATTAATTATAATTAAAAAGCAACTGGCAATATAAACTATTTGTCATATGGGCATCAGAGTAAATATAAAAACACTTTGACTGAAGTACTCATATTTAACTAAAATCAAAATACTAAATGAGCATCTGATATGAAACTTTGAGGAATACACTTTTCTAATATCTGAAAACAAATACTGTACTGTACTATGGACAAGCATAGCTACTACAGTATTATAAATTCTGACTGACAAAATATTTCATAATTTACATTCTGGCATTTTGAACATGATTGGGAAAATAAAAAATTTATTGACAACAGAAGCACAGTAGTCCCTACAGACACTTACTTAACAACCTACCTATTCAATGACAACATGGAATTATGACCAGCAATCCCTCCAGTTGGTTTGACAAAGGCAAGCATGTCAAAGTCATAAAAAATTGTGGAGCTTCCTAATGTAATGAATTTTGATGTTGAAATAGAAAAAGTTACAGAATTAGTGGAGATCATGGGAGATTTGACTATTAGTGTTCAAAGTGCAGCAGCACTTGGAGGAGCAAGAAGAAAGTTTTGAAGAGGTACAAAAGTAGTTCACTGTAAAGGGGTCAGCTACTCAGGAGTCCTCCCCTCTCACTTCCCACCCACCCCATCTCTTCTGCCTCTGATGGATTAGTCCAATCATAACTAAATTTATGAGCAGTTAAATTTGCAAACAGAATGAAAACAAACAATATTTTGGGTGAAATATATGAAACTATTTAAAAGTTTATGTATTAAAATATTTTAAAACATTTAATTAAATAACGTTATGTAAATGATTGTGTTTTGTTATGTGAAGTCAATGTGTAATCCTATTCCACAGGCTAGCCTGCATGTATTACAGTAAACTATGTACTGACTGTGCACCCTCTCTCTCTCTCTCTCTCTCTCTCTCTCTCTCTCTCTCTCTCTCTCTCTCTCTCTCTCTCTCTCAATGCTGGACAGTTCAGTACAGCACTGCAGTACTGTACTGTTGTGTTACATCCATATATTTTTCAGTTTGAGTGTACATGTGTATACAAAAACACATGCTTTATATTAAAGTCTTCCTAAAAAAATTTTTTTTAACAAAGGATAATCCCAATCTTATGCTGTATAAGAGAGAGAGAGAGAGAGAGAGAGAGAGAGAGAGAGAGAGAGAGAGAGAGAGAGAGAGAGAGAGAGAGAGAGAGAGAGAGAGAGAGAGAGAAGGGGGTTGTGGAAGTAATTGTGCAATAAGTGCTAGTTTCAGTATGTTTGTGTCTGTTGTCAAATGCAACAATGAATGTACATGTCTGTCATCTGCTTTACTAATGTACCATTTAAGAATAACAACACTATGAAAAATAGGTACTGTCTACTGATACTGAATGATGAAATGACAATTCAGGATACACATGACATTTTAGAAGATCCCAGAGGATTTTACGGTAATGTGTAACAGAGCTGATTTCCACTACAGTATACAGTACACTGCTGTATAAACTTTTCTGTTTATTACAGTTTTTACAGCACACTACTGTATAAACATTTCAAAATATATTGAAAATGCTAAAAGTAGTGCAAGGTGGCACTCAAGCAATACCTAAAGGCTGTCGATACACCCTAACTACCAGTTCAGTATACAGTACTTAAAATATCAGTAAAGGGCACCTCCTAACTTACAGACCCATTCTCTTACCAATCCAGTTGTAGGAATGGGACTCGGTCATTAAGTGATGAGTTTCTGTACAGTATAAGGCAATAGGAGTCACTGTACGGTTGAATCTGTATGCACTGAATTATGGTAATCTCTAACTGGCTCAGTTTGTCTAAATACTATTTTCCCTTCCTCAATGTAAGATAAATTACTAGCACTGGATTTGGATGCAACCAGCTCTGTAATTTCCTTTCCCCCCTACTTCTTCCACCATGCCCCAGTTCATTTGAGGATTTGTAGTCTGTCACCTGAACTATCAAATAAAGTAAAAGGTGAAAGTCCTTAATACTTGGCAGATCAATAAGAGACATTTGTTGCCTTTTACTTAAAACCTACAAGTAAAGCAAGGCTTAAAAGTCCTTAACGTTTGAGAGATCAGGCACAGCATTTATTGTCTGTTACTGAAACCATCAAATAAGATTTAAAAGTCCTTAATGTTTCAAGAGATCATTTTGAGGAATTTTTCAAATCAAGGAATAAGTGGTTTTACACAAGTGATTTCACACAACTGGATTTCTGCACATTCATATTTAGAAAAATACTGATATGAAACTCACTCTTCAAAATTTTTCTGATTACTGAACTATCAAATCAAACTATTACGTAACCTAATTTTCCATTAACACTTCCAAAAACATATTTATGACAAATTTACATAAGATCAATAACTTGATAACCTAAATTTTGTTGTCATCCAACTTTTCTATGGAAATGCAAAGGGAGAAAACTTTTAGGAGGTATGGAGCAGGGAAACTTCAACAAATGTGCAAGTTAATGCTTCTGGGCTACGCTAGGCAAGGTTGTTGGATTAGAAAACATCCTTCTCAGCATGACAATAATCTAGCATTTTTGAAGGTAAATAGTCCTCATATAATAATCATGATGGGAGAGGGCATTCATTCAAATCTAACAACCAAAACCACTATGTGTCCTGGTTTGCTCTGAAGCTTGCTATGCTAGAACAAATTTTACATTTTTACAAGGTCTCTCTCATTCCTTACATTACTGAACATCAATAAAGAATATAAGTATCCGTAAATATTTTTGACTTTATGAAATTCCAATGATTGTTTACTGATAATGTCTACAAGTTGAAACATGATAAAAATTTAAGTACAGTAACATCCATTAAGACTTATGAAATATGCAACACATACTAATTTCAACTGTATATATAACATATAGAAAAAATTTAATAATACCCATTAAAGTGTCTGAGTCAATAATGCTCATTCTCCAACGGTTCACAAAATATCAAGGTTATATAATTACACAGCTGTTAATATAAAAAAGAAAAAATTAATGTATAACAAGCAGTCAATGCTGTGATCAAACACACACCAGACAAAAACATTTCCTTCTAAAGGTCTTAAGATTCCTGTTCTTGGGAAAACAATGGAATTAGGAAAACAAGGACATCCTCAGTGGAAACTGATCCTATTCACTGACTACCACAGGAAAATAAAACAGTATTTAAGCAATCGGCCTTGTCATATAGAATTCCTTCACCATTAACCATAAGTCAATGATACTTACTTAAAAGATGTAGTCTCGCCCGTTTTTTCTAAGGTGAAGATTGCATAACAATATCCATCTGTAATGCATTCTTTAGTAGGGCAGTCTGAGCATACGCACCTCAAAAGCCCTTCCTTTATTGGTGGCTTGAGTGGAATAACCCCTGTAAAAGATTAAAAAAGATAATACAACTAAACCAATTACAAAAAATTGAAAGTTAAGTTCTATAAATACTGTATGTTGATTTAAACAAACTGTATCCAGAACACAGGAAAAAGAAAGGCCTTGAAAGAACAATAAGTGATATGCAAATGTTTCATCTTCCAAGACAACAAGTAGTCTTAAAATTGTCGGCAAAATGCAACACATGAAGTAAATATGTCCACTTTTTTCTTCGGAATATGTATTCACAAAAACCCAAGGACAATAAAGTGTGCTTTCTTTTTTTTTTGCATGAGATGCTATGTTTTGTCATTTACTTATATAAAAATAGTACCAATTACTACCAAATCACAGTTGCAAACTTTCTTTTGGTAACAAAATCTATATCCCTAACTCTGCCAGGATGGGCTATGAAGCCATGGGACAGTTTCCTACATCCTAAAGAGAATCCTATACCAAAGGAGAGTTAACAAATCTGCCAGCCAACCATGATGACTGTCCATGGAACAGAACCCTTAGACCAAGGTGTTTAACATTAGTTGAGGACAAAGGAACTGAGTGTGAGCAATCAGAACCACTGTCAACAAACCTAGACTACCCATCTATGAACAGCTGGTCTGGGAAAGCAGCCATGAGCATTAACGTGCACAAGCACTGAGGAAGATCAGCAACAAGGATCGGCTCAGCTCTGAGCTGGGGTATAGTTACACATGAAAGTCAACATTATGTATGAGAGAAGGGTTATGGAAAGCTAACCATTTGGTCACACCCACAGATCTAATGAAAATCTTCCATTTAATTGGATCCAAACAGGAAATGCAGACTCTTCCTCTTGGACCTCCAGAGAGACAGCCAAAATGCCAGAGTCTATGGCATTCATCTCAGGTCACAAGTAAATTCATTATCTCTTTGTCTAATCCTCACCAGGAACTGCCTTCCCTCCTCATGGAGGTGATGTTCAGGCAAAACCCTGTAAGACTATGTGAGAAGACTTTTAGGATCTCTCCTTCCCCTTCCAACAGTCTAAGAGGAGGAAGAGGAAGAAAGGAGGAAAATGTATGCCTGTGCTTCTTTGCCTTTTTACTACTAAGCCTCTTACTCTTGTATCCCAAAATTTCAGAAAAGATTGAAGTAGGTGTCTGCTTAAGTACTGTTTCCAAGAGTACAAGTGGATAGAAGAACTGCAGGGATTTCTCCAACAAACCAAAACAACAACTGCAGAGTAAGTGGCAATGCCTTACAAAGCAGGAATCATCAGGAAACCCCTTAGCAGTACTTATGCAGCCAAGATAAACTACCAAACGACAGATCCCTGAGAATGCCAATGGACGATGACACAGCCTTCTGGCACTCCTCAGATCCTAATATAAACCCTGGAGATGCCAGCAATGCAGGCCTAAGAGGGGAAGGTACAGAGGCACAGTGACTACTGGACGAGTATCTGTCCAGTCACAAGCAGACAGCAGGTGCTAGGACTCCTCTTCATGCAAATACACCTCATGGATCAGGAAATCTTGGGAGACAAACAAAAGCACTGAGAGGTGGTTAGGGTTTTTGGCAAGAAAGGGTGAAAAACACACACACATCATGAGAAGTGTGTTAACTCTACAAGACAAAAGCATAATATAGGTAACTGCTCTTTAAAATGGAAATATCCATGTAGCAAATACAATCTGTGTACTGTATATATAAATAAGGCACCATTAAGCACAGCACATCTATTGTTAAATTACAGCTTTGACTCCCTCTTGAACCGAATCTATAAATGAGGTCAAAATCATAATCAAGAAACAAATAATTATCCATGAACAAATATAGCTTAAAAAGTAAGTCAGGATACAGAGGTGAGATGACTGCACAAGATGGCAACATACGGAAAAGTGAGTAGTATTGAGAGGTGAGTTATACCCTTGCTTTAGGGTACAATCAGGATTTTTGTTTTTTTGGTTCACTTTCCTGATTTTTAGAAAACTGTGTAGGACAAGCTAATAAGAGAGCAAAAGTTGCTTGGTAGATTATCAGGAAAATGCCTTCTACTTTACCTAATCTTTTCCTTCTAGGCTTTTCATATTTTCTAAATCCATCCTGACTGCCCTCCGCCAGTTGTTATGGCAAACCTGGTAGGTTTCTTATTGCCGTACAAGACGTGCTGGCTCAACCTAGTCGACCAGTTGCTTCCGGTGCATTTTTAAGTGACATATGGTCAGGTTTATAAATTTTTTCAATAAGTAAAATTTTGGTAAATAACGTACATTCTATTTTTGTAAATTATGTACACTGTATTATCACTGCTTATTGTTCTGTTGATTTTTATTATGTTACTGTTCTTATGAGTCTCTTTATTAGTTTTGCTACTAATTTTATGTTGTAAATTTTAATTCTTTCCAGAGACATTGAGCTGAAACCTGGGCCTGCTGCTCATTACTGCAAGAAACACTGCAGAGTACTTTATTTAACTATTCAGGGCTTAAGGTCAAATTTTCTTGATCTTCAGAGTTTTCCGTAACTACAATGTGATGTTTCTGTCCGAGACACTTGTAAGTAGGAACACGTCAAAAGTTGAATTTTTAGCCCTAGGGTCTGATGGTCAACTTTACTTATTGTTGTACCATCCCACACATGCAAAGTATGGCTGTATGTATACATATAAGTCCAGATGACCTATTTATCAAATGAAAAACTTATGAGTGTAGTTGCCATGAAGTTCTTTGTTTTAAGACTTTCAATATGTTCTACAATGTTTACCTATTTGCTGTTTAGCACAATCCAAATATTGACAATCCTATAGTACATATGACTGTCTCTTGGAGAGGATTAGTATGGCTCAGTCACAGGATTCTTAAGCTACATTTGTTGTATGTGGAGGCAGCAATGCAAAGCACACTGAGTGACTTAATTCAAATTCTGCAGATCAACATGGCTGGTCTGTTCTTGAGTTCTGTGTATCCTCCAATTTTCTCTAGATAACTGAGGAACCTATGCAATTTCTGGTAATACAATACAGCAGTTTAGACCTCATATTCACAGATGTTCCAGCTATCATTAAGTCCAAGGTCTGCAAGTACAAATGCACTTCCAATCACTGTGCCACTGAGATGGAAATATGTCAATCAGTATATTCTTAATGCCACCAATGGAAAAAAAACGGTCTGGTTGAAATCTAGAACCAACTGGAATTGTATTACTGAGGCTGGTTAGGCACTTAATTTCAGATGATATGTCAGACCCAGATCCCAAGAAGTAGTTAAACGAAATGTTGATGGCTAGTTTAATAATGTCCCTAGAAAGGTTGCAAAATTCAGGACACACTACCAGCTAAAGTTTGATGATACATGTAGACGAGCTTACCAGGACAAACAGACCAAATTTAACATGGAGACAAAATCGTTCAGATGAAAATTACATAATTTTTGTTTAGATGAAAATTAAATAATTTTTGTTGAGTCATGCCATGCTGTGAATAGAATTTACCACTGGTCTGCTGGTATAGTGGTTAGTGTTGTGGAATGTCACTCAGATGTCATGGGTTCGTGTCTCCTCCAAGGCGATGAAAAATTATTGGCTCTGTATCATGATCAGTTACTGCTGTAGTGTGGGGTCTGCAGTGGGAGGTTGAAACCAACATTCTTAGGAAGCTTGAATTTCAAGTCAATAGCCCCTGTGCGCTTGTTCCATATGAATAGGTTTCATCCAGTGAAATAATAATAATAATTATATAATAGTCTTGTTAAACACAATGGCAGCATTAGTGGAACTGATTTTATAGACGGTCTTGTCGATTCTTCTTGTTATTTTCTTCTCATCAGGGCTGATATTTGCTAATAACTGCCTGATGTTCATAGTCCGGGTAAAGAAATGGTTTTTTGTAGGTTCATTTTAATATCATCAGATCATATGAAGTTAAAATTAGCGTGTGGTCGCCGTAGTTTCTGGGACTCGCAATCAAATCTGGGAATCTCCTCCATCGTGTTTCTAAGGGGCGTAGTGGAACTCCAACGTTTCTAACTGTATCGTCAGTCCATTCTCAAGGAAGAATTGAAAAGAGTGTCTGCTACCTTCAAATATAATAATAATAATAATAATAATAATAATAATAATAATAATAATAATAAAAATAATAATAATAAAAGGATTTTGACAAAGGAAAAAACCTATTTCTGGAAAGAGGAAACGTGTCACCCGGTGAAATAGTCCATTCAGCACTTATTTCTGGTAAATTGGCATCATCTACCTACCAGAGAAAGCTAAATGAAATGCTGGAGTTAATAGATGATGCGTAGCTTGATTACTAGATGGAGTCTAAGGAAAAGGGTGAACTAGCAAAACATCGAACCTTTCCTATAGAGATTCCCAATGTCAAAAGTCCCAACGAGGATGTGCCGATACTGATACATGCACTACTTTTTGTACAAAAAGGCAACACTTCCCCGCATTCCATGTTAAGCACCCACCTCTAGAATAAGTTTATCAAGGGAGGGAGAGAATGAAAAACTGATGGTTTCTTTCATTTATTTTTCCAAAATGATTTTTAGCCTTTGTCAAAAGATTAGAAGATTCTATATTTTTAGGTTGAAATAGTAACAGAGAAATAAACATCATTCTTATGCTATTAAAGACTTAAATAGAAACGTTGAAAACTACACACCAATTTCTATTCTCCTGAACATAAAGTTGGGTCCTTATTTTTTCATGTAATGAAAATAATGTGGTCACCGTCTAAGATCATGGCTTGTTAGCTGGAGTGATGTTTAGCGTATAGGAAGCTAGCTAGATACCCCTCAGTGCCCTTTAGATTTTATCGTGGCCAATTGCAGAAATGTTGTTGATATGGGTTTTGAGTGTAGAGTAATTCAAACAGATTTTATTATCATGGCCTCATTATTATTTTTGTCACTCACTTCTCTATAAACTTTGGGGATCTTATTTTCATTGGTACATATCTTTTTTACTTTGTTTTCAAATTTTGTTTATTTTGTGCAAGTTTGTGTTGACTTCCTGATCAAGTGCTGTCTTGCATTTAGGCTACTGGTTCATGGCCTATTCGGCAGTATTTTGGCTTTATTTTGCCTTGTTTTAGACTCACTTTGTTAACTGTAAAACATGATTTTCATTGTTACATTTAATTTTTGACCTTGTGCTTGGATGCTTTTGAATTTTGGGATCTTTCATTTAACTGAGAAATCGGTCATGTCCCTTCACGTCCATGTCGGGTTGGGCCTGCCTACCTCCTAAATGTACAAAAACAATTTTGTTTTATTATGATTTTTTTTTTTTGAGTTATTTGTAGCCCATCCATCCCTCTCCTGGATTCCTTCCTTTACATCGAGCCTGAGTTAGGTTATTCTAGGGGTTTTTTACTAACACTTTTTCTTTTGAGGAAAAATCTAATGCCACACATCAATTTAGAGTTTTATATAAGGATCATATATTTATATCAGTGTTTTATGTCAATGCAACCTGTTTTAGGTTGTTTTGACCTTGGATATTTGCTAGAACACTGTTCTTCCTGTTTCGAGTTTTCACTTAGGCTAATGTTTCCTAATATTAGCTTTGGAATTGGACCATCAACAGATAGCCTATCCTAGTTCAATTTCTTTGGGTTGTTTAATTGTACTGACCGGGAGTGCTCTCCCACTCCTGTTCCCCACTTACAAAGTAAGTGACTATATTCTATTTTGTGATTGAAGTCCCCTTCTCTCCCTTTTAAATTTTGCCACTTATTCTACAACTAATTTGTTTTCAAAATTTTCTTGTGGAGCAAATTTCCTTATTTTACCTCTAATTTCATTTGTTTTGCATTGAAAAATTGATGTCACTTTTCAAAATTAACTGAGTTGGCACTCCACCTGGACCTGTTGAATGACCAGGAGTGCTCTCCCCACTCCTGTTCAACCCTTTTATCTTTCATTGCTCTCCTGGTCGTGAAAACAATTGTTTTCTCTCGCTCTTGCTCAACTCTTACATTCTAGAGAATATTCAATCATGTAGTGCTGTCCCATTTTGCAACAAATTGGAAACCTCTAGCCTATCCTTTTCCTTTTATGGTGAATTTTTCCCTTCTTTTTCCTTCCTACACGTTCGCACTCACTGTTGGGATCTCAGAAATTAGCTTTCCACCTAACTGTTGTCCGTAATTTTTGCACTGTTCTATTTACTACCTGTTCATAAAGTTTTGTTATCTTGTGTACTTTCATGTGCAATACAACAGCTAACTCATGGTTGTAGTGTTTATCAGTTTTGAAATATTCCCCACCGCTAAATCACGATAACCTCCTCCGGGTTTTCAACCTTGGCTCAACTTTGACTTCCAAATGGTAAAAAACCTGATATTTTTCAAACATGATAAAATAAGGTTTGTTCATACTTACCTGGCAGATATATATATAGCTGTATTCTCCTGAAGGTCCGACAGAATTTCAAATTTCTCCGGCGGCTGGTCTGTGGCCGGTCAGGTGGTTAGTACCCATTCCGCCAGCATGCCTGGGAGGACTTATCAGGAACCATTCCCATTTTCCATTCAGATTTTCATAGTGCCGTTGTCTCCTGAGGGGAGGAGGGTGGGCACTACGAATATATATCTGCCAGGTAAGTATGAACAAACCTTATTTTATCATTAAAATATCATTTTGTTCATGAAACTTACCTGTCAGATATATATATAGCTGAATCGCACCATTGGCGGTGGGCAGAGACAGCATAGGATTGAGAAACAAAACAATGTAGATGATTACACATCTTGGTTCCTTACCTTTTAGCATAGCTGACTTCGTGATTACTGTCACCCAAGTCTGCATCTGCTTTACTGGAGTTTCCAACGAGGTAGAGACCTATAAGGTTGGAGAGTTCCAGATGATCTGTCAACGGGGACGTGACCACTATGTGCCCAGATCATAGCCCTCAAGAAGGAAGCAAAGAGACAAAAATAACCACCTGACCTACCAAACATCGTGACTAGTTAAAAACTAAGGAAAGGGAAGACTGCCCCCACACAGTCTACCCACAACCATAAAAACACAACCAAAAAATTTTTTTAAAACTATTCCTAACCATACATTAAAGGATAGGATGGGTACTGCCTCCTTCTCCCAAGATCGTACCAGCCGAAACGTAAGGTCCCAATGAACAGCAAGACTCATACACTGTTCTTACGTCCTTTAGGTAATGAGAGGCGAACACAGAATGACTTCTCCAAAAGGTGGCATTCATAATCTCGTTCAGAGCCATGTTCTTTTGAAAGGCTACTGACGTTGCAACAGCCCGAACCTCATGCGCTTTAACTTTCAAAAGTTCAAGTCACTCTCCTGACAACTCTTATGCGCTTCCTGAATGGTGGACCTCAAGAAGAAAGCCAGCGCATTCTTTGACATGGGGACGTCAGGTCTTCTCACCGAGCACCATAACCTATCCGCAAGACCTCTCGACTCTTTTGTCTTGTTCAAGTAGAACTTTTAGAGCCCGAACAGGGCATAGCAGTCTTTCTGGTTCCTGACCCAGAATACCCGCCAAACCTTTCAATTCAAAGGACTTGGGCCAGGGGTGAGACGGGTTCTCATTCTTGGCAAGAAAAGACGGTTGGAGAGAACACACCGCATCGTCTCCTTTAAAACCAACAGACTTAGATATTGCATGAATCTCACTGATTCTCTTTGCAGTAGCGAGAACTAAAAATAAAGTCTTCTTTGTTAAGTCCCTCAAAGAAGCAGCATGAAGGGGTTCAAAAGGGCTTTGCATCAGGAACTTAAGAACTACACGTCCAAGTTCCAAGATGGAACCAAAAACTGATGCACCTTAGTCGTCTCGAACGACCTAATGAGGTCATGGAGGTCCGTATTGTTGGCGATATCTAATCCTCTGTGCCGAAAGACCGCCGACAACATACTCTTATACCCCTTAATAGTAGAGACTGCCAGCTTCGGAACTTCCCTAAGGAAAAGAAGGAAGTCTGCAATCTGGCTCACAGTGGTCGAGGAAGAGGAAATCCTCTGCGCCAGTACACCACTGCCGAAATACGCCCACTTCGATTGGTAAACCGCGATCGAGGATGTTCTCCTGGCTCTGCGCGATCGCTCTTGCCACCTGCTTCGAAAAACCTCTCGCTCTCGCCAGCATTTCGATAGTCTGAACGCAGTCAGACCGAGAGCGGAGAGGTTTTGATGGTATCGTTCGAAGGGGGCTGTCTGAGTAGATCTGGACGAAGAGGTAACACCCTTGGAAAGTCTACCAGAAGCGACATTACCTCCGGAAACCACTCCTTGTAAGGCCAATACGGAGCGATCAGAGTCATCCTCGTGTCTTGCGACGACGCTAACTTCCTGACCACTTCTCCCAGGATCTTGAAGGGAGGGAAAGCGTAAAGGTCCAGACGAGACCAGTCCCAAAGAAGGGCGTCTATTGACACTGCTCCTGGATCCAGGACAGGAGAGCAGTAAGCGGAAGCCTGTTGTTCTTTGATGTTGCAAACAGGTCTACTAAGGGACGACCCCATAAACCCCACAGTTTTTGGCACACCTCCTGGTTCAGAGTCCACTCTGTCGGGAGCAGTTGATGACGACGACTTAGCAGGTCCGCTCTCACGTTCTGAACGCCTGCTACAAACCTCGTCAAGATCGTAACGCTCCTGGAACTCGCCCACAACAGGATCTCTTTCGCAAGAACGAACAGGGAACGAGAATGAGTGCCTCCTGTTTTTTCAGGTAAGATAGAGCAGTGGTATTGTCCGCTTTACCTGGACTGTGCGACCGGACACTTGATCTTGAAGAATCGAAGGGCTAGAAAAATCGCCCCAATTCCTTCATATTGATATGCCAGGCCACCTGTTCCCCTCTCCAGATGCCTGACACTTCTCTCTTCCCCAGTGTTGCTCCCCACCCCGACATTGACGCTCGGAGAACAACACTAGGTCGGGGTTCGGAAGGCTGAGAGACACGCCCTCTGAAAGCCTCGAGGATCCAACCACCACCTGAGATGCTCCTTCACTTCGAGGGAAAGTTTGAGAGACAACTCGAGATTTTCCTTGTCTTCCCAGTTGTCTTGCAGGAAGAACTGAAGAGGCCTGAGATGTAGTCTCCTAGGAAAACAAACTTTTCCAGTGAGGAAATGGTCCCCAGCAGACTCATCCACTCCCTCACCGAACAGGTTTCTTTCCCTAGGAAGGCCAGGACTTTTCCGTAGCACAGCTGTTGACGTTCCGGGACGGAAAAGCCCGAAAAGCCACTGAGTCCATCTGAATCCCCAGATACACGATGGACTGCGTTGGGGTCAGGTGTGACTTTTCGAAGTTGACCAGCAGGCCGAGTTCCTTCTCGTCAGGTTTAAAGTTGCTTGAAGATCCTCCAGACACCTCTCCTCGATGACGCCGAATCAGCCAGTCGTCCAAGTAGAGCGACACACGTACGCCTGCCAGATGCAGCCACCTTGCTACATTCCGCATGATGACGGTGAAAATCATGGGAGCTGTGGACAGGCCAAAGCAAAGAGCTCTGAATTGATACACCTTTCCCCTCAAGACGAACCTCAGGAACTTCCTTGACTGAGGATGTATCGGTACGTGGAAGTACGCGTCCTGAAGGTCGAGGGATACCATCCAATCCCCAGGTCTTAAGGCTCCTAGAACAGACTGCGCCGTCTCCATCTTGAAAGTTTCTTTCGCGACAAAGCGGTTCAGGCTGCTGACATCCAGCACAGGTCTCCAACTTCCCGACTGTTTCGGGACCAGGAACAGCCTGTTGTAGAAGCCCGGGAATTCAGGTCTAAGACCTGTTCTATTGCTCTCTTGACGAGCATTTGCCGCAGCAGGTCGTATAGGATCTCTTGTTTTCCTGGACCGTGTTACGGAGAGAGGTCCAAGGGCGAAAGGCTTAAGGGGGAGGGGAGAAAGGAAAGGGATCTTGTATCCTTTCACCTAAAACCGAAAGGGACCAA
Source organism: Macrobrachium rosenbergii (assembly GCF_040412425.1). Classification (NCBI taxonomy): domain Eukaryota; kingdom Metazoa; phylum Arthropoda; class Malacostraca; order Decapoda; family Palaemonidae; genus Macrobrachium; species Macrobrachium rosenbergii. Next base: position 14,545,586 of record NC_089754.1, read on the forward strand.
CTGTCTGCCCCTCTCACTTTCCAGACTTCGGAAAACGCAAGAAGCCTGGCACCCACCGGTATCTGGAGGAGAATCACATCACTTCTTGCCCCTACCTCTAGCAAGGGCTTTACCTCTCGAGAGGTTCTTTCCTCGAGAAGAAGGCTTTGAGGATGATCCGCACGAAAGGGCTTCTTCATCTTGGGAGAAATGTTGACGGTTTGACGTCGTCGAGGTCACAGGAACCGCAGGGCGCTTCGATGACTGAGCCAACAGGTCCTGTGTGGTCTTCTCTTGCAAGCTTGCAGCGATGTCCTTTACCAACGAAGCCGGGAAAAGATGATTGGAAAGGGGAGCAAACAACAGTTCTCCTTTCTGTGCCAAGGAGACGGACTTCGTAGCGAAACCGCAGAATAGAGACCTCTTCTTGAGCACTCCAGTCGCAAAGTGCGAGGCCAATTCGTCAGAACCATCTCGGACCGCCTTGTCCATACAAGACAAGATGCTCAAAAGGTCCGACAAGGAGATCGAGTCCTGACTCCGAGACTTAAGGTCCAAAGCTCCAAGACACCAGTCAAGGAAGTTGAAAACTTCTAACGTCTTGAAAAGGCCCTTCAAAAGATGGTCCATCTCCGTAAGAGTCCAGGGAATCTTGGCCGTCGACAGATGAGACCTCCTACTCGAATCAACGAGAGAGGCGAAGTCTCCCTTAGATGAGGAAGGAAGACGTAAGCCTAAGTCTTCTCCGGTCTCATACCACATCGCCGCTTTTCCCGAGAGTCTTGAAGGGGGAAGGGCGAAAGAAGACTTTCCTTGAGCTTGTATGGGGAGTCCATCCACAAATGGACTTTCTTGAAGGCCCGCTTAGTGGAGAGCGATTTAGTCATCTTCAGAAATCCCGGGGCTTTCCTAGACTTAGTCGAAGTCAGTTGAGAAGGAGGGGAGAGAGGTACTGCCGGCAGAAACTTGTCAGGAAACAATTCCTTCAACAGCTTGACGAGAATCTGGTAGTCCGACGACGAGGAGGACTGATCCTTCAACTCATCTTCAGACTCCGAGACCCTGAGTCTATCTCCAACATCGGGCGGGGAAGAGCAGAGAGAAGTTGGAGAGGAAACACGCCGCAGGGACCTCTGCTTGGAAGAGGAACTGGCGTGCAAAGCAGCTGGAGAACCAGGAACCACACGAGCCGACAGCAACGGCAGGTGGAGCGTCTTGAAGGGAGTCAAAAACGTCCATCGGGCGTCACGCCTGGCAGCATGACGAGCTTCTTGAGCGTAATAGCGAAAAATCGTCACGTCTGGCAGCATGACGAACGCCATAAAATGATTTCCGAACGGCATGACGTCATCAGCCTGACAAAATGGAGAACATGAACGTGACGTCTTTTTAACGAGAAGGAGAGGAGGACGTCCTGGGGGTGACGTCAAGACGATCCTCCCAACACCCTCTGGGGACGAGTCTAGGGTTCCTTCCACGACGAGCAGGCTGCAGACGAAGGTAGACGAACGAGGAGCAGGAGAAGGAGAACGCCTAGATCTCTTCACTGGAAGTCTAACATCCTTCCGACGAGTACGGGACCTGGACTCTCTCTGCAATGAATGAGGAGAGTTGCTGCTGCATGGAGGCAATAAGGGTCCTCGTTGGTGACGCCTCTCTCTGGAGAATCACGGAACCTAGAGGCAGAAGGACGAAACAGGGGCGTCCTAATCCTCTTCTCTTGAGGAGGGGAGAGCTCTTGGGCGCTCAAACGTCTTCTTGGGATGACGTCCGGTACTTCTTTGGGGGAACGCATCCACAAACTCTGGCGAGGAGCACAGAGTAGGAGAGAGAGGGATCGTGAAGCGTCCCTCCTCCCTAAAGCTGAGTTAAGAGGGCGAGAGTCTATCTGACGGTTCCAACCCCTGCGTGGGGGAGGTGTCAGAAGACGAAGCAGTCCTTCAGGACCCGAACACGAGATCGAGCCTGGGCAGCCTGGGAAACGTCTTCAGGACCTGCCGAAGGGACGCCAGACCGGTGGGGGTTCCCCGTCACCCTCCTTCGGCTTTCGACATGCTCTCCCTGAGTCCTGGGAGTCCAGCAGAGGTCCAGGCCTAGAGGCATGATGGGGCCGGTCTGACGCCCCACTGCACTGGGGCACTAGTCACTTCACAACACTTATCTTGGAGAGCTGACACCTTTAGATTCTAATGCACGAATCGATTCCATCATAGCGGAAAGCATATTAGTCTCCACTGGCACGATCTCAGGGGCTGGAGACAAAACCACAGGGTTAGGATCTAAAGGTACAGGGGAGTTAGGGCCATCACATCAACACTTCCAATTTCTTGCAAAGAGAAGCACTCCTGGAGGAAGACCTCCTCAGTCGATCACGCCCAACTTCCTCACATATTTATCATACGCTCTCCATTCATTTTCAGACAAAGAAGCACATTCATCACACCTATCATTCAACATGCATATATGCTTCCTACAGTTAGAACAAATAGTGTGAGGGTCAACCGCAGCTTTTTCAACCTCACCTTACATTCAGACATCACACACGCACGGTAACTAGCAGCAGAGCTAGACCCAGACATAATGATAATCTAAATCAAAACCCAAAGAAAAGTCAAAAAAGCGTATGCCGATCTACCGATCCAAAGTCAAAATACCAAAAGACAATGAGATACTCAGTAAAAATTAGAAAAAGCAAATCCTATGACGGAGGTGCAGACAACAGTTGTTGACAACACCGCGACGACAGAGAAAATCTGAATGGAAAATGGGAATGGTTCCTGATACCCGCCTCCCAGCGGCGGGAATGGGTACTAACACCTGAACAGAACTCGTGTGTAGCTTTTAATTTGAAATTCTGTCGGACCTTCGGAGAATACAGCTATATATATATCTGACAGGTAAGTTTCATGAACAATCATTTACCTTCATTTTGCAACCAATTGGAAGTCTCTAGCACAATATTTTGATTTATGGTGAATTTTTAAAAAAACTTTTTCCTTACGCCTCACGCTAGAAATTCTTTTGTCACGTTGTCGTAATGTTTGCACTGTTTTATATTAGTCGTTACATAAAGTTTTATATATGGAAATGTGTGCAATTTCATGTAGAATACAACAGAAAATAACTCATGGTTGTAGCTTTTATAAGTTTTGAAATATTTTCATATAAATCACGATAACTGCCAAAATTTCAAGCTTCGTCAACTTTAACTCGACCGAAATGGTCAAAAACGCAATTATAAGCTAAAACTCTTACATTCTAGTAATATTCAATCATGTACCTTCATTTTGCAACAAACTGGAAGTCTCTAGCACAATATTTCGATTTATGGTGAATTTCTGAAAAAATTTTTTTTTCCTTACGCCTGCGCTGCTGTAACTCGGCCAAACATCTCAGAAATTCTTTCGTCATGTTGTCGTAATGTTTGCATTGTTTTACATTAGTCGTTACATAAAGTTTTACATATGAAAATGTGTGCAATTTCATGTAGAATACAACAGAAATTAGCTCATGGTTGTAGCTTTTATCAGTTTTGAAATATTTTCACATAAATCACGATAACTGCCAAAATTTCAACCTTCAATCAACTTTAACTTGACCGAAATGGTCAAAAAACGCAATTGTAAGCTAAAACTCTTACATTCTAGTAATATTCAATCGTTTACCTTGATTTTGCAATAAATTGGAAGTCTCTAGCACAATATTTCGATTTATGGTGAATTTTTGAAAAAACATTTTCCTTACGTCTGCGCTGTAACTCGCCCGAACATCTCAGAAATTCTTTCGCCTCGTTGTCGTAATATTTGCATCGTTTTATATTAGTCGTTACATAAAGTTTTATATATGAAAATGTGCGCAATTTCATTTACAATATAACAAAAATAACTCATGGTTGTAGCTTTTATCAGTTTTGAAATATTTTCATATAAATCACGATAAATAGAAAAATTCGACTTTCGGTCAACTTTAACTCGACCGAAATGGTCGAAAACTGCAATTGTAAGCTAAAACACTTACAGTCTAGTAATATTCAATCAATTAGCTTCATTTTTCAACAAACGGGAAGTCTCTAGCACAATATTTCGATTTATGGTGAATTTTTGAAAAAAAAAAAAAAAAAAAAAAAAAAAAATTACGTCTGAGCGTTACTTAATTCATGCATCATTTTGTGATAATATTTTCTCTGTGTTGCTTTGATCGTTTTAAAATTTGTTATATACCAAAATCATCGCAATTTAGTGTACAATACAACTAAAAAAATTAAGTCATTAGCTTTAACCGTTTTGCTTACAGCGCGATTTGTATACAATTATATACGAGTTTTTTTTTTTGTCATATATTCCAATATTTATATATGATAATGATATTTTTTCATTTCTGATGGTTGCATACTAAACTTCAGGCAATGACAAAAAAATGAGCCAAAAATGAACTCTTAATCTTAAAAACTAAGCGTGCTGTGATTTTTTGAAAAAAACTTTTTTCCGCTTCGGCGCTAACTCACCGAACGCTGCCGGCATATGGGAGACGTTTTTGTAAACAGGGCTTCGGCGTTAAAGGGTTAATATGTAAAATCAAAAGTTGCACAGAAAAGTGATTTTCCCCAACGACAAAATAAAGATATACTTTTATACTACACTCTGTAACAGTTTCATTGAATTTGGTTCAGTCTTCTTGGAGAAATAAGCATTTAGTTTTGAAAAAAGTAAGTTTTCAGAAAACAGCAAAAGAAAAATATTTTTGGACTTGTAAAAATCCTGAGAGAATCTGGACATCTAGAGCAATTTATCCCGGTGTCATTACAACCCGTTTTCTCTGACACAACCCGTAGAGACAATGGAATATTCTAATGGGTGACAACTATTTTTGAATAAATTTTTTTCACCCTCGTTTTACATGCTTTTTTTTTTTTTACAATTTGTTGTTCACAGTGCCATACAAGTGATGAACAAAACTGTCCGTGAACCAATCTAAATATTTTTTTTTTAGCAATAATTCTTCAAGATATGTTTATTTACATATAAAACAGTCCAAAACTGTGAATAACTCAAACTTGATCCTATCCCGGAACACTCATAGACTATGATTTTTATAATTGTTGCTTACAGCCCCATACAAGAGATGAACTAAATTGTCCATGAAGCAATTATTTTTTTTTGGCAATAACATTTCTAGATATGTTTATTTACATATATATCACTATTATTAAATAAAATAGTTTAACCAGATCACTGAGCAGATTAACAGCTCTCATAGGGCTGGCCTGAAGGATTAAAATGAAATGGAGTCCCAGGTCTAAGCCATAGGCTAAGCGCTGGGACTATATGATGAATGAATAATGAAACTTTAAAAATATGCAAAAATGCATATGCTTCCACACTAGAACATGCACACATTAAATGCATTTACTCAAGTTTCCATCTGCACCATAAAAATAAAACAACACTGAGTAATGATAAAAATCAGAATAACTTAACATTTTTACAATTCAGATTTTTTTTATATGTAATTAGTTGCCCAGTGGGCTTTTGTATTTTCATAAATTACTTTCTATACTCTATCAATTAATTTACACTTAATCATGAACATTAAAATTGGGTCAATTGATTATTTACACATAAAACAGTATATAACTTACTTGATCCTGTCCTGAATTATTCATACAGACATTTTTATCAAGTCTTTTTTACAATTTGTGGTTCACAGTGTCATATAAGTGATGAACAAAATTGTAAATAAACCAATAAAAAAAATTTTTTTTAGCATTATCATTTCAGGATGCGTTTATTTATCATTTCAGGATGTGTTTATTTAGACACAAAAGTTGAAAACTATTAATAGCTAAATTTCGAGAATTCCTTGAAATTATGCGGTCGGTGAGCCCCTTAACAGAAATCTTTCATATTCACAATTGATCCCTGATCCCCTTTTCTTGCCGAGAGTAACCAGATTTGCCGAACAACAGCGCAAATCTGCAGTAAATATGCCTCACTGTCAAACTTCTCAATGCCAGAGGTCCTTTATTCCTCACACTGTTGGACTATAGAACAGGCTCCCTGAGGATTTACACTATTGGAACCTCAGAAATTCAAGCCAAGATATAATGCATTACTACTCTTACATAATCTTTCTTGCATTTTAATAATTTAATTACATCTTTATTAATTACATCTTTATCTATTTATTTATTAATTTGTTCATTTATATTTTTTTTAAGTGATCTCTCCTTTCTGTATTTCCCTTTAACTTCTGTTACTTCTTCCTAATGAACACCTTATTCTTTGGAAGCTTGAATTTCAAGTCAATGGCCCCTGTAGGTTTGTTCCATATGAATAAGGTTCATCTTGTGAATAATAATAATAATAATAATATACCTGTGCTCACTAACAGCCAATCAATTACTGTACCTTGTTATGGAGCTCTAAAAACCATTTCCAATTACAGTAGTAGTGGGAATACTACTATACTGTATACACATTGGTCTGCGTTCACATAAGAACAAATAATGACCTTCTACACAATGTTATTATTCTTATTATTATTATTATTATTATTATTACAGTATCATTATTTTTATTATCATTGCTAAGAAGATAAACACCTATAAAAGACAATACTAGGAAGCTAGAAGTTCACTGACTTGAGCAAATTTCAAGACTTGCCAATTCTATCAGTACGATAATAAATACGGAGACACAATCAGAAAGTAAATAAAATCTACAGCAAAGAAGCATAACACTTCTCTGAAACAGGTAACCGCCAACATCTGCAGAACCACTGGAAGACTGTTATTGTGTTTTGCAGTTAAATGAATGACAAACTTATGGCACTGTGCTGTCCAACATTGTGACATTTATATGTTCTGCAAAACAAATAATACCCACTAACTCTAAAACTACAGTTATTGGCACTTTAATGGCGCTGTAAGTTGCATCAAGTTACAGCGCCGTAAGTGCTGTTAACCCTTAAACGCCGAGCCTCTATTTACAAAAGTGTCTGCCATATGCCAGTGGGGTTTGGGAGTTAGCGCCAAAGCGGAAAGAAAGTTTTTTTCAAAAAATCACAGCACGCTTAGTTTTTAAGATTAAGAGTTCATTTTTGGCTCCTTTTTTTCTCATTGCCTGAGGTTTACTATGCAACCATCAGAAATGAAAAAAAAAATCATTATCATATATAAATATTGGAATATATGACAGCAAAAAAAAAATTTCATATATAATTGTATACAAATCGCGCTGTGAGCAAAACGGTTAAAGCTAATGAGCTATTTTTTTTTCCGTTGTATTTTACACTAAATTGTGATGATTTTGGTATATAACAAATTGTAAAACGATCAAAGCAACACAGAGAAAATATTATCACAAAATGATGCATGAATTCGTAATCTTGCAGACAAAGTTTTTCAAAAATTCACCATAAATCAAAATATTGTGCTAGAGACTTCCCGCTTGTTGCAAAATGAAGTTAAATGATTGACTATTACTAGAATGTAAGAGTTTTAGCTTACAATTGCATTTTATGACCATTTCGGTCGAGTCAAAGTTGACTGAAGGTTGAAATTTCGGCACTTATCGTGATTTATATGAAAATATTTCAAAACTGATAAAAGCTACAACCATGAGTTATTTTTTGTTGTATTCTAAATGAAATTGCGCACATTTTCATATGTAAAACTTTATGTAACGGCTAATATAAAACTGTGCAAAAATTATGACAAAGTGACTAAAGAATTTCTGAGATTGTAAGAGCCTGACGCCGTCTCTTCCAAACGTGTGTGTTCTTGTGTTCATCGTCCATCGGAGTGGCGAGACGTTTGGCATCTTCACAAACAGAAACATACACACAGTTTGATACAGAAGATTCGTTGGAACATTATGAGTACATGATTAGAATGCTTGCATGGCAATGCAAGAAGTAGTGATTGTACATACATCAAGACAACAATGGTTAGGGAGAAACAGACGGAAATATTGTATGGTTGAAATCGCGTTCCTTTAGAGAAAGAAAATGAGATGCTCTTGTTGTCTTGTCCACTCCGATGGATGATGAACACACACGTGTTTGGAAGAGACGGCGTCAGGCTCTTGCAAGATTTTCAGCAGAGTTAGAGCGGACGTAAGGAAAAATTTTTTTTTTTAAATTCACCATAAATCGAAATATTGTGCTAGAGACTTCTCGTTTGTTGCAAAATGAAGGTAAATGATTGAATATTACTAGAATGTAAGAGTTTTAGCTTACAATTTTTTTCGACCATTTCAAAAAAGTTGACTGAAGGTTGAAACTTTGGCACTTATTGTGATTTATATGAAAATGTCAAAATTGATAAAAGCTAAACCATGAGTTTTTGTTGTACTATGAAATTGCGCACATTTTCATATGTAAAACTTTATGTAACGGCTAATATAAAACTGTGCAAAAATTATGACAAAGTGACTAAAGAATTTCTGAGATTGTAAGAACCTGACGCCGTCTCTTCCAAACACGTGTGTGTTCTTGTGCTCATCGTCCATCGTAAAATCTGGCACATTGGTACTATTAGTCCCAATTATCTCAAATTAACTCAGATTAAACCTTAAAGAGCAGACTGGTAACTCCAGCTCTTTCATTTTTTAAGAACAGTACAGTAATATCCAAATTTCCCCTAAAAGCAACATACTAGAGAGCTCTGATTTCATAAACTAGGACCCTTATTTGTGCTACCTCACCTTCTGATATGGCCCCATAATCCCTGAAGAACCCATCTGAACCAGTATGACAACACTTTCTTAAGGCTCAATCAGGTGTATTTTTGGCAAAACATGGGTGGAAGAGCCAGCTGATGTGACTATCAGAGAATGTGCAGAATTCCACCTGGAAGATGGTTGAGAGAGGTGGTGAAAGCACAGACCTTTGCCCCAATACACTCCTAATTTCCTTTGCATAGGAGAAGACCTACTGATGCAGGGTAGTCTGGAGGGCAGGCTACAGAGAAATGAGGGCTCAGACACCTTCACTATTATGGGGAAGTCGAAAAAGGTCAATCACTATGGGGAAACTGTGATTGTTACCCATAAAATACTTGGTCAAATGTCTTACTGATGAAAGAAGTAAACTTATATCTTCCTCAATTTATCTATCCTTTGCTCCTGAACCACACAGGGAGCATGAGAAGGTGGAGTATGAGTGAGAGAGGAATCAGCCTTTCAGGTAATGAAGGAGTAGAAGGAGGTGCAACACCGGAAGAAAGAAGAGGAAAAGATTGAGTAGGCTTATGGCAGGACCTAACAAACTGGCTACATTATCTATTGGCCTCTCACATCTTCAGATACTTCGCAAATTGTTCATCCTCTCACCAGACCACTCCTTATAATCTTCACAAGAAGAAGAACAGACACACTCATTATCTCTACAGGTAACACACACCACATGACCACCCTGCATACCCAAATACATTTGGTTTACACAAAACTCATTCATACAAAGCCTAATGCTTTTATCTCTGCTTGTTGTTGATGACATAATGCAAAAGCAGGAAACAGGCGCAATGTCATACAGGAGAAAAACAGCAGAAATAGACAAAATCATTACAGTCGATTCACATTTATGCACAAGGACACTGCATAAAAAAGTCTGACCAGAGTGTAAACATCCCAATGCCATCTGGTGGGAAACAGGGTTAGGTAAGTGTTACTCTTTTGTTTACTTTAAATGCCACTAGCACTAATGGAGTAAAGATGTATGCTAACTTTAACAGCAGGTAAAATTCATCCCAAATAATAATCTTAGTCTTAGTGAGTATTATTTGCCCTTCTTTTATTTCCCACACACATAAATCATTCTGAAAATTACACATATGCTACCAAATTTCCTCTCTCACATGTCTTTTTTAACACTATGAACATGGGTTGAAGGTATTTTTGGGGGATTCTGAAAATTTTTTAACTTCCATAAATTTTTATATAATGAAATTATGAAAGGGAGTTCAGCCAGAAGAAGCAGAGAATGGAAAAAGAGTGAGGAGAAACCATATTACACATCGAACCCCACAAGGGGAAAATCTGACATAAAAACATGAACAGACACATACAGTACTGTACAATGTGATCTTTGCAGGTTCACTGAGAAATGCCAGATGTGGCTGGAGCTGGTCTGAATATCACACAGGTAACCAATACAGGAAGTGCTTGACTGAATACACAAAGCAAATATATCTATGCTATAAAAAGACTACTAATTTGACTGCAGATTGTTTAAGCCTCAGAAGTGAAAACATTCAATATGTGTCAGCTACACAGGTAGGTACCACGTACAGTATCCAAAGTGCACACGAAACAAAAAAAACATCAATTTGACATACTAATATTCTAATAAACAATAAATAACATTTTACATTCTTTAAATGATTACTGTATATTTAGATCTGACTCTGAATATGTATTATTCAACCAACAATTTCAGTATCTTCCTCAACGCACAAATATTCTGTAAAAGAAAATAATTAAACAAATACCTCTCTCTTCCTGGATATTGCATTGTCAAAACATTATATATCCAGGCTGCCGTAAGTTTTGATTCACCGGTAACATCATGCTTTGTAACTATTCTCTTTAATGAAACCCAGCCTGACAACAGCATAACATCCCCGAAATTAAACTTGCGCCTTTGCATAACAATAATAAAAACTGCTAATCAATACAATGGTACCCTTTGAACTTGGAAATCAAAGGAAGTGTACTCGCTGAACTTGAAAGCAACTCCTAATAAAATAATGTTCTGGAAATCATTCTAAATGCAACTTGCACTTAGCAAGCTTACAATCATATGCAGTTTGCCCTGTTTACCAATGCTACAAAAGGATATTCTTGGATAGGAGGAAAAACTACACTGTGATGTATTAATAATGAAAAAAAATATATATATTCTTTCAGATATTTAATGTATATTTCTTTATACAGCTCTGTATCTCCAAATACTGTGCTGCATCATGTAAACTGCTCAAATAAAAATATGCTGAGTTCAAAGCATATGTTTTGTAAAGCCTATGATAAAATTAAGAAATAAAATTTGCATAAGAGGAGGATGCATTACACCAAAGTATAAAATTAATGTCATCTTGATCCTCTGTTTATCTCACCATCATCAGTTTCTACCTTTTCGTTAAGTCACATTCTTAATTTCCCACTTATGCTATTGATATCCTGAACAGAAATTTACCCTTTATTTCTATTCAGGAAAAATCTGGACAAGGACCTTAGCCTATTGCTACATGATGAAAGCTATACATGTCTAAAATAAATCACCGCAGAGGCACTGTACCAATAATCCGAGATGAAAGTAATGTAACCTAGGTTAATGTCATCAACCCAAAAGAAGACAAATTGAAAAAAAATCATTTACATCCACCCCATCTATAAATAAACTGAAAGGAAAATCATCTCTCACTTGACGAAATATCCCTACTGAGGGAATTATAGAGGAATTAACATGAAATAAGTCATAAAACCAACTCCACAGTTGATGTCTGGATTAGAGATCAAAAGAAAAGAGCTGTACTAATAATGAATGATGCCAACGGAGTGTCAAATTTGAACGGCCTTCCTTAACGTTATCATATTAAGCTGGTCATCTGACAACAAGGGCTCTTGCTGCTCTGAGCAACCTCAGTGGTTTAACTAGATTATCATTAGGTTTCTAAAGAGCAGACCCATTTCATATTCATCACAAAAACAAATAAGAACTACTAATGCATTAGGTTAAACATTATTTCTTGATTATTAATTATGTCTGGAAGACGACAAACTATTAATTCTGCTACCAGTCATCACTTTAACTAAATGAGCAATTTACAGATTTCTTCACCTCCCATAACTTGAAGTTACCAAATATGCTAATATTAGTGCAATAACACAAAAATGTTTGTGAAACATCCATACTAGCCTACACACCTTATTTCTGCTTCACAGCAAAAAGTGACAAAAGCAAGTTACATATACAGTGCAGTGACATCAGCTTTTACCAACCAATCACCAACCTTTGTTTGAACCCCAATACACCAACTTTTGGCTGTACTTTTCTGGGAGAATTACTATAACTGGAATGAATAAATAATAAAATAAAACTCTGCATACATCCATCACATTAAAGATGCCTTATCATCAGTCTGGTAAAATGTTTAATGTAATACAGATACATTAACTACTCTTAGATATACAGCTAAAAAAATAACTAGGAAATCTTTTTATAGTTAGGGTATATGTCACATCTTAGCATTAATTGACAAGATTAGAATTCTTGGACAGTACTTGATATTATACATATTTACCAAGTGCAAATTTGATTAATAAAAAAATGCAAGATGCCAAACTCAAACGACAGAGAAAAAATAAAAATTATTCATGTCTATATACTGCAAGATAAGGATTGAAATTACAAAGAAAATGTTTTACATTTTTATAATGGTTGAATACAAAATCAGCTGTAATCATATAATACTTAGCGCATTTTATGATTTTGAAAAAGCAATGGAATTCAGACTGCAAAGTAAAAGGTTTTAGTAAAGGTAGTACAGTAAAAAAAAAAAAAAAAAAAAATATATATATATTATTTATATATATATATATATATATATATATATATATATATATATATATATATATATATATATATATATATATATATATATATATAATAGCCCAAAATGACCAAACCATCAAGCTATATCCCAAAAATGGCAATTCTTTACTAGAGTAATTATTACAGGTGTATTTATTTCCATTTCTGCACTGAAGAATCAAGATTCAGCAGTTATTCCTACTTCACTATTCCTTTTCAATTTACTCTTGGAAACTGAGTAATGAAAACTTGAATCTGTCTTGATTCTTTATAGTGGGTAAGAACTACAGTCATGACCAAATAGTTTTGGAGAGCCTTATGACAAAGTAGAACTGACTTACTGGTCTTGTTACACTATTTTCTAATGATACAAACATTTGTAATAATTTACCATTAAAAAGACAAAAATCTCAAAATCAGGATAATCAGAATTTTCTAGGTATGCAAACCTGATGCCTTTCATATACTCTGACAAAAGCTGGTAAGGTCATCGAAGCTTGGTAATAAAGTAGTTAACTAGCAGAAAATTGGTTGTGGGGTGGGCACCCATCTGACTGCTGGCATCCACTTTTTCCTTTGGCAACAGCAACAAATGTGGGGTTGCTTAGAGGTGGCATTGTGATGAAAGACTTGGGTTTGTGAACTGTATCTAAGAAAATGTTAGTAAGATGGCAAAGTTCTATTCCATTATCTGAACTGCCAGAAATAAGCATATATTATCGTCTGCTTTAATGATATCAATTTTCATGAGAAAATAAAACTTTTTATCGTTTGCTTTAATGATATAAATTTTCATAAGAAAATAAAACTTTTTATAAGGGTACTTGCTTACTGTTAAAGATAGCTTATATCTCTGCACAGATAGGTGAGTAGGCACTCAAACAAAGATGATCAAAATTAATGGCTGAACAGAAGACTGTCTAGCACACTTGTTCTCCAATAGGTGTTTTGAATGTTTTAGCTTGTCAAAATTCCCCTTGACAGCCAACTAAGTAGTGGGGAGGTTGGGCAGAGTCTACTTTAACAGTATTTAAGTATCCAAATAATAAATTCACTATGAAAATTTATATCATTTGGGATGGATCTCACCTATTGTTAAACATAGCTGATTCCCACATTGAGAAGAGGATGGTGGGTAGTGCAGCTACACAAAATCTGTTCCACCAAACAAGCTAAAGGCTTCTTGCATGAAACCCAAAAAATTCTTACCTGATCTGGAATTCTTTCTGAATCTTACTGCTGCCTGAAGATGGAATCCATTCAGGGAGCAAGGCTCTCTTGTGTGTGCACGCAAAGAGCAATCTTGCAGAGAAAACTGCTTCAGTTCAGGAAGAATGAAACAGAAGCACTGTGAAGGGACCCCTGTGCTTGGGTCCAAAAGCTCCAAAAATGACAGTCAACTAAAATGAAATACCTTTATGATATAAAGGTACGCTTCCATACAATAAATGTACCTTCATGCTCCTCCAAAATATAAACACCCCACATTTAAAATAAAGAGCCAATTCTCCAATTCAGAACAAGACCTGACCTGCTACTAGTAGTGGATTAAGAACTTTACTGTTTTTGGATGTGATTCTACATACGGTAATGAGCAGCAAAAACCGCAATGCACTTCTAATGTGCTGCATTAATCACATCCTCAAGCAACAAATCTGTCACTGAAGTAAACGGAGTCACCACTGCTCGTACATTATGAATGTTTACCTTCAATAAAGGTACATAAAAGGTACTATATAACTATTATTATTATTATTATTATTATTCAGAAGATGAAACTATTCATATGGAACAAGCCCACAAGGGCCACTGACTTGAAACTCAGGTTTCCAAAGAAAAATGGTGTTCATTAGGAAGAAGTAAGAGGAGGTAAAGGGAAATACATAAAGAGATCCCATTTATTAAAAAAGAAAAAAATAAACTGAGAAATTAATAAATACATAAAATGTATTAACCCTTAAACGCCGAGCCTCTATTTACAAAAACGTCTCCTATATGCCGGCGGCGTTCGGTGAGTTAGCGCCGAAACGGAAAAAAAGTTTTTTTCAAAAAATCACAGCACGCTTAGTTTTTAAGATTAAGAGTTCATTTTTGGCTCCTTTTTTTGTCATTGCCTGAAGTTTAATATGCAACCATCAGAAATGAAAAAAAATATCATTATCATATATAAATATTGGAATATATGACAGCGAAAAAAAAAAAAACTCGTATATAATTGCATACAAATCGTGCTGTAAGCACAACGGTTAAAGCTAATGAGTTAATTTTTTTTAGTTGTATTGAACACTAAATTGCGATGATTTTGGTATATAACAAATTGTAAAACAATCAAAGCAACACAGAGAAAATATAATCACAAAATGATGCATGAATTCGTAACGCGCGGACATAAAAAATGTTTTTTTTTAAATTCACCATAAATCGAAATATTGTGCTAGAGACTTCCGTTTGTTGAAAAATGAAGCTAATTGATTGAATATTACTAGACTGTAAGTGTTTTAGCTTACAATTGCAGTTTTCGACCATTTCAGTCGAGTTAAAGTTGACCGAAAGTCGAATTTTTTCTATTTATCGTGATTTATATGAAAATATTTCAAAACTGATAAAAGCTACAACCATGAGTTATTTTCTGTTGTATTTACATGAAATTGCACATTTTCATATATAAAACTTTATGTAACGACTAATATAAAACGGTGCAAATACTACGACAACGAGACAAGAATTTCTGAGATGTTCGGCAGAGTTATCGCGCAGACGTAAGGAAAATGTTTTATTCAAAAATTCACCATAAATCGAAATATTGTGCTACAGACTTCCAATTTATTGCAAAATGAAGGTAAACGAATGAATATTACTAGAATGTAAGAGTTTTAGCTTACAATTGCATTTTTTACCATTTTGGTCGAGTTAAAGTTGACCAAGGTTGAAATTTTGGCAGTTATTGTGATTTATATGAAAATATTTCAAAACTGATAAAAGCTACAACCATGAGCTATCTTCTGTTGTATTCTACATGAAATTGTGCACATTTTCATATATAAAAGTTTATGTAAAGACTAATGTAAAACGATGCAAACATTATGACAACATGACGAAAGAATTTCCGAGATGTTCGGCCGAGTTACCGCTGCGCAGACGTAAGGAAAAAGTTTTTTTCAGAAATTCACCATAAATCGAAATATTGTGCTAGAGACTTCCTGTTTGTTGCAAAATGAAGGTACATGATTGAATATTACTAGGATGTAAGAGTTTTAGCTTATAATTGTGTTTTTTTACCATTTCGGTCGAGTTAAAGTTGACCAAAGCTTGAAATTTTGGCAGTTATCGTGATTTATATGAAAATATTTCAAAACTAATAAAAGCTACAACCATGAGTTATTTTCTGTTGTATTCTACATGAAATTGCACACATTTCCATATATAAAACTTTATGTAACGACTAATATAAAACAGTGCAAACATTACGACAACGTGACGAAAGAATTTCTGGCGCGGACGTAAGGAAAAAGTTTTTTTTTAAAAATTCACCATAAATCGAAATATTGTGCTAGAGACTTCCAATTGGTTGCAAAATGAAGGTAAATGATTGAATATTACTAGAATGTAAGAGTTTTAGCTTACAATTGCATTTTTTTGACCATTTCAGTCGAGTCAAAGTTGACCCGAAGGTTGAAATTTTGGCAGTTATCGTGATTTATATGAAAATATTTCAAAACTGATAAAAGCTACAACCATGAGTTATTTTCTGTTGTATTTTACATGAAAATGCACACATTTTCATATATAAAACTTTATGTAACAGCTAATATAGAACAGTGCAAAAATTACGACAAAACGACGAAAGAATTTCTGCAATTTTTGGCTGAGTTACCGCATGTGAGCGTAAGAAAAAGTTTTTTTCAAAATTCACCATAAATCGAAATATTGTGCTAGAGACTTCCAATCTGTTGCAAAATGAAGGTACATGATTGAATATTACTAGAATGTAAGAGTTTTAGCTTACAATTGCGTTTTTTCGACCATTTCGGTCGAGTCAAAGTTGACCGGTTGAAATTTTTGTAGTCGGCGTGCGAACGTGCGTCCACTTGGCACCCAACAGACAATTTTAGTCGACGTATAATACGTCCAGTAGGCGTTTAAGGGTTAAAATGCAAGAACAGAGTCAGGGTAGTAATGCACTGCACCTTCGCTTGAACTTCCGAAGTTCCAACTGCACGACATCCTCTGGGAGGCTGTTCCACAGTCCGATGGTTTACGGAATAAAGAACCTCTGGAACTAAGAATTTTGACAGTGAGGTACTTTTACTGCATACTGGTGATGCTGTTCAGCAAATCTGGTTGCTCTCAGCAGATAAAGGGGATCAGAGATCAATTATGAAAGTGAAAGATTTCTGTTGAAATACAACTCATGAAAAAGTGACAAACAAGAGACCCTCTGACAATGGTCCAAGTCATAGCTGCTACTTTTAGGAAACAGAAATCTACTACCATGAACCACCCTATCTAAAAGAGATATATCTCTGGCAGAAGCAGACATCCAGACTGGAAATGCTATTCTAGTAAAGGTAGCACAAATGACCTAAAACAAGCTGCATTGATTTTAGCACCACTGTTATAAATATATGAGGCCTTATGAGCAATACCTAATTTTTGTGCAGCATTTGCTTAAACTTTCATTAGATGTTTCTCAAAAGTAAGATGTGAGTAAAAAGTTACACCTAGAATAGTTAAAAGCTTCAAACTCATTCAGCAAAGTTCCATCCACCTGAAGGGAGGATAGGGCGGGAAACTGTATAAGATATGCTAATCAAGTGTTTTCGTATTACTGGAGTTCAGCCTCATACCCCACTGACTTCACCATTCCCTGATCTGGGCCATGTCCAGATTGAGGCTGAAGGCAGCTTCATTTTTCATCAGTGGAGAGTGCTATAACCACAAATGTTGCAGCATCAGCATACTGAACAATCTTGTTTTCCAGGCCAACAACCATATCACTTGTTTACACTGAAAATAACAGTGGACCAAGAACAATAACCTCTGGAGCTCCAGACACAACAGGTCTTGCGATTTACTAAACTGAAAGCAGCACTAAAACCTATTTGAATTACTCTGCACTCAAAACCCTTATCAAGGGTTTTGAATCAAGTCTAAAAGAGCATGTCAAGTCTAAAAGAGCATTGCAGTTACCAAACTGCTTCCTATATGCATATGTATTGACTATCAGCTAACAATCTTTTAGATTCCTCATATTACATAGTGGCTTAAAAATAATTTTAGATTCCACATACTTACATAGTGGCTTAAAAATAAGTTTTTCACCAACTTTGGAGAGCACAGAGAGAATAGAGATGGGCTTGTATTTCCTGCAGTCTGCAGATGTGCCATTCTTTGGAACAGACACTGTATTACTAAGCTTGTGCTCACCTGCAAACATACTATTGACATACAAATCTATAGAATCTACTAATCTTGGGAGACAAGACACTAGAAACGTTTTTAAAAAACAAAGGGAAGAAACCATCAAGATCTTCTCCACTTCAACTATCAAGATCATCCGGAATTTTTTTAACATCCCTGTAGCATAATGCAATATTTTGTAAGAATAGGTTCAAGATGGCAAGTATCAGGGAGGGGACATCCTCGGCTGATTCCTTAGCTTTAAAAGCTCGATGAAGCAGTCCAGCCTTTTCCCTAGGGCCAGTAACCAATCTATCATCATCTGTTAGCAGTCGTGGAATGGAAGACAAGCCTGACCCAAAGATAGATGATGTCAATTTGGTCCACCACTGATAAGGCTGAGTAATTCCTTCAAGTTTCCTCTTTAAGGAATTACTGTAATTTCTCTCGGCTGCATGATAAATTCTATTCACAGCATGGCGAGACTCAACAAAAATATTGTAATTTTTATTTGATTTTGTTTCTACGAGTTGAATTTGGTCTGTCACCATGGTAAGCTCGTTTACATGTATCATCAAACCATTGCTGGCCATTTGTCCTAAGTCTGAAGATCTTTCTGGGGACATATCTTATTAAAATAGCCATTAACATTTTATTTAACTTCTTCCTGGGATCAGGATCTAATATAGCACCTGAAATATTAAGTGCCTGACAAGTTTCAATAATGCAATCCCAGTTGACTCTGGATTTCAGCCAGAATGTTTTTCCAATGATGGCATTAGAAATACAGTAAACCCCCAGTTTTCGCGTTCTCATGATTCGCGGACTCACGCATTCGCAGGTTTCTCTGTGGAACATATCTAGCCATCATTCGCGGTATTTTTCACTAAGAAATATTCACTAATTACTGTATTTTCATATAATTTTTCATGAATAAATGCACTTTTTGTGATAAAACTATTAAAATACTCAGGTATAAGCATTTTTACAGGGTTTTTCTTCTTTAACTATCAAAATGGGCAGTTCTGAGTGTTTTTGGAGGGGTTTTAAGTATTTGCGGATTTTAGCTATTCGCGGGTGTGTGTGTGTGTGTGTGTGTGTGTGTGTGTGTGTGTGTGTGTGTGTGTGTTTGGTACGCATCCCCCGCGAATACGGGGGGTTCACTGTATACTGATTGACAGGTATTTCCATCTCAGTGGTGCAATGATCAAAACTGCCTATATATTGACAGACCTTGGACTTCATAATAGCTGGAACATCTGTGAATATGAGGTCTAATCTATTACTAGAAATATGCATGGGTTCCTCAATTAGCTGGACAAAATTGGAGGATGCACAGAACTCAAGAGCAGACTGGCCATGTGATCTGTGGAATTTGAATTTAGCCACTCACTGTGCTTAGCATTTGTCTCCACAAATAACAAATGACGCTTTTGAATCCTGTGACCAAGCCATACTAATCCTTTCCAAAAGACAGTCATATATAAAATCGTTGATACTGTATTTGGATTGCGGTAAACAGCAAATATGTAAACATTGTAGAACTTACTGAAACTTTAAAACTAAGAGCTTCATGGCAACTACACTCCAATTTATTCTGAAAATAAACAGGTCTTCTGGACTTAGTGTATATATTTCAGAAAATATGGCTGCCGTAGTGTTAAAAGGTACAGAGTGTGATGGAAGAATTTTTGGTTGCGAGATGGTACTCTTGAAGCCGTCAGTTGCAAAATCTTTGTATTCAGCAAATAGTTGATCATCTTAGCAGTTAATGTGATGAACACGTGGTATTGGCCGAGTCATATGACCAAGTCGCTGCTGCGCGTACAAAGAGTTCGTGTGTTATAGAATCTCGATTTTGTGTCTAATTCTGCCCAAAAATTAGTTCGGTCGTTCATTAGCAGACCTAGATCGGGATCGTGAAGACATTATCTTTGGAGTGTGGCGAGCTCTTAGAATTGGCAGAATAAGGTACAGTCCAGACTCTTCGTTTTTCTGTGTGAATTGTGGATTTATGGTCTTTTACCATATTTCAAGACATTTTTGAACTTATGTTTTTTTACCATATTTCAAGACATTTTTGATTTTGTGTGGGAAGTGGATGTAGCATTTTACTATTTCAATATTCTATTTTATTGTGTTCTATATTTTACCAGTATGCTATTTACTCATGCGTTTTAGACTTTTCATTATTATGTTTTTGCACTTATATATTTTTGGGAGTATTATCTGTGTTCATTTTTTCGACAGATGTCATGATTGTGGTGGTTGTGGTGATGACTTTGTGGGCAAAACATGATGTTATCATGTTGGTGTGATCATAGAGAGAGACAGTCGTAAACCTTTGCAATGTCTAGTATTTTATGTGGGAGACTCGAGACTAGACCTTACAAAGTCTATAATGGAATATGTGAGAATTTTTGAGTTTGCAGGCTATTAGCCATAATCAGATTTTTAGTTGGACTGACTAAATTTTGAGTTAGATGTTTTCTTAGTTGACAATTTCATTTATGATGCATTTTAATCTTTGCTTTGTTTATTCATTGCTTGTTGGGTTGCTTTAAATAATAAATCTATTTTTGGTAGGAAAGACTGAGTTTTCCTTATACGACCCATTTCATTTCTTTAATGTGGAGTAAGAGAGAGAGAGAGTGGAAAGCCGCGAGAGAGAGAGAGAGGAGAAAAAGACTCGCTGTTAAAAGAGAGGAAAAAGGGCGGAACCCTTCACCGCCTCCTGAAGATAGACCAATCGGTATGCTACGTAATACTCCTACATGGAATATTCTTATCTGTTTCCAACAGTTGTAACATATAGTACAGCCATACCTTGCGCATGTGGGATGTTACAACAATAAACAGTGTCCGGTCCATTAAATCCTGAGATTAAAAACTTAACCTTTGACTTGTTACTACTTACAAGAGTTTCAGATAAAAACAACGAATTATAGTTATGGGAACAACTCTGGAGATCAAGAAAATTTGACCTTAAGCACCGAATATTTGAGTAAAGTACTTTGCAATTTTTCTTACTGTAATGAGTAACAGGACCAGGGTTCAGCTCAGTGTCTCCCAAAAGAATTAAAATTAACAACATAAAATCAATATCAAAACTAATATATAGATTCATAAAAACAGTAACAATATAAAAATCAACAGAACAATAAACAATACCATCAACAACAGTATTTACATTATTTAAGAAATTCTACTGAAAGCATAAATAAACTTGACCATATGTCACTGAAAAAAGCACCAGAAGCAACTGGTTGACTAGGTGGGGCCAGCACACCTTAAGGGCAAAAGAAATCCACCAGATTTGCCACAACAACTGGGGGAGGACAATCAGGATGGATTTAGAAATAAAACACTCAGAAGGGAAAGATTAGGAAAAGATATAGGCACTTTCCTTATAGTCCACCAAGCAACTTTTGCTTTCTCTCCAGCCTGTCCTGCACACTTTTTGAAAAAACATTAAAGTGAAAAAAAAAAGGATAAATGATTGATTATACCCTCATGCAAGGGAACTAAAACCCAAGACCATGGAAAGCCATGGTAAAATGGCAATGGCACAGTCCAAGGTTGGGGAACAAAGTTTGTATTCAGAGTAACCTTCTCTACGAAGGGTTGCCTACCAAGGCTAAAGAGTCCCTTCTACCTACTGGTTTGATTTCGGAGTGTCCTTCTCCTAAAAAAGTTGCCTGCCAAGGATAGAGTCTCTTCTACCCTAACTTTACCTCTGCCAGGCTTAACCTATCTAAATAAATTTAATTGCCCTAACAGGGCAGAGATGTGTTTCCTCTTCCTTCTCCACCAAAGAGGTTACATTTTGAATTCAGTTCTCAAAAAAACTTAGCCTTAACATCATTCTTAGTTCTAAGGCAAAAAGATAAAATAACATTCCATTTGCAACAGCCATACAGGAGAATGCTTGCAATAAACTTATTCTTTCAACTGCTGATAGTGCTAACAAAAAATGTTTCACAGTAAATACTTCAATGGAACTGATTCCAGAGGTTCAAAAGGAGCTACAGATAAAATTTAAGAACTCCACCAAATTCCAGAGGATACAGTACAGGCAGTCCCGGTTTATTTCCAGAGGTTACGACGCTTTTCAAATGTATTCATCAGAAATTATTTCCCACTTCGACGCATGTTCGGGGTTACTACAGATGGCCCCAAAACGGCAGAATAATCATAATTTGAAGGTTTTTTTATGTAAAACTCAACAATAATGCAGTTTACATCGTTTTCAATGCACCCAGAGCATTAAAAGTAAGGTTTTCTTATGATTTTTGACGATTTTCGACGATTTTCCGAATTACAAATGAAACGGAACCCCGTCAGAAACCGAGGCCGCCTGTACCAAGTTCTAGGGGTTTCAATCTCAAATGATCTCAACCCCTAAAGGTAGTGATCACAGCCAGATCCAATTGCACATGATGCAATACCAAGGAAAGCATGGTACTGTAACCTGGAAAGAAGACAGAAAAACACTCTTATATAGTTGACCCGTTATTTGTAGGGGATGTGTACCAACCACTAGCATCCGTGCATTGCTCAAATCTGGGAATACTTAAAACCCCTCTAATAATGCTTATAACTGCCTATTTTGATAGTTCAAAACACCAAAAAAACCCTCTAAAAATGCTTATACCTGAATTTTTGAATAGTTTATCACAAAAAGTGCATTTAGTCACGAAAGTGATAGGAAAATACAATAATTTGTGAACATTTCTCTATGAAAAATATCGGAAATAGGCGAATTTTCCCGAATAATGTGTATACATGTTCCACAGAGAAATCTGCAAATAGGTGAAGTCGTAAATCCGGAACTGCGAATAGGCGGGGGTTCACTGTATCTATGAAAGCGGAGAAACTTAGATGTCCGAAGTGGTATACAGTAGGTGCTGAAATTTCCTCTATAATGGCACCTGGAGCAGCAGACAAACTGCTGCTTCTGATAAAAGGCCATGGTTGTTTCTCCACTTGATTAAGGATAGACTCTGAGTTACCTTTGAAAACCCCCTTATTAGGAGAAGACAGTTGAGCATCTCCATGGTTAAGTGTGGGATGCCAAAGCTAGTGAAAATGCATGGAATTCAGTAGTCTGAGCTGATTTTTCCTTAACAGAAGGAAGAATATGAGAGAGATCTGCCGAGAGCTACAAAGTCCAAAAGTTATTCCTTCAGAGGCTACTAGAGCTCTACGGGAGTCACTGAGCAATTTTTGTACTCGAAATTGTTCAATGCTTCCCTTGGAGTAGAAAAAGGGGGATGGCATAAGCATTTGAATTGGGCTAAACTTGAAGAAACCCACCCACTGCTCAAGCTTGAGGGCCCTCAAAGGAGTAGTAGTAGACAGGTTGTTCCTGTTCATCTGTGTGCTGATAAGTCCACATTTGAGCAATCCTCCAATTCCACAGTGACAGTCAGACTTACGGACGTAATAACCATTCCGTAGGCAGAACTTATCCTTCCTGACTCCTGAAATGCCAAAAACATTGTCCTGCTGCAAAATGAACTAGAGAACCAAGACCTCGTTGTTCATTTTTGCCCAACGAAATAGTCTTTTTGCTATGACTTAGTTTCTAACCAGGTGTTTGCATTGTAGAAAATCTTCCATATAGCTAAGAGTTCGAGCTCAAACTGATAAACCTACCAGAAATCTTCAAACATCTTTCCAGCACAGTAATGCCTCTGTAAGGTTTACTGGGTGTAGTGTTGCCCATTCTGTGGTGCACTGTAAGTCAGTTTCACAGTACTTGTCATAATTCTTTGTTTTATGTATCTTACCAAATAATTACACAGCTATAGTTTCTACTTTGCGCAGCAGCTCAAAATTCAAAATTTGCAGTAGTGCTCTTTTGCTTTGGGTGTATGTATACTGCCCCGCCCACTTTCGGGGAAGAATAGGTACAACGTAGCTAAAGAGCTCAATTCGTTTCTGCCAGCTAATGACTTAACACTGGTTATTAAGAGCTCTTGATTTGTTTTCACCGGATGGTTAGAGATCATCTTTTGGTAAAGTACTCTTTGCTTTTGGCAGTGCAGCTATTTAGCTTAGCTAGGATTCAGATATATTTTTCGATTGTGACTTTCCTGATTGGACTTTAGACTAATTATGTCTGACACTAGTTTGTCTAGCATTAGGTATTGCAGCACAGGCTGCAAAACTAGACTCACTTCAACAAAATATGACTCTCATACTGTATGTAGTTCTTGCAGGGGGCAAATTTGCTCTCCTGATCTTAATTGTCAAGAATGTAAGGACTGGGATAAGGAGACATGGAAGACTTTACAGACCCACTTAGATAAATTACGTGACCGACTGAGGAAAGCTACAGCTAGGGCTGAAGCTAAGGCTTCCGCTAGTGCAGTCAATTCTCCAGGAGTTGATATCGCTGCTCTGCCTATCCCTTCAACACCTGTGACGGCTTTTTTCTCCCATTTCCAGTCCTCCAACTTTTCCTTTCACTCCATTACCTAGCTCTCATTCCTGAACCCAATGCCATTGCCAGCTTAGAAGCACGTGTAGATCAGAAATTTAATTTGCTTGTTAATACTGTTTCCCAAATAGGGAATTCTGTAAGAGTCCTGACGGGCAAATTTAATAGTGTTGGTGCAGTGACGAGTGGAGTGTCAGTGGAGTCGGCTGTTTGTCCCACTGATGCTCCTAGACCAAGGTCCCTGCTTAACTTCCCTTGCTCACCTGGGAGGAAGCAAACTGGCAGGCCAAGGGAGGTCGGTGGGGTTTGCCCAAGAGCAGTTGTCACCTCATCCGAGCTTGTTGTCCATCAATCCCAGGCTGTGGAGGACCGCCACTGGAAAGGCGTCCGTATGGATGTACTGTACACGCCCTGTCGTCTACTGATTCAGACTCTCTTGGACTCAATAAGCGCAGTGGTTGCTTTACGAAAGTTTCAAGGCCATTAATGAAAAGGCCAGGTGCTTCATTGGAACTTGATTCGCCCCATCTCATAAGCGAGCTTAGAGAGGAAACGTAGCCCTCTCCTTTTGTACAGTTTTTGGGAGTCGCCAGTGAAAGATTCTCACGCCCATTCAGTGTCTAATGTGTGTTCCGACCCCAAAAGAGTGTAAGCAAGTCCCGTCCATCGACGCAAAGTGTCAGAGCATCCAGAGTCTGATAGTGTTGTGTATGAGCGATCACTAGAGGATCATTCAGGGTCTAAGCTCTCATCTCTTGAGCCCCCTTGTCCCAGCACCCATCGTATGAGTGCACTGTGTCTGAGCGCCCATCGCATGAGCATTCAGTGTCCGTGTTTCCAGTTCGTGAGCACCCAATGTCCAATCACTCCAAATTGGAAGATCCTTTGTATGAATGTCCAGCGTTTGGACGTCAAATCTCCGAGAGCCCATCATTTGGGAGCTCAGTGCCCGCTAAGAGTGTAGCAGTTTCGAAATGTTTTGTGTATGCTCTGACAGCGAGTGGGCGCCCAGTGTCTGAGTGTCCAATGTCTGTGGGCACTTCCTTTGAGGTCCATCCACCTTCCAGCAACTACACAGTCGTGCAAGGAGAACTTCCAGTACCTGATATTTCAGTTGAGTTTTCTTCAGTTGTCCAAGACCCTTCGTTGGCGCTGCTTCAACTCTGACTAGACAAAGTTCTCAGCCTTCTTCAGAAACCAGTTCCGGTAGTTCAAGAACCCATGGACCCACCGAGATGACCCGTTTCCTCCACCGAGGAACCAGAAGAGGAACAACATATGTCAAACTATTTGGCGCTGCTCAGGTATTTCCTGATCTGCTACCCTTCGTTCTTCTCTCCAGTCATCCCTTTGTCATCGGGGTCGGCCTTCTTGATGCGACAACCTCAAGGTACTGCCAGGCTACCTCATATGGTTCTGTCTTCATCTTCAAGGAAAGCTTTCACCTGTACTGATGACTGGTTATCAGAAAAGAGAGGTGTTGGGAAAGCTTGATACGGCAGAAGTATCTGATGTATGCAACTGGAGAAGCGCCATTCTTGGGAGTTTCTGCCTCCTCTCAAAGGGACTTTTCCAGTGCCATGTATGCTTCGCGTCGCTCTGCTTTCTCCTCGGCCAGAATTCTCTTTACTGAATTGGAGTTGGACCATCTTATTAAAGACTAAATTTTTAAAGTCTTTGAGGCCTTCAGTTTTCTGGACTGGACTCTTGGGGCTCTCGCTAAGAAAATAGAAGACTGTACGACTCTTCAAGAAAACTTTGCATCGGACTGGTTGGGAGTTCTGGCTTGTGCTGTTAGAGCTGTCAGAGATGGAGTGCAAGAGTTGGCAACCATCTTCACCACAGGAGTCCACAGGAGTCCTGAAGAAATGAGATTTGTGGTGCTTGTTTACGGCGAAGGGAGTCACCCCATCTCAGCATCCCTCTCCTCTTTTTGCCCTCCTTGACAAGAACAGTTTATTCCCGCAGGACACCCTGGAACGTGTATCAGCAGAGCTCCAGAAGAAATCGACACAGGAACTTCTTACTCAGTCCACCAAAAGGACTAGGCTCCCTGCACGAGCCACTGCAACTACCACATCTGCTAGGAATCTTTGCCTTTGCAACAACAGACCTTTCAAAGTAATAGAGGTCAATTTCAGTCCTGACCTAGATCAAACCTCCAAACTTCCAGACCCGTGAAGAAACCTGTCAACAAGTCAGCACCTCGAAAGTGAGTTACCTGTCCTCCGTGTTCCAGTGGGTGTAAGACTTCTTCATTTTTGGACCGAGTGGAAGAACAGGAATGTAGAGTCGTGGGTACTGAAGGCCTTGAAAAAGGGCTATGCAATCCCTTTCAAGGAGAAACCTCCCTTAGTAACCTCTCCCATCAGCTTAACAGCCTACTCAGTAGGCTCAGAGAGGTTTTTAGCCCTATCTCGGGAAGTGTCAGCTCTACTCAAGAAGAAAGGCTTGGAAGTAGTTACAACTGCCTCTTCGTGGTTCCCAAATCATTGGGAGGATGGAGACCTGTCCTGGACGTCAGTGCCCTGAACCTCTTCGTTCAAACAAAGAAGTTCAAATTGGAGACCAGCCAGTCGGTATTGTCAGCCATACATCAGGGAGACTGGATGTTCACAATCGACATACAAGAGCGTAATTCCATGTTCCGCTTCACCCGGATTCCAGGAAGTATCTGAGATTCATGTTCCAAGACAGAGTCTTAAAGTTTCGGGCACTGTGCTTCGGCCCCTCCACAGCTCCTCAAGTTTTTACTCGAGTACTCACTACCCTAGGAAAATGGTTACATCTCATGGGGATAAACATCTTTCTGTACCCCGACGACTGGCTCCTACGCTCCCCCTCAAGATCTCAGTCCACAGAGGACCTTCGGAAAACACTTCGACTTGCTCCAGATCTAGGACTTTTAATAAATTTCAAGAAGTCTCAGCTAGTCCGGACTCAGTCTATTCTATATTTGGGGATAGTGATAGACTCTGAGTTTTCGGGCTTTTCCATCCCGGCAAAGGATCCGAAATTGTCTGAGAAAAGTCCAAGACTTCATATCTCACCCCTCCTGCTCAGCCAACGCATGGATGAGTTCCCTGGGAACCCTCTCGTCCATAGAGAAGTTTGTTCCATTGGGCAGGCTGCACACATGGGTGCTGCAATTTTACCTCAAGGACAATTGGCAAAGGAAGTCGTTCCTGGATTTGTTTGTCATCAACATCACCCCTAAGATCAAAGAGGACCTTTGGTGGTGGCCGGTGAAGGACAGATTTGCAACAGGAAAGTCTCTGGCCCCAATGATCCCTGACCTGACGTTATACTCAGATGCTTCGGATCTGGGTTGGGGGCTCTTCTCAACGGCATGGTTTCAGGAACATGGTCTCCGACCAAAAGGAACCTCCACATCAATATAAAAGAATTAAAGGCTATTCAACTTGCACTTCGGTATTTTGCAATGCAGACTTTCAACAAAGACAGTGCCGGTCCATTTGAACAGCATGACCGCCCTGGCTTACATCAAGAACCAAGGAGGGACTCCTTCCTTCTCACTCTACAAAGCTACCAAGGATTTTCTTTTGTGGGCACTAAGCAACGAGACCTGAGTGGTGACCCGCTTCATTCAGGGGAGAATGAATGTCCTGGCAGATGAATTGAGTTGTGGCAAGCAGGTTCTACTGACAGAGTGGACACTCAATCCACAGGTGTGCACCAACCTGTGGAAGCTGTGGGGAAAGCTGTCGATAGATCTGTTTGCAACGTCGAGGAACCATTGTCTTCCTCTGTATTGTTCCCCTGCTCTGGATCTGCAGGCATGGGCGACGCATGCCATGCTGCAGGACTGGTTGGATCTCGACCTTTACACCTTCCCTTCCTTCAGCATGGTGAGGGACGTATTGAAAAAGTTCAACACATACAGCAACGTGTCGATGACTCTAGTCGCTCCCTTTTGGCCACACAAGGAGTGGTTCCCAGATATCCTAAGTCTACTGATGGATTTCCCAAGGCTACTTCCTCAGAGGAGAAATCTTCTCAAGCAGCCGCAGTTTCATATTCCATCTAGGGTTATTCACTCTTGTTCTGGCAGGCTTCAGACTGTCAGAGAGCTTGTCAGAATGAAAGGATTTCCAAGAAAGGCTGCAGAGGCTATTGCTAAGTGTAGGCGATGATCTTCTGCTGCACTCTGCCAAGACAAGTGGACAGTTTTTCGGAAGTGGTGCCGGGAGCGAAATATCTCCTCTTCTCAGACATCTGTAGCTGTCAAGCTTTTATTTGCATGAATGGAAAAGAATTAGGCGCTTGTTACCTAACACTTTGGCTAGACTGGTATCAAGTAAAAAGAATTATATAAATTATTCATTTATTAACAATAAATAGAATAACTTATAATAGTAATAGATGACACGTAGGTTGGAATGCGGGTACACTCTTGAAATTGTCTAGATGGCTGAAGATGGTAGATCCATGATGACAGATCTTGCACCAGGTAAGTAAAATGGTACATCCAACAGGTCATACAAGTTAAGACAAGATGTCAAACAGGCAAGACACCATAAGGCAAGATAATGTCAGGTAAGGCAAGGTAAGGTAGAGTGTCTGTAGAATAAATACACAAACAATAGCTTAGAACAAAAGGTCACTGTTAACATATCACTATTAAACCATAATAGCTTTACATAATAATTATTTACATAGAACATAAGGTATACAACAAAGAGCAAATCACTTCTTACCATGTGAAAGGTTGCGAGGTTAAATAAGGTAGTGGCTATCACTTGGAAAGTAAATCAAAAGTAAACAATAAGTAATACCAAGGACACTAAAATAACGAACAGAACAACCAACGCCATCTATTAAAGCGAATGCAAAAAGCACCCAAGGATGATAGAATGGACAACCAACACTCAGATTCTAGTTTTAAGAAAGGAAATACCTGACAGTAGCCCAGATCACAGATTTTCTGTTATACCTTAGAATCTCAAAAGGACTTGCAACATCTACCATTAAGGGTTACAGAGCGATGCTGAGTTCCATATTCAAACACTGAGTGGACCTGTCTTCAAATCAAGACATCAACGATTTAATAAAGTTTTTTAGTACTAGTAAGCAAGCAAAACATTCGGAAGTCGCTTGGAACTTGGATGCTGTCCTTACATGGCTGTCAGGAATGCCGTTTGGGCCTTTGGAGTCATCCTTGCTTAGGAATCTAACGAAGAAGACCTGATCTTGATGCTAACCATTGGCCACATTCCTTTTCAATCAAGAGCCTGTCCAAAGTACTCAGTCCATCCGATCAAGAGAAAGTCCTCTGTCCTGCAAGAGCCTTAAGAGTATATCTAGAATGAACCAAAAGTCTTAGAGGTTCCTCCTCAAATCTTTGGTGTTCCATGAAAGACCCCAGCTGTCCACTGTCCAAGAATGCATCAACATTCTTTTTAAGATCTGTGGTTTCGGAAGCACATTCGGGGTTCACGACGATTTACTACCCTTATGTCAAGTAAAAGCTCATGAAATAAGAGCGGTGGCTACGTCCTTGGCATTCAGATGTAATCTGTCCCTCTCTTCAATCCTGCAATCAACACATCGGAGGTGCAAGTCAGTGTTTGCCATGTCCTACCCACGGGATATCGAAACGGTATACGAAAAATTAAGTATTTTAGGTCTGTTCTTCGCAGCTGGCGTGGTACTGGGGGATGAAGGATAGGAGGAACACCTTCCTTTTCCTCTACCCACTCTCCTTGAATAAGGATAGCTGCACTTCTTGGGAAGTCTGGTGAGCATTGAGTTAAGTGTCACCAATCCATGTTTTTATGGTTTTGATTAAATTTTGTGGTGGTGTACGTTATATTTTATCTGGTCTCTTTTTTTCTGTTGTATTGCGCCCCCCCCCAAAAAAGTTAAGTTTACCTTAGTTTAACCAGATTAGACTTATTGTACGTGGCTAAGAACCAACTGGTTACCTAGCAACGGGACCTACAGCTTATTGTGGAATCCGAACCACATTATAGCGAGAAATGAATTTCTATCACCAGAAATAAATTCCTCTAATTCTTCACTGGCTGGTCGGAGATTCGAACTCGTGGCCAGCAGAGTGCTAGCTGAGAACAGAACCCACTCGCCCAACGAAGAACTCCTTAATGGTCGAGGACAAGAGATTCCTAGATCTCCTCAGATAAAGAAGAAAATCTGCAATTTGGGTCACAAACGTCTCAGACGAAGAGACATTGAGTCTGGGACATCAGCTTTGGAAAATCGCCCAAGTAGCTGGGAAGACACAGCTAGGAAATCGACGCCTACATCTTGCAATAACCTCTACAACACGTCTGAATCCTTTCAGGGGAAGGGCTGACAACCCTTTGGTATCTCTTAATGAGAGTAGACATGGTTTTTTAGGGGAAGGAATCTCAGAAAGTCAACCCACAACCATAGCAGATCCTGGAACCATTCTTTCAGGGCCAGAATGGTGGCCTGACTATTTGCCAAAAGACAACTGGTTGAAATATGTTTGGCTGACTGACAACTACAGTAGTTGAAATACAAACAGATCGAGTGACCATTTGATGGAAAGGACAATTAGTCGAAAAGGCTAATCTTTTTTTTTCAAATGGCTCGTTGAGTTTATTTGGTATCATGATATGGCTATAATAATTTTCATAGCTTAGCATGCTTTACTTTAAAAAACTTCAAAATTAAAAGTTTTAAATTCAAAACCATGTCCACTCAGTAAAATGGAGTTCATCAAGACAAAAAGAGGTGCAAGAAAACTCCTCTACGAAGGATTTGCATACTTCGTTGATAAAACGTGTGGCATCAAGGTTTACAGTATTGAAGATGTGGAAAATGCAAGGAGTGTGATGCGAGAATGAAGACGATTGATGAAGTGATTGATGGTCAGCTTTCTCAGCACTCTTATCATCCTAACAATTCGCGTAACATGGCTTTGCAAGCAATTGATCAAATAAAACAACGGGCTTATGACACCAAAGTTACTGGTTGCATAACAGAGATTGCTTTAAGCATTGCAGGAGCACTGCCAAAAAGCCTTTTCTTTTATGCACAGTAAATAGGACGAGGGCTAAGAAAGAAAATGAGGATTTCAATTTCTCAACACAAGGAGGAAAATTTAAACTTTACAAAGATGACAGTGAGAGAATTTATGGCACTGACAGAAATTTAAATCTCTTAGCTCAGAAATGCGCTTTGGTTTTGTGACGGTACATTTGACTGCGCACCGATTGGAACTCAAGTTATATTCCATTCATGCACTGAGAGGCGATAATAAAACATTATCGTTGATATACTGCTTGACAAACCAGAAATATGAAGAGATGTATGATATGATATTCAGCTTTATAAAACAAGCTAAAACTCGGTGTGTTTCCTCTATTCATGTCGATTTTGAACTGGCAGCTATAAAGAGCATTAAGAAAATTTTCTCAGAAGTTAGTATCTATGGTTATTTCTTCCATTTTGGCCAGTGTCTTTGGCAGAAAATTCAGTCATATGGTCTCCAAACATAGTACAGAGATGTTAACAACTCTTCTCTAATCAGACAACTACAAGCTCTCACATTTGTGAAGTCTTAGTTTACTTTGATATAGATATGTGGTCAGTTTACAGTAAAGACAATTTACCAAGAACGAACAACTCTTTAGAAGGATGGCACAATGCTATTAATAAATGTGTTTTGGTGAAACATCAGACGAATCCCAAACTACTTATAAAAATTAGAAAGGAACAAGCAGGTAATGAAATTTTAATCGAACATGCAGCAATGGGAATGAATATTTATAGAAAAACAATACTTAGGTTCGAGTAAATGGGCGTTTGAAAATACTGGTACGCAATTACAACAGAGATGAAGGCTTAAATTTCCTAAAAGCAGTTGCACATAATTTATAAAATTAAATTATTTTATTTACATTTCAAATCAAATATTCATGTTTAAAATTTCTTCCTGTCAAATTTACTTAAAAGTAGCTTTGTTCTTAGTAGTATTAAAATGAAAGCAATTAATAAAGCAGATTTATTTTGTTATAGCATTTTTCTTTGTATTATCAAAATGAAAGAAATTAATAAAAACACATCCTTTTCATTTGTTTTTATTATAAGCATATTTAATAGTTTTTCAACGAATTGTTGTTACACTACTTCTCAGTTCAACCAGCTTATCATTCAACTAATTGTTTTTGAAGAATTGTCTTTCAACCAGTTGTCTTTCAGCAAATGGTCTGCATACCAGCCAGAATGGGGTTATAAGTCATTGTAAAGTTGCAATGAGCCCAAAACTTGTTCAGCACTTACCTGACCATGCTGAAGGGCAGAAAGATGTAGTGGTCCAAGTGGGACCAATCTTGCAGTATGGCATCCCCTGCCCATGCTACAGGGTCTGGGGCCCGAGAACAAAAGAGTGGAGGGCAATGGTTCTTTGAGGTGGCAAACAAGTCCAATGTCGGCCTGCCCCACAGTACCGCAGATTCTGATAGACTAGGGGATCCAAGGTCCACTCAGTGGGAAGGGCCTAAAATTTCTGTGGCTCAGTTCTTTAGTTTGCCCTGAAAAAATTGAGTGACTAGACTCACTCAATTAGATCTGTCCACAGAAGGTGGTCTCTTGCTTTCTGGCAGGGAGAGAAAATGAGTGAGTGCTTCCTCGTTTTCGTATGAATGTTAGCAATGTGGTATTGTCTGAATGAACTACCACATTCTTGTTATGAACTAGGATTGAGAAACACTGAAGCCCTAAGTGAACTGCTTTCAGCGCTCTTGACATTGATGTGAAGGTTCTGTTCTTCCGGAAACCATGTCCCGGAAACTTCCCGGTTCCCCAAGAGGACACCCCAACCTAGAACCAAGGGTCTGTATAGAAGTCTAGGTCTGGGCTCAGAGGATGAAGGGCTTTCCTTCTGAAAATCTACGTTCGAACCGCCACCATGCCGGTCCAACTTGATTACTTGATCTCTGGGTTTATAGGAAAAGCATAGGTGTCCGGCTGTTTCCCTGTCCTAGTTGGCCTTGAGGAAGAACTGCAAAACTCTCATGAGAAGTTTGCCTAACTTGACAAAAGTCTTGATGGATGACAGAGTCCCCGGTAGGTTCATCCACTGATGGGCAGCGCAAGATGAAGGCAGCTGGTGATTCTCTAGGTAGACGGAAAGGCCCGAAAGGTTCGAGAGTTGAGACTCATCCCCAAAATGTTATTTTCATAATAAAATAAATTTTTGAACATACTTACCTGGTAGTTATATATATAGCTTAAGTCCCTGACGTGACAGCAGAATTTCAAAAACTTCGTGCAAATCGCGATCGGGTAGTCAGGTGGTCCACCTGTGCGCCCTCTACCCAGGTAACTGGAACCATTCTACATATTCCTCAGATCTTCCATGCCCCTAGTCTCTAGAGGGGAGGAGGGAGGGAATTTAATTATATATAACTACCAAGTAAGTATGTTCAAAAATTTATTTTATTATGAAAATAACATTTTCAAACATCTAACTGACCTGGTAGTTATATATATACCTGATTGACACCTTTGGTGGAGGGTCAGAGACAGCCAACATCGTTGGAATTGAAATACTAAAACTTTGCAAAACCAACTAAAGGTTCCTACCTGTTAAGGAAGCTGACGTCATTGTTTTCCTGCCTCTTTATGTCTGCATTCCTTAAGAGATCCAGCGATCCACCCAGGAGGCTGAAAAATCTCTAGGGGCTGTCAACCGGTGTATAACCTCTATGTGACTAGACCTCCTTTTAATACCCTTATTCCGGGCGCTACTAAGGAACAAATGACCACCTGACTAAGAGAACTGAAGTAAATGATATTATTTAAAAAACTGTCTGCTAATGATTGCGGAAGACTGCGTCCAGACTTCGCAAACAACCAAAAACAACATCTTAGTTCCAAGGGAGAAAAAGGGTATTGGGTTATAGGATTGTAGGGGTAGCTCTTTTTCTCACTACTGAATTTGCAGCTACAAAAGGACCCAGCGTGTAACAGTCTTCATAAACAGTCTGTACCTGTTTAAGGTAATGTGAGGCAAAAACAGACTTGCTCCTCCAGAAGGTCGTATCCAAGATACTCTGGAGGGACCTATTTTGTTTAAAAGCCACAGAGGTTGCTACCGCTCTGAC
Organism: Macrobrachium rosenbergii; assembly: GCF_040412425.1. Classification (NCBI taxonomy): domain Eukaryota; kingdom Metazoa; phylum Arthropoda; class Malacostraca; order Decapoda; family Palaemonidae; genus Macrobrachium; species Macrobrachium rosenbergii. The sequence goes on from NC_089754.1 coordinate 14,580,116, forward strand.
CTCGTGTGCTTTAACTTTTAGAATTTTGTGGTCCGCTTCCCTACATCCCGAATGAGCATCTTTTATTAATTGTCTGATAAAAAAGGACAGAGCATTCTTAGACATTTGTAAAGAGGGTTTTTGACAGAGCACCAAAGCCCTTCTGAATCCCCTGTAAGTCTTTTGTCCTTTCTAGATAATATTTTAGAGATCTTACTGGACACAGAGTTCTTTCTATTTCCTCACCTGTGACATCCGTCAGGTTAGGAATCTCGAATGCTTTAGGCCAAGGTTGAGATGGACGTTCATTTTTGCCAGAAAATCTAGTCGAAGTGAGCAAACTGCTTTGCCTTGTCTAAAACCTATAGCTTTGTTAAAGGCATGAATCTCACTTACTCGTTTTGCAGTAGCTAAACTGACTAGAAAAAGGGTTTTCTTAGTGAGATCTTTTAAAGATGCCTTTTGTAAAGGTTCGAATCTATCACTCGTGAGGAACCTCAGGACCACATCTAGGTTCCAAGCCGGTGATTCTTGTACCCTCTCCTTAGGTGTATCGAAGGATCTGAGAAGGTCTTGGAGGTCCTTATTGTTAGAAAGGTCTAAGTTTCTGTGTCTAAAGACCGATGCTAACATACTTCTATAACCTTTAATGGTTGAAGTTGAAAATTTAAGGTTATTCCTAAGATGAAGAAGGAAGTCTGCTATCTGAGTCACAGAGGTACTGGTAGAGGATACAGAGTTGTTTCTACACCATCCTCTAAAAATTTCCCACTTGGATTGGTATACCTTAATGGTGGAAGACCTCCTTGCTCTTGCGATCGCCTCTTAGCTGCCTCCTTGAAAAGCCTCTAGCTCTTGCAGAGTTTTTTCGATAGTCTGAAGGCAGTCATGTGTAGCGCTTGGAGGTTTTGGTGATACCTTTCCAAGTGGAGTTGTTTGAGTAGATCTACTCTTAGCGGAAGTTCTCTCGGAGTGTCTACTATCCATTCCAGTACCTCTGTGAACCAATCTCTTGTTGGCCAGTAGGGAGTGACTAGAGTCATTCTGGTACCCTCGTGCGACCTAACTTCTGTAATACTTTGTGGATAATTTTGAAAGGTGGGAATGGGTAAACGTCCAAGTTTGACCAGTCCATGAGGAATGCGTCTATGCAAGCAGCCTCTGGATCCGGAACGGGGGAACAATAAGTTTCTATCCTCTTCGTCCGTGCTGTGGCGAAAAGGTCTATGCACAGTCGCCCCCAAATCAGCCACATGCTCTTGCAGACATCCTGATGTAGCATCCATTCTGTGGACAGGACTTGATTCTTCCTGCTCAGCATGTCTGCTCTTACATTTCTCTGCCCTTGAATAAAGCGGGTTAGTAGTATCACATTCTTGCCTTCGCCCAGAGAAGAAGCTTTTGTTGTCTCGTATAGAGATTTGGAGTGAGTGCCCCTTGTTTGCTGATGTAGGCCAGCGCTGTTGTGTTGTCGGAGTTGACCTGCACTACTTTGTTTTTTACTACCTGTTCGTATTCTTTGAGAGCTAGAAGGATCGCTGTTAGTTCCTTCTGATTGATATGCCAAGACTCTTGCTGTTTGGTCCAAGAGCCTGAGACTTCGTTGATTCAGTCGCTCCCCATCCTGAGTCCGATCGTCGGAGAACAACACTAGGTCTGGGTTCCTCTGTTTTAGGAAAGGCCCTCTCGTAGCTTGATGGGGTCGTTCCACCATTTTAGATATTGCCTCACAGGATTCGAGATGGGGATACACTTCGTCTCAATTCTTTTCCCTTGTCCCAGTTCCGATTGAGATGGAACTGTAACGGGCGAAGATTCAGTCTCCCAAGGAGACAAACTGCTCTAGTAGTGCAGCAGATTGCTGTAAAAATCGTTCAGATAGTGAAACAAGCATGAAATTTGGCACAAACATTCCTAAGACTACGCTCTCTTAGAAAAGGGCGCTGTACCTGAAAATCCAAGATGGCGGCTATTTTTCAAAATGGCCGCCATCTATGTTGAGATTCATTGGTTTGGGAGCATCTATTGGATGGAATATGCCAGTTTTTTTCTTTTAAACCTCGACTTTTAGGTTATAAAAATGTTCCATACCACACATTTTATTGAAAACCCTTACTAAATGAATTGTAACCAAGATGGCGTACAAAATGGTTGCCATAAAAGTTTTTTTCTATCCACAGCGCTAGCAGACATAGAGACCAACTGTTTTTATTTAATGGTATATTCATGTGATCAGACAGTTTAACTAATATGCTATTTTCAACTGAAATAGTAATGGTATGGTCACATACAACATTGTGTCTAAGACTGTAACCATAAAAAGAAAAGAAGAGAAATACGGACTAAACGCAACCAATCTATGTATAGGTCTCTCAACCTACACCTTTGAAAAATTGAGGATAAGAAGGTAGGCATAGCATGACACGTTGGATGCTCAAGCTAGATTATCTACTGAAGAGAGGGCAATATTTATCTAGACTTCACATTTGCAAGTGCACAGAGCTGTGCAGGGAAGACCCAGCTTGTAGCACTTGCACCTTTCCCGACAGCCTGCTTTGCATCCACATTTGGTAAGCTGTTGGCAACTCTTGGCTAGCCACTGATACTCCAGTGCAAGCTGTGGCCCCAAGATATCTGTGGGTGGCTTTGGTATTGCAGTGTTTGGTGGCACAGGGTTCTTTGTTTGCAAGGAAGCTGGTGAGATGTTTGTGAATGTGTCCGGCAATTCAGGCACCGACCTCACTTTCTCAGGTGCAAACTTTGGTTGCTGTCTTTCCTGTCCAGTGTTCTCCTTGGTGGGGTGCTGAAATATGGAGATGCTAGTTCCATGGAAGGAGGTAGTGGCAGTAGTTGCAGATGGGTTGTGGTCGATGTTGTCCATCACTGCAGTGGTGAACAACCCTTTTCGCAGTACTGGGGGACAGACCACACCCTCCTCCACATATTTGCTAACTGTGGCATCTCCTAACTGTGCAGAGACCTCCAGTACTCTGTCATAAGAGATACTGAGGCCATACTGATGTAGCATTTCAACCAGGTTTCTCTTCCTGGTTTTGGCATAGACTGAGAGTCCCATGTAGACTGGGAATGGTGTTTCTCTGTCTTTGGAGTGTCTATGACTTGTTGCTCCCTCTTTGTATCGGGAGTAGCAGTTGAACTGCATGAGCTGTGCAATGGCCTGGTCTGACTTTGATGCTCCAAATCGTAACTGTGACTTGATGTCAGCCCCATGCTCAACCATCCCTACAAACTGGAGCAGGAGAGGAGGCACAGAATTTCGTACACAAGCCTCAGAAAATGTGCCATCAAACCGTGACTGATGATCAAGTATAGACTTTCTGAGAATATTTGCTGCTTTAGCAATGATAACTGCCTCTGAAAGATCAGATGATTGAGCAAGTGCTTTTCCCACATCCTTTTGAAATGCAAGTAATACATCTCTGCCAGATTTATGAGCCTCAAGTTCTGGAATTTCTGCCAGAAGTTTGTCTTTGAGTCTCTTGGAATTTACACTTGGTGACTCTACACCTAATTGTTCCAGACGTTGTTGGTAGAGGTGGCAAATATCTGCCAGCCGAAATGTGACTGGATCATCTGAACAAAGGTTGTTTTCAACAATGTATGTCATCAGTTCTGACAGAACTAGTGGATACACATCTGATTCTGACTCAGTGCTACCTTGGTCTTTCTCAAGGCTCCTCAGGTAGGACCTTTTTCTGTTGTAGAGGGCACAAAGACAGGCATGGTGATACTTAAACTCCTGTGCAATGACATCCCCACCAGTCAACTTCTTGAGCAAGGAGCTTGCCATCACTAAGTATCTCTGCACATTCACGCAATTTCAAGTCAAGGCCCTTAGTACTAGCCTGTCTGAGATCAGATGCAGGTGCCACTTTCTCACAGAAAATGCAAACTTCATTGTCATGACTGGTTCGGCGCAGTTTTGCAATTCGACTAGTCTCAGTGTTGCTGGTCTGGTCATTGGATTGTCGCTTTCTTGCACGGTCCAGTTTAGTGTTGTTAAACAACAAGCGACAGTTCACATGGTATTTTGCTGCATTTTTTCTGAGAGTGGCCTCTATGCCATCACCTTCATCCAGCCTTGCTGGATCCCTTATCAGTGGCATTTCATTAATTTCACTGAACATGGGAATGTTCCTTGCCAGCATTGTGTACCCATCATGGTCTAGGACATGATGACTTGGAGGTGATGTCAAGTGCTCACCTCTTTTGTCCTTCTGACAAAGACAACACAAACTCCAGTTTGTTTTTCTACTGCTCAATATTGGATTGGCATCACATTCTGCCATGATTTCACTTTTGATTAAGGCCGAGGGTTATCCTTTTACCACCTTAAACAAAGCACACATTCCTGTATGGGATTCAACTAGGTTCGGTCTCCCTACACCTAGCCCGATCATTCATCCAGTGCCATTTAAGTCCCGTGTGATCTGTACACCATCCGGGTAAGTACATGAACCATCATGTACAGCCCCCATACCCTTGGCTCGGCTCTCCGCGCTGGCACATCCTGTCTATTCAGGTGCGGCTATCTAACTATAGCTGGTCTGGGGCTGTTAGAAAGCATTTGGGACACTAAACTAAACTATACTACAACTACTAGTCTAAGACTACAGGATTAGTAAAGCTGGATTAGCTGGCACTGAACCCCATGCTGAGTTACACAGCAGTGATGTCACCAGTGTGCCCTGGTTGTGTGCAGACATACACTCTTTTACATTTATTAATTTTCCTTCAAAATTGATGAGTTATTCGAAAGAGATGGCCTCATTAGGATCTAAAACCACAGAAACCAAGATCCATGCTTAAAACGATAATTGTTGAACGGGCATTATTTCTCATTATAATTATTGTTTCTACCTTTTCTTGGCAGCCATATAGCCCCCATATTTAAAGGTAAACTGTACTGGGAAGCTACAGAAACATAATATTCACAAGAAATAGTATGGAAGAGCTTTACCATATTGCTAGAAGCAAATACATGCCATTCTAGTGAAAAATTAGCCAAAATCTGTCGATACTGGCACGCCATCTTGGAATTTGGCATATATTAAATTTTTTTCGTGGCCAGCCCTTTTCTGATAGAGGGAACTTTAAAGAGCACTTGTGCAAAATTTCATGCTTGTTTCACTATCTGAACGATTCTTATGAAATATGCAATTATCTGCTGCACTATAGAGAGGAAAGGGTCCCCAGCAGACTCATCCATTCCCTCACCGAGCAAGTTCGTTTCCTTAAGAAGCTCTGAATCTTTTCTAAGGCTTGTTCCGTTCTTGACAACGATGGAAAAGCCCGAAAAGTCTGACTCTGAATCCTCATCCCAAGGTATAGAATCTCCTGGGATGGACTCAGTTGGGATTTTCCTTGTTTATAAGTAGGCCCATTCTTCTGATAACTGGACTGTCGTCTGAAGATCCTTCAGGCAGCGTGTGTGGGAAGGGGCTCTGAGAAGCCAGTCGTCTAGGTATAAGGAGATTCTGGTGCCTCTCGTGTGCAACATTCCTGCTACATTGTTCATCAATCTCGTGAAAACTTGAGGAGCTGTGCTTAGGCCGAAACAAAGAGCTCGAAATTGGAACACTTCTTCCTCGTGAATGAATCTCAGATATTTCTTGGAGCTCGGGTGGATAGGGATATGGAAATAAGCATCCTGCAGATCCAATGATACCATCCAGTCGTTCTGTCTGACCGCTGCTAGGACAGATTTCGTAGTTTCCATTGTAAATTTTGTCTTTTGAATAAAAACGTTGAGAGCACTCACGTCCAACACTGGTCTCCATCGCCGGTGAGTTCTTGGGAACCAGGAATAGCGATTGTAAAATCCTGGGGAATCCACGTCTTGAACTCTTTCTATGGCTTTCTTTTGCAACAGAAGAGATATTTGCTGTTGCAGAGCCTCCGCTTTCATTTTCTTCTTGTATTTGGCCGAAAGGTCTATCGGTCTTGATGCCAGAGGGGTTTCTGAGGAAAGGGATCTTGTACCCCTCTTTGATCAACTGGATGGACCACGGATCTGATCCTCTCCTCTCCACACTTGCCAGAAGTTGTTCAGTCTGGCTCCTACCGCTGTCTGAAGGAGACTCCCATCAGACTCTGTGTCTTCCTTGTCTGTAACCTCTTTTGAGTTGATCTTCTCCCAGCAGATCTTGAGTTTCCTCTACTGAGGGATTTGAAACGAAAGGGCTGAGAGACAGGAGCTTCTCCTCTATTCTTCCGTGCGACGAAGCTCGTTGGCATTACTTTTTTAGCTGATTTCGTAATCAAGTCCTGCGTGGCCTTTTGTGATAAGGCCGCTGTGACTTCTTTTACCAGCTCTTGAGGAAACAGGTGAGCAGAAAGAGGAGCATAAAGGAGTTCTGATTTTTGAGTAGTAGTTACTCCAGTGGAAAGAAAAGAGCAAAGATGTGCCCTTTTCTTTAAGATCCCTGCAGAAAAAAGAGCCGCCAGCTCTTTGGCACCATCTCTGAGAGCCTTATCCATGCAAGCCATTATGTGTACCAGGTCCTCCGTGTCTGCATTCTTGCTGGCGTCCATCTTCTTACCCAAGGCTCCCAGGGTCCAGTCAAGAAATTAAAAACCTCAAAGGCCCTAAAGATTCCTTTGAGAAGATGGTCCATTTCAGAAGCGGACCAAAACACCTTTGACTTCATCATAGCTGTGCGATGCGGGAAGCCTCTACTAGTCTCGAAAATCCCCTGGGAAGAAGAGGAACTCCCAGGCCAAGAGATTCTCCTGTTTCGTACCACACGCTAGATCTAGAAGCTAGCTTGGCTGGGGAAAGGAGAACACCGTCCGGCCTAGATCTTTCTTAGTATTCATCCACTCTTCCATCAATTTTAAAGCCCGTTTGGATGAGCGAGACATAACCATTTTCATAAAGAAGTTCGTTGAAGACGTCTTTCTTAAAGTAAATTCGATGGAGGAGAAAAGAGGAGAGGCTGGAATGAAGTTATCAGGAAAAAGTTCCATGAAAACTTTCATTTTTCCTTGTTTATAAGTAGGCCCAGTTCTTCTGATAACTGGACTGTCGTCTGAAGATCCTTCAGGCAGCGTGTCTGGGAAGGGGCTCTGAGAAGCCAGTCGTCTAGGTATAAGGAGATTCTGATGCCTCTCGTGGTGCAACATTCCTGCTACATTGTTCATCAATCTCGTGAAAACTTGAGGAGCTGTGCTTAGGCGAAACAAAGAGCTCGAAATTGGAACACTTCTTCCTCGTGAATGAATCTCAGATATTTCTTGGAGCTCGGGTGGATAGGGGATATGGAAATAAGCATCCTGCAGATCAATGATACCATCCAGTCGTTCTGTCTGACCGCTGCTAGGACAGATTTCGTAGTTTCCATTGTAAATTTTGTCTTTTGAATAAAAACGTTGAGAGCACTCCACGTCCAACACTGGTCTCCATCGCCCGAGTTCTTGGGAACCAGGAATAAGCGATTGTAAAATCCTGGGAATCCACGTCTTGAACTCTTTCTATGGCTTTCTTTTTGCAACAGAAGAGATATTTGCTGTTGCAGAGCCTCCGCCTTCATTTTCTTCTTGTATTTGGCCGAAAGGTCTATCGGTCTTGATGCCAGAGGGGTTTCCTGAGGAAAGGGATCTTGTACCCTCTTTGATCAACTGGATGGACCACGGATCTGATCCTCTCCTCTCCCACACTTGCCAGAAGTTGTTCAGTCTGGCTCCTACCGCTGTCTGAAGGAGACTCCCATCAGACTCTGTGTCTTCCTTGTCTGTAACCTCTTTTCGTTGATCTTCTCCCAGCAGATCTTGAGTTTCCTCTACTGAGGGATTTGAAACGAAAGGGCTGAGAGACAGGAGCTTCTCCTCTATTCTTCCGTGCGTGAAGCTTCGTTGGCATTACTTTTTAGCTGATTTCAATCAAGTCCTGCGTGGCCTTTTGTGATAAGGCCGCTGTGACTTCTTTACCAGCTCTTAAGGAAACAGGTGAGCAGAAAGAGGAGCATAAAGGAGTTCTGATTTTTGAGTAGTAGTTACTCCAGAGGAAAGAAAAGAGCAAAGATGTGCCCTTTTCTTTAAGATCCCTGCAGAAAAAAGAGCCACCAGCTCTTTGGCACCATCTCTGAGAGCCTTATCCATGCAAGCCATTATGTGTACCAGGTCCTCCGTGTCTGCATTCTTGCTGGCGTCCATCTTCTTACCCAAGGCTCCCAGGGTCCAGTCAAGGAAATTAAAAACCTCAAAGGCCCTAAAGATTCCTTTGAGAAGATGGTCCATTTCAGAAGCGGACCAAAACACCTTTGACTTCATCATAGCTGTGCGCGGGAAGCCTCTACTAGTCTCGAGAAATCCCCTGGGAAGAAGAGGGAACTCTAGGCCAAGAGATTCTCCTGTTTATGCACCACACGCTAGATCTAGAAGCTAGCTTGGCTGGGGGAAAGGAGAACACCGTCCGGCCTAGATCTTTCTTAGTATTCATCCACTCTTCCATCAATTTTAAAGCCCGTTTGGATGAGCGAGACATAACCATTTTCATAAAGAAGTTCGTTGAAGACGTCTTTCTTAAAGTAAATTCCGATGGAGGAGAACGAGGAGAGGCTGGAATGAAGTTATCAGGAAAAAGTTCCGTGAAAACTTTCATTAATCTCTTTAAGTCCGAAGAGGGATGTTGGTCTTTTCGCTCTTCCTCGTCTGATATGTCATTCACCCAATTGTCTAGTGAGTGAGGCAGATCGTCTTCCACGTCATCCGACTGCTGTCCTGTTATCTGGTCGGTAAAGTCCTCCCTTGTATAATGGAGTTCAGTTTCATGTATGTCATCTTGACGTTTGGCGTCCTGGCGTCCTGTTAGAGCATATTGACGTACAGTTTCTTGACGCCTGGTGTCTTGTAGGTTATCTTCTAAAAGATTAACTTCCCGTGGTACAGTCTCATGACGCTTGACGTCCTGGCGTCCAAATTCTTGACGCTTGGTGTCCTGGAGCCCAATCTCTGACGCTTCTAGCGTCTTGGAGTCCACCTTCTAAAAGACTAGCCTCTTGGTATTCAGTCTCATGACGTTTGACGTCCTGGCGTCCAACCTCTTGACGCTTGACGTCCTGTAGACCAATCTGCAGACACCTGGAGTCTTGGAGTCTCTCCTCTAAGAAATCAACTTCTTGGCGCCCAGTTTCATGGCGCTTGGAGTCCTGGTGCGAACTCCTTGACGCCCTGGCGTCCTGGCGCCTGTCTTCTTGAAGATCAACGTCTTTGCGTCCAGCCAAATGACGCTTGGCGCCTTGTTGTTCAACTTCTTGTGCGTCCTGGCGTCCAGCCTTCTGGCGTTCACTGTCCCGCCAAACCTTGAGGTCACTTGAGAACTGGCCGCCTGTGCGACATCTGTCAAAAGCTTCCTCAGGTTGACGTACAGCGATAGTAACTTTTTGAGCAGGACCAATCTTCTTTCTGCGTTCGCTGCACTGCCGATCCTTTAAGTCACTTGAGAACTGGCCGCCCGTGCGACATCTGTCCCAATTATCTTCCGGATGGCCTACAGCAATCGGAAGAAGAACAGTATCCTTCTTTCCTGCAGGCTGTAAGACTTGAACTAAGGACGAGAGTTTCTGCTGCATGTCTTTAATCAGTTGTAATTGTGGAGCTTCCTGCTGCTGGGGACAGACCGGGGAAGACACAACTTTATCTATCAACTTTCTCTCAACGTCCCGTAAGGATTGTGGAGAGTGTTCTGGGGACGAATACCAATCCGAGGGAAGGGGAGGGGCATGTACAGAGGGTAGTAATGCGTCCACCTTTTTGCTGTCAGGCGTCCTTATCGAACCTGCCAGTTTACGTCTATTCTTGGCGGGTGAGCTGCCTTCGGAGTTGGAAGGAAAACGCTCCGGACTGTTCCAGTGGCTACACCCTGGAGCTTGACTTGTCTCTCTATGACGCCCTTCAACATCGGGAAGTTTTCTCTTCAGAGGTCTCGATTCTGATTTAAGACGCCAGCCCTGTCTGGGGACTGCATCGTCCGAAGACGAAGAACACGAATTAACCTCGCCTTTTCTATGTCGAGGGTGAGCGTCCTGGGAAGCGTCAACAGGTACGCCGAGGGGACGATCTCATTAACTAAAGCCTCTCGCCTCGCTTCGTCTTTCGACATTCCTTCTCACAGGGGTTGGTGAGCTTGGAAGAGGTCCAGGACTAGGAGCGCAACAGGACCGAGCAGCCGCACCCTCCACTGCACTTGCACTAATCTTTTCACTTTTTAGATCTCTCATATCGGACCATAATTTTTCCCTGTCTTCTGCAAGGGATTCTACGCGTTTTCCTAGGGTTTGAATGGCCGCCATCATATCCTGAAGAGTTGGTTCTTTATTACCTGTATCAGAAGGGGAGTTAGAAATTACCGCTAATGCGGAAGGGTCAATTGGATTGTTAGAATGGGGCAAGGAAATATCTAACCCTTGACTGTCCCTTTGAAGAGTGAGATATAGAACTCTTGGCTCTTCTGAGCCGGTCTCTTTTAAGTTTTCTCACATACCGGTTGTAATCTAACCATTCTCTTTCAGACAGACCCAAACATTCCTCACATCTATCGTCCAATTCACAACTCTTACCTCTACATTTTACACATATTTGATGGGAATCCAAAGAGACTTTAGGAAGTCTAGTCTTACATCCCCTCACACACATTCTTACACTCGATGAAGAGTCAGACATGTTGAAAAATCAAAGAGAGATCCAAAACACAAGCAGAGGTTCAAACCAATCAGTATCTAAAAAGGTCTAAGAATAATCCAAAAGAAAAATCCAAAAGCGGCGGCCAAAGCCAAAGTGTACTTCACCAAATAACTGAAAAACACAGGCTGCGAATGAAATTCAAACGATGTCACCGTTATGGCGGCAGGGAAGATCTGAAGAATATGTAGAATGGTTCCAGTTACCTGGGTAGAGGGCGCACAGGTGGACCACCTGACTACCCGATCGCGATTGCCATGAGTTTTAAATTCTGCCACATCAGGGACTTAAGCTATATATATAACTACCAGGTCAGTTAGATGTTTGAAATAAAGGAACTCTCGCAACTAGGCCAACTGGGACTTCTGAAGGTAGATGATAGTTCCCAGTTCCTGTGAGAGATATTCAAGTCCATACACTTTTCCTTCGAAGGGGAATCGAAGAGGCTAGTCTTCCAGATATCGACTGATGTTTAAGCCTATTAGAATGGAGTCATTTGCTATAGGAGTGATGACTCGAGTGAACACTTGAAGTATTGAAGAGAGGTCAAAGCAAAGAGCCTGAAACTGGAAGATTTAGCTGGTGCCGGGTACTTGTGAGGAGACAGGTGTTTAAACGCTGATGTGGGGCGCCTAAGAGAGTGTTCTGGAAGACAAACCTTGGATATTTCCTGGAGTCTGGATGGATGGGCAAGTGGAAGCATGCATCCTGCATAGCCAAGGTTATGATCCAGTCGCCCTGGTGAATGGATGAAAGGACTGAATGGTTCACCTCCATCTGAATTTTGTCTGTCGGACAAAGAGAATGAGGGAGCTTACGATGAGGGCTGGTCTCCAAGCCCCAATGATTTGGGGGCCACAAACAGACGGTAGTAGAAGCCCTTTGAGTTGATATCCTTGACTTCTTCTGTGGCTCTTTTTTGAAGGAGAGAGGACACCTCCTCTGAAAGGGCCAAATGTGTTTTTCCCGAGCCTCTTGAGTAGGCCGTCAAAATGATGGGAGAAGGGACTAAAGAGGGGTTCTCCATGAATGGAATGGAGTAGCCCTCCCTCAGAACCTTGGCAATCACTGTTCTGTCCCTCTGATACTCCACTTCTCCCGAAACTCGAGAAGACTGGCTCCCACTTGTGCATGGAGGACTTCTTCCTCATTCTTGGGCAAGGACTTGAGCTCCTCTTAATAGTTCTGGCCAAGAAGCTGACAGTGGAGCAGATCCTAACTGGACTTGGGCTTACTCCCATGAAAGGGATGTTGCTGGAGAGGAGAGACTGTCTTAGGAACAAACACAAACGAATCCTTGGGGCATTTGGAAGAATGTGCCAGATCCTAAGTCAACTTCTATTGGAGGTCCGACTTCTGGGCCTGAGGGACTCCTTTAGTGGAACAGGAACACCAAAAATTCTTTTCTTCAAAAACCCCAAAAAGAAAAGCACCACAAGTTCAAGAGAGCCATCCATGATGGTCTTGTCTGCACGAGAAAGACTCCTAGCCAGTCCGAGGCATTATCTCCAACTAAAACTTGCAATCTTCAATCTTCCAGCCCATCCAGTCCATGGAACTCAAAAGCTACAAACCACTCAAAGAGGTCTTTAACAAGGAGACAAGTTCTGTCAAAAAAAAAAAAAAAAAAAAAAAAAAAAAAAAAAAGGAATTTTCTGAGTCCAGTCCGTGTCAGCCGGTGAAATTCCATCCTCCTATGGATTAAGCACGAAGGAGGAAGATGAACGAAGCCTTACCTTGCTCCCTCTTAGCAGAAAATCAAACTTCAATATCCTTGAGTGCCTTCCTAGAAGACAAGGAAAGCACCAATACACGGGGATCCTAGGTCTGTCATCTGGATGGCTCTTCATCAGGAAGGTCGAGGTAGGCGAGACTGGGGATAGCTGAAGCCCAAAATGGGATGGAAAACTCGCCCGCCAATATTGAAGGAGAGCTGCATTGGCTAGGAGACCAGTGGTCGGAAACAGGTGCTTGGTGCTCTGAGCAGTAGATTGATACTGAAAAGTTGGTGCCGGGTGCTCGGGAGCTGGTGCTGGGCACTCGGAAACTGGCGGCGGACACTCAGGAGCTGGCGTTGGGAGCTCATGAGATGGGTGCTTGAACGAAGACAACGAGCACCTGAGCGGGATTTTTGGGAGCCTGGGAGCCAAACACCACTGCAGGATGGTTAAGGACTGCACCTGGCTCCTTCAACGCATTACCTGCGTGCCTCTTCAATGGACAAAACGAAACTAGAAAGTGATTGCGGTGCTTCCAAGTCTGGTCTGGAGTCTTGAGAGTCAAGAGGACAACTGGAGCACATCCAAGATACCTTTCCAGCGGCTGTCTGTTGAAACCTGGGATATACATGCAACAGGTTTGACTGAGACAGCAACCTGTGGGCAAACCCCACCGGCCTCCCTTGGACTTCCAGCATGTCTTCTCCCAGGTCCAGGGGAGCAGGACACAGACTTTCATCTAGAAGAACCGGCGGGACGAGAAGTCACCTCCTTCACTTAAAAAACTGCCTCCTGTCAAGACGGCTTTCTAGAAGCTGTCTGCCGATACCTGGGAACACACAACAGGCTAGACTGAGGGAGCAGCTACCTGTGGGCCAACTCCATCAGCCTCCATTGGAGCTTCAGTATGTCTTCTCCCAGATTCAGGGGAACAAGACAGTGACCTTGGTCTAGGAGAGCCGACAAGACAAGTAGCCACCTCCTCCACTTGCACAACACTATCACTTGTCACTTTGTGGGAAGTGGCGCCATCTGAATAAGTTTTCCCACAAACACCCCCAGTAATGACCTAACTCTGCCACTGTATCACTGTAGGTTAATTATCTTGTCAAAACTAGACTCTAGACTGGCAATGGCATCGGGTTTGGAAGCAAGGGAGCCAGGCGTGGGAGTAAGTGGTTAAAAGTAGGAGGGCTAGTAGCAGGAGAAAAATTAGGAAGAGGGGAAGAAGGAATAGAAGAGCTATCTTCTAACCTAGGCTAGGGATAATTCTGGGCTAAGGGAAGCTCGTTTCTTGGCTCTAGAGGCTGCTTCCTTTTCTATCCCTCTCTGACTTGTTCATCATTACATTTAGCACAGGTTTACTCCCTACTGTATTTCTGCACGCTACATTTACTGCAAATTGTATGAGAATCATACGAAGAATTGATTAATCTGGTTTGCAACTCTCATTACAATAGTGAAACTCGGTGAACTTGAATCAGACATAATAATAACCAAAGAACTAGAAAAAATTATCCTGAGAGCTATTAAAGCTTGAGGCTACTCAAGCAATAATACTTCACCGAAATCCAGCCATACAACCAAAAATTAGTAAAAAAAAAAGCTGCAGCAAACCCTCAATGTTATTCAAGAACTGGCAGAAACATGAGTCATTTCCAGTATAGGCAGTCCCCGGTTAACGGCGCTTCTCTAGCGATGAAAATCGGCAATTTTTGGCGCCAAAAATCGCCAATTTCCACTTATCAGCGCCGATAATTGGGTATTGGCGCCAATAACAGAGGTGCCAATAACCAAAAATCGGCACTTTTTGGTGCTGATAAGCCCCCAAAAATTGCCGAAAAGCGCAGAAAATCGCTGATTTTCGGTTAGCGGCGATTTTCAGTTATCATCACACCATCAGAACAGAACCCCTGCCAATAACCGGGGACTGCCTGTACTCCTGTCAGTGGACGGGGCTGGTCACCAACACTTAACTACTGAAGTGATACCGCAATTTTTGAATTTTCATGTAAGTAACTTACCAAGTAATTACAGAGCTAAATCCCACATTCAGTGGAGGTGGGATACATGGACATATTCTACTCCAAAACATTAAAGCATGGTAATGAATTTGAAACAGAAAAATTTTGCCAGCATTGAATGCAATGCTTGTTGTTTCCTAACCTGGTAAGACAGCTACTGCAGGTGAACACTGCATCTGCCGAAGAAGGTCCAGGAACCATCCCCTCAGCCAAAGCTGGGTTATGAGGTTCATAGTTGCGTTGTGGTGCATCTGTAACTTGTTTAACACCTTCATGCTGAAGGGTGGGAAGGCATATTAGGTCTAGGTTTGACCAATCTTGTAGCATGGTGTCCGTGGCCCATGCAAGAGGGTTTGGGGCTGGAGAGCAAAAGAGAGGAAGGCGATGGTTCTTGGAGGTGGCAAACAGGTCTATGAAGGCAGCTGAAATTCTCTTGGGAAATGGAAAAGCCCAAAAAACCTGAGAGTTCAGAGTCATCCCCAAATAAAGGATTTCTTGCAAATGGGTCAATTGGGACTTCTGCAGATTGATAAGGAGGTCCAGCTCCTGGGTAACATGAAGAATCTTGAGTAGGTCCTCCATGCACTTGTCCTTTGCCTGGGATCAAAGCAGTCAGTTGCCTAGGTAAAGACTGACATTGATCCCTACAGGCAGTCACTGGTTATCGGCAATCCAGTTTTTCAGTGCTTGTATAGCGATGAAAATTGGTGATTTTCGATGACGATTTGCACAAATTTCCGCTTATCGGCACTGATAATGGCGTATTGGTGCCGATACATAAGTAACAAGAGGCGCTGATAACCGAAAATCGGCGATTTTTGCTTATCGTCAATGTCTTTGGAACAACCTCCGCCGATAATTGGGAACTGCCTGTACTAAGTGGAGCCATTTCGAGAGAGGAGCAAGGACTTGAGTGAATACTTGAGGAGCTGTTGAGAGGCCGAAGCAAAGGGCCTGAAACTGGTACACCTTGTCCCAGAAGACAAACCTTAGATATTTCCTAGAAACTGGATGGATAGGAATGTGAAAGTATGTGTCCCGCATGTGTAAGGTTATCATCCAGTCACCCTGGTGAATGGATGAAAGGACTGAATGGTTTGTCTCTGTGCTGGTGTTCTTGACTTCCTCTATGGCCCTGTTCTGGATAAGAGAGGAAACTTCCTCCAAAAGGGCCAAATGTCTCATGGAGCCTACCGAGTACACTGTCAATGTGATGGAAGAGGTGACTAATGGGGGGGTCTCTAGGAACAGGGTGACGTTGCCCTCCTTGAGAATTTTGATGATCCACGACTCCGCTCTTCTTATCAGCCACTTCTCCTACAACTCTACAAGTCTGGCACCTACAGGCACATGAAGGACTTCCTTCTCACTTTTCTGGTACTAGCTTGGAAGAGCTCTTCTTAGTAAACTTAAGACGTGAACTGGACATTTGTACAGGTCCTAAATGGTGCTCTAGATCTCCCTCCATGAAAGGGCTGTTGCTGGAGGGGTGAGGTAGTCTTGATTTGAAAAGCAATTGATTCCTTGGAACACCTAGATGACTGGGCCAGCAAGCCTTGCACAGTTTTCTTTTGCAAATCTGAAGCAATTCCCTTCACTATGTCCTGAGGGAAGAGATGATTCTGGTCTAGGTGTGAGAATAACAGGGCTGACTTCTGAGTCTGGGTAACTCCCTTGGAAGTAAAGGAATACCAGAGCTATCTTTTCTTCAGTACTCCAAAAGTGACTAGAGCTGAAAGCTCTAGAGAGCCATCTCTAATGGCTTTGTCAGCACAGGACAGAACCCCGAGCCAGTCTGAGGTGATATTTCCAACATGATCCCGGTGGTCATTGATTTTTTTGGCCAGTGCGCCCATCGTCCAATCCAGACCTTAAAATTGTCCTTGACTAGATGATCTAGTTCTGCAGAGGAAAACATGATCTTTGCTGACAAGAATGCAGAAAGGCAGAGTGAGTTGATTAGCCCAGAGAAGTCCCCTTGGGAGGAGGCAGCGACTCCCAAAGAAGGAACTTTGCCGGTCACTTAAGACAAGTACCTCCTGCAAATTAAACAAGAGGGAGGAAAAGTGAAAGACACACTGCCTGCTTCCTTTTGGCCAAAAGCCAGTCTCCCATCTCCTTGTAGGGTTTCTTAGACAAGGATGAAAGGACCATTCTGGGGAGTCTTGTCTTGTCATCCGGTCGATTCCTTATTAAAAAGGTCGAAGCAGGCGAGGACGGGGCAGCTGGGGTGAAAAATGAGGGAAAATTCGCCAAAAAGTACCGCAGTAAAGCAGCAAAACCTGACAGAGGCGTGGGTTCCGGGTCGATCTCTTCTGAGGAAACCGGGGACAGGATATCATCCTGAGAAGGCTTGGGAGCAGAGGGAGCTTTCTTTAGTAACTCCATAATTTGGGGTAACTGCTGCTTAACAGGAGCCAGAGTAGGCTCATCATGGTCAAAGGTGAAGGAGATGATGCTGGAGGTTTAACTGGAGGAGGCAAAGGAGGATGTGGTCTCTGAGCAGACGAAAGTGGCGATGGGTGCCTGGGAGCAGGCGCTGGGTTCTCAGGAGCTGGCGCTGGGCGCTCGAGATGTGGCACTGACGTTTGGAAGCGGATATTGAGTACTTATGAGCTGTTGCTGGGTGCCTGGGAGCCAGGTGAGGGCACACAGCTGCTGAGCACTCAGGTGAGAAGGCCTCTGGACTGTCCCACAAAGACAGAATTGGATGCTGATGGAAAGGACAGGGACAGAAGGGCACACAGCATAACTACAAGATGGCTGGGGACTACTAAAAGACTGCTTATACTGCTTAATAGGTAGCGGATCTGGATGTCGACCACAGTTCTCAGAAGGGCGCTTAAGCAATTGGGAAGAGTCCATGTACCATTTGTGGCGCCTCCTGTCCACACCGCAATCATTGGAAGAGCTTGAGGATAACTGATGGACATCCGTAGACAAGCCTTTCCAATGGCTGTCTGCTGACACCTGGGGCTGTACAAAAGGAGCGGCTGAGGGGGCAACTACCTGTGAGGCAAACGCCACCGGCCTCCCTTGGACTTTTGGTATGTCTTCTCCCAGGTTTAGGGGAGCAGGACAGGGACCTTGGTCTAAGAGACCCGACAGGACAGATGGCCACTTCCTCTGTTAGCACTGCACTATCACTTATCACTTTACCTGAAAGCACATTTTCCATGATCACTTTCAGGGAAGCTCCTCATTCTGCAACTGTACTTACAACTAGGTTAATTTTCTTGTCAAATCTAGATTCGAGACTGGTAATGGCATTAGGCTCGGAAGCAAAGGAGCCAGGCATGGGAGTAGGAGGTTGTTCATTAGAAGGGCAAGTGACAAGAGGATTTATTTATTATTAAAAGTTTAACCAGACCACTGAGCTGATTATCAGCTCTCATATGGCTGGCCCAAGGGATTTGGATGAAATGCCAGGTCTAGGCCAGAGGCCTGGCACTGGGACCAAATAGGTCATTCAGTATGGTTGATGAATGAATGAAAATGAAATAAAAAAACTGGAACACACACACAATTAAATAAAAATTCAGAATAAGTTAAGTAACATTTTAAAATTTAGTTGTTTTAAAATTCATTAGACACCCCTAAGGGTTTTGTATTTTTATCATTTACTCATTTTTATATTTTATCAATTAAATCACAGCTCCTCATGAACATTGAAATTGGTATTACTGAAAATTTAGAAAAATCTGACAAAATTTCCCTCATTGACCTACAGTGAACCCCCCGTATTCGCGGGGGATGCATCCCACACCCCGCCCCCCGACAAATAGCTAAAATCCGCGAATACTTAAAACCCCTCTAAAAACACTTAGAAATGCCCATTTTGATAGTTTAAACACAGAAAAACCCTGTATAAATGCATATACCTGAATATTTTAATAGTTTTATCACAAAAAGTGCATTTATTCATGAAAATTATATGAAAATACAGTGATTAGTAAATATTTCTTAGTGAAAAATACTGCGAATGGGCGAATTTTCCGCGAATAATGGCTAGATATGTTCCACCGAGATACCCGCGAATGCGTGAGTCCGCGAATCATGAGAATGCAAATACGGGGGATTTACTGTACTTCCAAAATTTGATAATTACTGCAGGTTATATTTTGGACATTCACACAATACATGCTTGACTGTTATCAACAATTTACACTCTGGGCATTTGGGAGGAGGGCCATGTGGACTGTTCATTAAGTGTCCATGTGTCAAATGAGTATGGCCTATTCGAAGACGTGTCAGAATCACTGTACTTGTGTGTACCTCTCTTTCTGATATGATGAACTCCATTTTCCAACACTGGATTTTATATTTTAATTTATCTTTTTCAGGTTCTTCATTCCACACATTTTGACATTTACTTGCAATGACTGCTTTTATATATCTTATATAGTCACTAATAGGGATGTTTACATTTGCTCTTGTCATGTGGACCACTTCTTTAGCTGCTTTATCAGCCTCTTCATTTCCTTTAATCCCCACATGGGCAGGGATCCAACATACAGTATTTCAATATTTTTTGCCTTTATTATACCATTTATCAAGTGAAAACTTAATTTGTTTTACAATATTATTTTTTGGATTATAGCTTTGAATGGCTTCTATAGCTCTTCTGGAGTTGCTATAAATCACAAAATTATTAAATGAGGCATCTTTAATTATTTACAAGGCTGATGCTATTGCAAATAACTCAGCTGTAATACCAAGGCATATCTGGTAGAGATATTACATTTTGTCTTGGGATACTGCAGCATATCCCACTCCGTATTGTGACTTGGGTCCGTCGGTGTACATTGCGTAATGTGGACCTTTTCAGGTTATATGTTTTACTGTATGCTGTCTATGGTGTTCTGGGGCATATGAATAACCTTTTGATAAATATTTTTTTAAGTGTGTACAAATTCTCATTTTATTCATTGTCCAAGGAGGAGGTAATTTTACTAATAAAAATAATTGTATATTTATATTCAGTGACTCAATCTTCTAGCTCTAATTGGGAAAGGAGGTGGATGATTATTTATAAATACATCTCTTAATTCAAATAATTTTTTGGTTGGAGAATTACTTGTCTGAATTCCCAGAGCACTCTTCATTGTTACTAGCTCTCTATGGAGAGAAAGAGGTAAGTTCACCACATTCAACTTGTAAAGATAACGTTGGTGATGATCTAAAGGCTCCTGAACATATTCTAAGGCCTTCATTAAGAACTGGGTCTAACGTTTTCAGCGTTGAGTCTGATGATAGAAGCTCTGTTGCTTTATACAGTACAATAAGGGTATGTCTATCAGCTTTCCAAGTAGTGTTCAATGTTTTTCAATTAGATTTAATGCCCCTTTACATTTTGATTTCATGTATGTTATGTGGGCTTTCCAGTCCAAGTGAATATAAAATATTAATCCCCAAAATTTTGCTGTTTGGCTAACTGGTATACAGTACTATGGTTTCTGATTTTTAAATCTATTTCTTCATCACTTTTCCACTTTTTATTTTATAAAACATGATTGCTTGAGTTTTATCTGCGGAAAACTTAAAGCCTACAGATGAGGCCCATTCACCTACTTTTATTATGCTTTTATTAATGATTCATTCTGCATGTTTTATTCAAGATGCTGAATAATATATGGCAAAATCATCCATATACAAGTTACTTTTAATTAAAATAGGTAGATTTTTACTGATATCATTTATTACTAAAGTAAACAGTGTGCCACTAAGGACTCTTCTTGTGGAACACCATTTTCAAGTGGAAATGTACTTGACAATACATCATCAATTCTCACTTGAAAAGTGCGATTTGTCAGAAAGTTTTGGATAAACCTGGGTATATGTCAACGGATGCTGTTTTTATGTAACGTTTTTGATAGTGCATACCTCCATGTAGTATCATATGCCTTTTGATTGTCAAAAAAGATGGCTATAGTAATTTGTTTTCGTTCAAATCCTCTTCATTTATGGTCTTCTAAGTTAGACAGAGAATCCAATGTAGATCTGCTACATTGTGACCTGAATTGAGTGGGAGTCAAAATTTTATTTTCTCAAATGTGCCAAGTTAGTTGAGCATTTACCGTTTTCTCTAGTAATTTGCATAAACAACTTGCTAAATAAATTGGTCTGTAATTGTTTACATTACTGGGATCCTTTCTAAATTTGGAGATAGGAATAATTATAGCTTTACACCATTCATCGGGAAATAAATTTTGAAGCCATAAGTGATTATAAAACTGTAATAAGTATGACTTTGCCATATCAAATTTTCTATTATAATATATATCTTTTATTGTTTCAAAATTTATTGTTATCAACTCTATATTATTTTTATTTGTGCAGAAGTGTTCATCTCAATTATTACCATTACTTGCATTTGCCAAGTTTTCTCCTACTACATTACTCATTTCTTTTGGATCAAGTATTCTTTTCCCATCTTTTAATATGGCATGTCTAATTGCTATAACACAGGTACCATTTATTTTCCTGATTTTTTCCCATATTTTTTTGCGTGGGAGTACTATTAGAGAGATCTGATACATATTTCGTCCATGAAATGATTCTTCCTTGAATTACTTCTTTTTTATATTTTGCAGATATTTTGTTATATAGAGGTTTTAATGTATCAATTTCTAATAATATAGTCAGTTTTTGTAACTTTTCTTCTAATATCGGTAATGCTTTATTTATTTTACTGAACTTTCTATTCAAATTACCTAATCATGTACCAATTTGGTGTTTTATTTTTATTAATTCTGTTAGTTTTTCAGACCACCATGGGACTGTGTTTTGCTGGATGAGATATTGATTTTGGTATTGCTTTATCAGCAGCATTTTTAATGAAATCAACAAGAAATCTATTTGTTTCATTATGATCTTGTATATATTCAAATGGTGGGATATTCCTAGTGTGGAATTCATACTGTTCCTAATCTGCTTTATAAATGTTATATTGAGGGATGTGCTAGCGGGACTATTTTGTAATGATGAAATTAATATAGGAAGATGATCACTGGTATGCAAGTCATCAACTGTATTCCAATCTAATCTGTCTACTATGCTTGCTGTACACAGTAAAGTCTACTGAGGAAAATGTTTCGTGTGTTTTTGAAAAACGTGCTGATTTCGTTATCATTTATACAGCACATGTCATTTGAATCCATGAATTCTTCTATTTTACTTCCTGCTCTATTTGAGTTTGTACAATTACAGTCCCAAATTGGGTTGTGAGCATTAAAATCACCTACTATTAATGTAGGTTCCTTGGCATTGTTAAGCAATTCTTTTAAGTTTATCACTGTTGTAATTTTTATTAGGTTGGTTGTACACATTATAAATTACATGATTATTGTTTTTTATTCGGAGTTTAATACCTGATATTTGCAAGTCAGTAATGTTTACAAGTACTTTGTCATGAACTACTGTGTTATGTACATATATGGCTGTACCTAAATTTCCTAGTCCCTCTTTGGAGGAGTGGTAGAGCTTTTGACTTTCAGCGTTCGACTCTCCGAGCCGCCAAAGAGGAATTAGAGGAATTTATTTCTGGTGATAGAAATTCATTTCTCGTCATAATGTGGTTCGGATTCCACAATAAGTTGTAGGTCCGTTGCTAGGTAACCAGTAGGTTCTTAGCCACGTAAAAATAAGTCTAATCCTTGGGCCAGCCCTAGGAGAGCTGTTAACCAGCTCAGTGGTCTGGTTAAACTAAGATATACTTAACTTTAACCTAAATTTCCTTCTTCCTCTCATGATGTAGATGCTAAGGTGTATTTACCCATTGTTGACAGATTTGTTGACATGTTGTAAACATAATATCACTGGTTCATATTCTTTTAGTAAAGTAATCATTGTACTTCTAGGTGTAATCTGGTCTGCAGACCATTTACATCCCATTGTATAATATAGCTATTGAAAATATTGTGTTATAACGGTCGAGTTTTACTGTCTTTTTTTGTATTATCAATCTGGATTTTTTCTAATAATTTACTCCCAAAATTTATTTGTTTTTCTTTGTAATATATTAAGTATGCAATGCACAAGCAACCTTTCTCGTGGGTGCTCAAATCAGTTGTTTCTTTTTTTCATATTCCATAAAATTTCTTATACTGTAATATTTGTTAAACCATCTTTCGTTATGTTTTTGTTATTATTGAACAATTCAACGAAAATTGTTAATCTACATGCGTTATCTTGTACTTCTTGTTTCAATTGTTCTTGTACCAATTATTAGAGATGGAGTAATCTCTTCTCCCTTGACATAATCATGGTTATCTACGGTATGGTTCTCTTCAACTTCTTTGATGTTTTGGATATCTGCTTCCATGCATTTTACTATTATTTTAAGAGATAAAGGTATATTCTTAGCTTGTTTTTCTTTTGTTCTTTCTTCATATCCTTTGTCTTTGGTTTAACTGAAGTTTCTCTATTAATACTGTAGTTGGTTTCTTCGTTTTGGATGGTGTTTTTTCCAACAGCCTCTTTTTTTATCTTTAATTTCTGGTCCATCACAACCTTCCGCTGCTACTTCTGTAGTAGCATCTTCTTGTGCTATTTGCATTAATACTTGAAATGAATTTGATAAAATATTATCCATATCATTTGTACCTGTTTATTTATTACCAATTTAATTTAAATTTATAATGCATTTTCTTCTTCACGTTGTCTCAATTCTCTTGATGCCATAACATTACAGATGGCAATATGTCAACCTTGGACAGGTAAACATAAAAAACTACTGTATCAAACATTCTACTAGAGAGAGTCACACATACCTTTTCCAAATTCATCATTAAATGCAGAATACTATATAGCGCTACTTACCATTTGAACTAGCAGTACTCGGAGAGGATAGTGTCAAGTTACCTTCAGGGACAGACATAACGCTCTCCCTCTCAACACCAGCTTCCTCCACTGAACCTGAAGAAAAAACAAATATTCAACCATGAACTTAAATGGCAAGCAAATATTCAACCATGAACTAAATGGCAAGCAAGACTACAACCAAGTTAAAACTCTTCAAACTAAAAGTCAGAAAACAGGACAATTAAAATAACATAGGATAATAATATCCCAGTATGTATGATCACACTTCAATGTATGGATACACAGATTTCCTCATTTTCTTTATAAGTAGTACCTGTATTACTTTTCAGAAAAAAAAGCAGACTATGAGAAATACAATATAGTATAAATTGTTTTAAGTAATTTTTATTTTCCATATGCATAAAAACTGTGCCTTTTTATAGGAGTGTCCCTCAGCAAGAGCAGTAGTTGAACTTTATAACAAGGTCATTAACAGGTGGTTATGGGGGTGAGTGGGGAATACCCTTTACTTGCCCCGAGTCACCACTCACTTTTTCTTAGGCAGCAAGGATAAAGCAGGATGGTTGTGGTAGGTTTATGCTATAAAGGGCTGGTTTGTATACCTAGGAAAATTATATATTACTTTAAAAACTACCTTGATATTTGTTGCTAAGGAAATACAAACCATCACCTTTTATATAGGAGAGAAAGTCTCCAAGTTGGAGGTTGTCTCAGCTAACTGACTGGAGCTGAATTTACCTGAGGTGCCATGCTCCCAGTTGCACTTGCAAGAAAGGGATGTCATGACATATGTAACCCCCTACTCAGTCAGGCTAATACCAAAGTACAGTAATGGGTTCAGAATAAGCTATCCCTCAACCACACCCTTGTTACAAGGGAAGGCAGAGGGAGATGCATCTTAGGAAGAGATTAAACTAAGACTGGATACTTGAAGTACAGTTATTTGCATCCTGTCTTGCTCCAGCAGGTATTCCAACCTTGACACAGCTCCCATAAAGGAAGAAGGGAAGAAGGTGAAGCTTGATACCTACACAAATTGATGAGTGTCTGCCACAGATCCCAAGGATATGGTACTCAAGGACTTATGGGCGACACCTGACCTCATTACCTGAAATACCAAAAAGTTATTCCATACAGCTTTGGAGGGTCCCATGCCCCTGACTTCATGCACTCTTGCACTGAGTAGGAAGACTTGACATCTTCCTCTTGATCACCACACAAAGCCAGAATGGAGGGTGATCATGGACACCACCCCTGAACTTGCCTGTGCCAGTGAAGAGACACTTACATTCCTGTCTACGAAAGCAGGTCCATTTCAAAATGACAAATTTTAAAGTAATTTGTAGTTTTCCTAACATACAAACCTAAGGTTTTTACATATGGAAATAACTTCAGCGCAGCTGGAAACCAGCCATTCAATTCTTAACAAGGTTGTTAGGTAGTTAACTGGAGGTAGGTTGGGGAGTCCCACCCTTCCATCTGGCAATTCATTCACTTACCTTCTGGCCCAGGTAATGGAATGAGAAGCAGCTTGAGGTGGGCAGCATATGTAAAGGCCTCAGATTTGTATGTTTGGAAAAATAAAAATTACTTTAAAATTTGTCATTTGTTCCTACACGAATACAAACCTCGGTCTTTACATGTGGAAGACTTACTTTTTGATGGGAGGTTTCTGAGTAAGCTTCTGAACCAACTGGTGGTTCGCCTCACCTGGGCGTCTCTTCCTGCTTGTGTAGAGCAAAGGAAGGAGTCCCATTCCTCTGACCTGTTGAACACATGAGTGTTCAACTGCCAGACTTATGGGCCTTTCAAATTACAGGCAGTCCCCGGTTATCGGTGATCCAGTTTTTCGGGCTTGTCTAGCAATGAAAATCAGCAATTTTCGGTGCTGATATGAGCCGATTTCCGTTTATTGGCACCAATACATACCTAACAGAGGCGGCGATAACTGAAAATCGCTGATTTTCGGTTATCTGCGATTTTCACTTGTCATGCTCTCAGAACAGAACCCCTGCTGGTAACCAGGGTACTACCTGTAATGGGTTTGAGAAGCATCACTGATTCGAAAAAGGTCTGGATGAACCTTTAATGTTGGAGACAATAAAGCTTTTAGAGGATGATTAAGACAAAATGATCTTAAAGTGATGCTTTATTAACAAATGACTGCTATTTGTATGAATTGCTGACCAATCAACGGCCAGGAAATTTACATATTAACTAACAGACCAATAGCAGATGTGCATTTGATTTCAGACTTTGTCTCTTCTGAATATATGAAAACCAGGTGTGTCACAGAAGTGTTGCTATCCTGCTGGCTTGATTTGTTGCTAAGGAGTGAGGCATGGGAAGTTGCGGTTCACAAGCCAGGTGTGATGCAGGTGTCATGCAGGTGGCGACAGATTGTTGGCGAAGCATGGGAAACTTCTGTGGCACAATCCTGCCCCCTCCCCCACAAGTTGACCAGGGTGTTGCAGTGTGTGTCCCACCCTTGAAAACTGGACTGGAAGAGTAATGTCGTCGGGCAAATGCGCTGGTTTCAGGTGGTCGATGGCCACCCAATCTTTCGTGCCATGGATTTCGATAAGGAAGGCTTTCTGCCTGCAGTTGATGACCTGGTAGGGGCTCCGTGTAGGGCTGGGTTAAAAGTGGTTGAATGGCATCGGTTCTGATGAACACGTGTTGCAGTATGCAGATCCCTGGGGATAAAGGTCTTGTTGGTTGGCTTATAGGATGGGCAGTTAAGGGCTAATTTTTCGACAATGGTCCGAGTCTGGTGATGTTGGGTGAGGTGTTACTGTTGGAGAAGAATTCACCAGACATCACGAGTGGATCACCATACACCATCTCGGCTGCTGACAGGTCAAGGCCCTCTTTGGGTGTAGTCCAAAGGCTGAAGAGGACCCATGGAGGCTGTGAGTACCAGGCTGAGGAGTTGCAGCGAGACATCAGGGCTGCTTTCAAGATGCAGTGGAACTTCTCGACCATGCCATTGGATTCGGGATGGTAGGCGGTTGTGTGATGCGACTGGGTGCCGAGGAGGCGGTTTAGGGACGTCCAAAGCTGTGACGTGAAGGTAGTGCCTCTGTCGGAGGTGATGTGATTGGGTACGCCAAATCTGGACACCCACGATGAGAGGAAAGCACTGGCACATGCTGCTGCTGATGCCTCCGTCTTAGGGACGGCTTTGGGCCATCTTGTTGAGCAGTCGACCACTGTGAGTAGGTACTGATGTCCTTTGGAGTGGGAGGGGTCTACAATGTCGATGTGGACATGGGCAAAATGGCGTAGCGGTTGATGAAAGGAGTCCACACCTGAATTTGTGTGATGCTGGATTTTGGAGAGCTGGCAGGAGGAACATTCATGGGCCCATGACTTTGCATCTTTTAATAGGCCATGCCAGATGAAGCACTTCTTTAGGAGGGTGGCTGTGGATCATCCTGAAGGGTGTGCCAGACCGTAGACGATGTCGAAGATATGACGTCTGTGTGCCTGTGAGATCCATGGGCATGGGTGGCTGGTGCTGATATCACAGAGGATGGAGGTTGGGCTGTTGTCGTTGAGAGGGATGTCGTGCCATTGCCGAGACGTTAAGGAGGTCTTGCAGGCGTTGAGCTCTGGGTCCTGCTGTTGTTTAGCTGCCAGCTGCTTGTAATCAAGGCTGAGGTGTACTGCATCGATGGAGATTCTGGTGAGGGTGTCATCAACGGGGCTGTGTTTCCCAGGAACGTGGTGAAGGGTGCAGTTGAATTTGGAGATGGCTTACAAGTGGTGGTGCTGACGGGGTGACCAGGCATCGGACTGTTGGTTTATAAGACGTACTATCGGCAGATGGTCAGTTTGAAGGGTGAAAGGCGTGGCCTCCAAAAAATGTCATAAGTGTGTGACAGTGAGGTATGCCGCCAGGAGTTTGCAGTCAAAAATAGAGTAGTTTGTCTCTATCTTGTTGAGTTTCCTGCTAAAAAAAAGTTAAGGATACCTTAGTCTAACCAGACCACTGAGCTGATTAACAGCTCTCCTAGGGCTGGCCCGAAGGATTAGACTTATTTTACGTGGCTGAGAACCAATTGGTTACCTAGCAACGGGACCTACTACTTATTGTGGATTCTGAACCACATTATACCAAGAAATGAATTTCCATCACCAGAAATAAATTCCTCCAATTCTTCATTGGCCGGCCGGAGAATCGAACACGGGCCTCAGAGAGTGCTAGCCGAGTACGATATCGACCCATCCAATGAGGAACCTGCTAAAAAAGGTGAGGGGTTGAGGAAGACCATGGATGATCTGCTCCAACACAGCTCCTATGGCTACATTACTGGCATCTGTGGACAGCAGTAGAGGATGACCTGGTGCAGGGAAACAGAAGGCGGTGGCCTTGGCGAGGGTGTTTTTGGTTGAGATGTAAGCAGCTTCCTACGGGGATCCCCAGGTGAGGGACTTGGGCTTGCCCTTGAGGACTTCGCAGAATGGGGCCAAGGTCAAGGTGATGTTGGACAAAAAGCAATGATAATAATTCACCATTCCGAGGAATTCTTGTAGACCTTTGACGGTGGTAGGGGTGAGGAACTTCCTGACAGCGGCGACCTTCTCTGGCAAGGGATGGATGCCCTCAGGTGTTATGAGGTGCCCTAAGAATTCTACCCTCTTGGTGGTGAAGGAGCATTTGTTGTATCGGATGATGAGGCCGTTTTCTTGCAGGCATTGGAGGACGATGTGCAGGTGCTCTTCCTTTGATGCAGAGAAAATTAAAATATCATTGACATAACAGATGCAGAAGGGAAGGTCTCCCAGGATGCCATCCACCAATCGCTGAGAAGTAGGCCCTGCAATGCGGAGGCCAAAGCAGAGTAATTGAAGGTGAAGGTGTCGAAGGGTATTGTGATGGTGGTCTTCGGAATGTCTTTGGGATTCATGGGGACCTGGAAGTAAGCTTTGAGAAGATTTTTGTGCCGTGTAGGAAAATGGGTCACATCTGTGATGTTAAGGAGGGAGTGGTGGTCAGCCTCGGTGATCACATTCAGCCTTCTGTAGTCCCTGCATGGGTGTAGGGTGCCATCCTTTTCTGTTACTCCGTGGAGGGGAGATGCCCAAGGACTGGATGCCTTTTGACACAAACCCATCTTCTCCATCTCTGAGGTTTTCTTTGCAGCAGCAAGTTTTTCGGGTGGCAGGCGCCAGAAACGAGGTTGCATGGGAGGGCCCGAGTTTTTAATGTGGTGGAAAATACTGAGCTTGGCCAGGATTTGATGGATTGTCGTAGTTCAGGTTTGATAACATCTGGGTATGTGGCCAGCAGGTTTGCAAAATCGTCTTTGGAACTGGTGACATAGAGGGTGAGTTCTGCAGGGACTGCAGCAATGGACATCGTGGACAGATTGGTGGCATTGATGAGGTGCCTGTTGGCAACGTCCACGAGCAGTTGGTGGTCAGCCAAGAAGTCCACCCCGAGGAAAGGTACTGAGCCGTTGGCAGCTGTGAGTCAGACGTCGGATGGCTGTGAACATTTGGTTGGTTGACTGGATACAGGCAGAAGGGAACGGCAAATCCCTGCGTCGACCAAAAATTGAGTACCTGTGATGAAATCAAGGATAAAAAGACAGCGGTGCTGATAGAGCATGTAGGATTGGATATATAAAGATTATGGTTAGATTTGTGTACATTAGCATGGCTCCTGGTTGAGGGATACGTACCTGCTATGGCTACCGTGAGTGGTGGTAGCCATTTAATGTGTTTTTTGGCCATGGGCACCTTAGGGGCAGTTCTTGGAGGTAAGGCCGAATGTTCTGTAGTATCAACAAAGCTGAAATGGTGGCGATTGCTGCTGTGTGTGGTCGGCGCCCTTGGGTTTCTGAAGGCGGAATGGGTAGCGAGGGTTTGTCTTGGATGTTTGCGAGGGTTTGACAGCCATGGCGACCTCTGTGGTATTAAAAGATCATCTGTCACTGAAGGGTTTGATGTTCCTTGAAGGGTGGCAAAGGCGTGGGCGTGGTGGCGGTTTGAAGCAGCTTGGGCATCCGTCAGATTGTTTGCTAGGGTGGCAAGGGCATCGTCGGGTGTGTCTTCGATGTCAGTCAGTGCTGCCCTTACTGACGTTGGCAGGCGCTGCAGCCAGAGTGCCTTGAGGATGTCAATGGATCTGGGAAAACCGTCTGCTGCAGGAGGAAGACTTGCAAGGGCTCTCATCTCAAGAAGGGCGACAGATGGGCGTTGATCACCCAAGGGTTGCTGTGCCGTGTCAAAGATCTGTTGTACATGAACGGCTGGGGATGGCATGAACCTGTCCAGTAGGATCTTCTTCAGATCTTTGTACCCCACGACATCGGTACCCTTAGCGTCCAGCCACTCTATCAGCTGGGGAAGAAGGTGGTCTGGCAGGGCGGCAATGAGTAATCTGCCTTGGACAATGATTCGAAGCGTGACTTTGGCCCGACAGAACCAAGTGTAGGCACTAGATGGCGTGAAAGTCGGAAGCTTGACCTTGGCGATTGTGTCAGAAGGAGAGGCGGAAGGGGAGGGGGATGTGAATTCATCGGACATCTTTGCTGGGTGTTGGTGTGGAAGTGTCACCACTTTAGCAGGATGTTTAAGATCAAATGATCTTAAAGTGATGCTTTATTAACAAACGACAGTGGTATTTATAAGAATTGCTGACCAATCAGTGACCAGAAAATTTACATAATAACTAACTGACCAGTACAGTAGTGCAAATGCATTTGATTTTAGACTTTGTGTCTTCTGAATATATGAAAACCAGGTATGTCACGGAAGTGTTGCTATCCTGCTGGCTTGATTTCTTGCTAAGGAGCGAGGCGTGGGAAACTGCGGTCCATGAGCCAGGTGCGATGCAGGTGTCACGCAAGTGGCAACAGACAGTCGGCGAAGCGTGGGAAACTTCCATGGGACAAGTCAAGATAATAACGGTTTTGTTTTATTGTCAGCACCTCTCTCCCCTTGCTAGAGAGAATGTAGGACCTGCTCCCATAAATCCACAGTACTACAGTACATTAGATAACAGAAAGGATGCTTGGAAATGAAACTCACCCGTGTCAAGCCTGTTCCAGCACATGCTAGTTCACCAACCGATACTCTGCCTAGGGGAAGAGGAGGGGTATAAAAGAGATATTCTTTTGTAACTGCACATCTAAGGCGAAATGCTACCTGTCTCGCAGGGGAACTGGATGAGCTACACAACTTGTTGAGCAGCCACCACAGGACCCAAGGGAAAAGTGTCCGAGGACCTATGGGCAATATCCTGGAGGTAGAAGAAAGTGAATGTGATCTGTTGCAACCATACTCCTGCTTTCAGTACCTGATGAACCGACAGGTTCTTCCTGAATGCAAGGACAGCCCAGTACCTCTGACCTCGTGAGCTCTGGCCTGGAACGTACAGTCACTCTCTTCGTCAGATGTAGAGTACGCATGTTTGGTTATCTCACGAAGCCAGAAAGAAATGGTGTTCTTGGACACCTCTTTCTTGGTCGAGCCAGTACCAACAAAGAGTTGTTGACACCCAGGCCTGAGCTGTTGAGTCCTCTTAAGGTAGTACCGCAGGACTCTAACTGGACACATTAGCATCTCGTCTGGTTCACTGCCAACAAAGGCCTCTAAGGAGGGGATCAAGGACTCAAATCTGGCGTCAGGGATGATGGATTCTGAGTCTTTGCTACAAATTCTGGGTCAAATTCAAGAGTGACAGATCCCCATCCCCTCGAGTGCTTAATGTCAAAAGAAAGACCATGCAGTTTTCCTACTCTCTGCTGATACCAGGGCAAGCAAGAAGACAATCTTGAGGGTCAAATCCCTGTCTGACGGCTCTCGTAAGGCCTCGTAGGGTGCACAAGTCAGGCTCCAAAGAAAGCAAGTCACATCCCACTCAGGGGGCATAAGTTCCCTGGGAGGGCAAGATTTTCGGCATGTGTCCACTTGGGAGCCACCAGAGAGATACCCTGTCTATAACACCAACCACAGAAGACAACCCATTTCATCAGCTGCAGAGGGCCTGCAGAGGTATCCAAACATTCGACAAGAAAGGAAATCAGTCTTATGAAACCTGGACTTGAACCTCACGTGCAGAAGGAGGTTGTCAGGGAGGAATCTCTCTCGGTGCCTCGGATAGCAAGCTTGGATTGTACCATTCGCATGTGTCCACTTGGGAGCCACCAGGGTCATCCTGAGATTCGGGGTGATCATTAACCTGTTGATCACCAGACGAATCAGATAGAACGGAGGAAAAGCGAATGCTTTGAGATTGTCCCAAGGGTGCAGAAAGGCGTCCTTTGCTGCTGTCCATGGGTCCAGGATGACCGAGCAAAACACCGGCAACTTTCTGTTGTGCAGGGTTACAAAAACATCTATCATTGGTCGTCCCCTAAGGTTGAACAATCTTTCTACGAAGACTGGGTGTAGGGATCACTCTGTTCCTATCACTTGACCCTGGCGACTGAGTTTGTCTGCCACTACGCCCCTCTTCCCTGGAATGTATCTGGCTGACAACTCTGAGTGTGCTACTGCCCACTTGTGCACCTGTACCATCAACTTGTGAAGCTGAAGGGATACCAGTCTCCCCCCGCCTTGTTGACGTATGCCACTACTGTGGTATTATTGCTCATCAGCAGCAAGGAGTGCCCCATCACTTGATCCTGAAACTCTTGGAGAGCCAGGAAGCCTGCCTTGAGTTCTAGGATACTGATTTGGAGGTACTTGTCATTCTGACCCCACACACCGGAAACCAGCAATTCTTCCAGGTGTGCCTCCATCCCTCTCTTGATGCATCTGAGAACGAGAGCATCTCAGTGTGTGTGTGTGTGTGTGTGTGTGTGTGGTTGGTGACATTCCTTTTATGTGGTTCATGTCATCCAACCACCATGCTAAGTCCTGTCTCACTTCCTTCGAGAGAGGAATGGGATAGGTACAGGGAGTCCCTTGCCAGAGACCAGAACTCTTTCATTCTCCACTGAAGGGAATGAAGGTGAAGCTGCCCCTGAGGGACCTGCTTCTCCAAGGACGACAGGTGACCGAGAACGACTTGCCACTGCCAAGCTGTTTGTTTGCCAAGACAGGAACAATCATGCTCCCTCCCTCATTTGCTGATACACAAGTCTGAGGGAAAAGACTCTCACTGCTGCCATACCTATCAGCATGCCCAGGTACATTATCTTCTGCTTGGGTATGAGATTGGACTTCTCAAAGTTTATTACAACTCCCAGGCTGCGACAAAACTCGAGGAGTTGATCCCTGTCCTGATGTATCTGTGAACAGGAGCTCGCTAGGACTAGCCAATCGCAAATATTTTGTAAATATTTTCACTATAATGGTAGTATTAAGTTAGGCTAAGTTAGGTATAAGAAGATTGTTTTGATAATTTTTAGTGGTAAGTAGGAAATGTTAGGTTAATTACTGAACGATGATAATTGATAAACTGTGACAAATGTAAATAAAATTAGGATAAGTTCTAGTTGAAGGTCTCAGACCACTGTAATATTAAGGTAATAAATTAGGTTACGGAAAATAGTTTCATTTAATAACCTCCAAATCTGTTCCCATCATACTGCACCAATTGTGTACTAAAAGAAAAAGCCCCTACAGCGCTACCTCCCTCTCTTGCTGATATGCGAGTCTGAGGGAAAGACTCTCACTGCTGCCGTACTATCAGCATGCCCAAGTACATTATCTTCTGCTTGGATATGGGATTGGACTTCTCAAAGTTTATTACAACTCCCAGGCTGCAACTGAACTCAAGGAGTCAGTCCCTGCCCTGTTGTATCTGCGAACGAAAGCTCTCCAGGACTAGCCAATTGTTGAGATACCTCAAAAGATGTACCTGTGCGAATGGGCCCAAGTTGACACGAGGGTGAACACTCGCGTGAATACCTGGGGAGCGGATGAGAGCCCGAAACAAGAGTGCCCTGAAGTGTAACACCGTCTCCCCAAGGATAAAGCGGAAGTACTTGTATGAGGACTGAGGGATGGGTATTTGGAAATATGTAGTCCTAGTGTGAATGGCATGAAATGTTTAGCAAGTTGGATCTGGTATGGGGGTATAAACAAATGTCTACTACCACTAAAGAACCTAATACTTTAACAGCATTTTCCACAAGCAGGAAACATTATCTGTTTATGAATTTAAATCTTGGCCTAGCTAATGCACCTACAGCATTCCCAAGCTATACATGTTATGCTGAATATTTCTGAAGAGAGGGTGATTGTTTTTGATCATGAGTGAGATGACTGAGGAGCATATGAGAATGGTGGAGGCAGTATTAAAGAAATTAGAACAAGTTGGAGTGAAAGTCAAGCCTAACAAGTGTGAATGATTTAAGCAGGAAGTAAATTTTTTTAAGACACACAGTGAATGAGTCTAGTTTGCAGTAGTCAAAAACATTTATTGCCAAAGCAAGGTATTTCCTGAAGCCTAGGACAGTGGGTTTCAGTGGTGACAGTTTTTGGACAACAACTTATGCAGGATTACTAGGCTACTCACTGAATGGGCAGGGCAAAGGAAAAGGACCATGCTGAAATGAGATGAAAGTATGGAAAAGGCATATGAAAGACAAAGTAATAGTTGTGAGGGATGTAGAACTGGTATACCCTGTCTACAGTAAAAATTCGAAAATGCCTGAAGTGTATCTGGATGCAAGTGAGTTTTTGATGTGAGGATGTTTGATGCAAGATCAGGTTGTGAATGGGGTGGGGCACATGAGAGCGTATGTTTGTATGGCATTCAATAAGGCTGAATTTAAGTACTTGAAAACTCCAAGAGAGTTGGCTACAATTGAGATTGTCTCAAGGCATTACATCCATTTTTGTACGATGTTAAGTGTTGCGTAAAAACAAATCACCAACCCCCAGTATGTTTGCAGTCAGTGAAGAACTTAGATAATCGGTGTCTAGTACACTTGAGAATTTGACTGAATCTGATTATATTGTTGAATATCTGTCACTGATACAACGTCTAGGCTACCTGTGAACAAGAATGGGTAAGCGAGAGGATGCATAAAAAATATCTGCCAAAAAGGTTTGACTGTTTAAGAGAAAGAAGAGGTAGTGGTGATTCTAAATTCAAGAGCATTTGGTGGGGTTAGCAAAAGATGGGTTAGATATAACGATCCCAGAAAGTATGAGTTGCAAAGAAAAGTTATGGATTAATAATGTGAAAACCTGAACTGATTGGTTTGAATAAAAACAAGGATGTATATGCAGAGTTAGCAGCTATGTGTGATCCAGTGTACTTCCTATACAAGAAGTGTTTGTAGTGAGTGTCTGTTTGGTATAAACGTATATATGCATTACGGAATGGAAAAACCTGTGGTGTATCACACCGAAAAGGTAAGAAGTCAATGTGTGTTACTTCTGTCATGCACGAGTTGGATACATTGTAACTGGTTTATTGAGAAAAAGGTTTATGACCAGAAGTATGAGAAGGAGATCTTGGAAGACAAGATGGAAGAAGTAGATGCATATCACTGTGAAGAAGAGACAGAAGACAGTGAAAAAGAGGTGAAACTTGGTATGCATGGGAAAGGTCATGGTATGACTGTACTTTGTAAATGTAAGTGGGAGTGAATGCTGTAGATTGATCGATACAGGTGTGCAACTTCTTTTGTAAGCACAAGTGTTATTCGTAAGACTGAAAAGTATACGTGGACTCCCAAGTTTAAGTGCAAGTTTGAGTACAGCCATTTATGGAATAGAAGGATAAATTGTGGCATGGGAAGAGATTACATTTGCTAAAAGTGAAATGGAAGATGCTATGCTTGAGTTGCCATGTTGAATGAGGAGCAGATGTCCTAATGTTTTCTGACTGGCACAGCTTTCCTTAGAATGAATAATGTGTCATTCAATGTGGGAGATAAGTTATTTGAGAGGTGGACGATTAATTTCAAAGATGCCAAAGGAGGGTATCTTTACACTTAATTTTGTTGGAATGATGAATGTAGGCATAAGAGAGTATGGACAGATGATATTAGAGGATACTGAGCAAATGCAAACTTTTTCCAAGTGCAACTGAGACTACCTATAATTAAATGGAGTACAGGCAGTCCCCGGTTAACGGCGGGCTCTGTTAACAGCGATCCGGTTTTATGGGGCTTGTCTAGCGATGAAAATCGGCAACTTTCAGCACCAAAAATCGCTGATAATTGGGTTATTGGCGCCGATACATAGCTAACAGAGGCGGCGATATCCCGTGAAAAAACACCAATTTTCGGTTATCATCACACCCTCAGAAACGGAAACCCGCCGATAACCGGGGACTGCCTGTACATATTGTCAAGAGATTCCAAAGACTTGCTAGGTTTTTGTGTCAAGATTTTATTTTGTGCTATAGCGAAAGAATGATTTTATGTATGTACCTGTTTTCAATGTTTGGAGCAACTGGGATTTGCAAAATTTTGCACAGTAGATATGGGTATACAAGGCAAGTGTAAATTGACTGAATGTATGAAAGAGCAGGTTTAAGTTGTACCTAGAGAAAATCTCTTTGGATGTGGCTGCGTGAGGCATGTCAGAAAATAACATATCAATTAAGAATGAGTAAGCCATTTGAGATAGTTGTGACTGATTGAGTGTCTTTACCAGTGATGAGAAGTGGATCTGTGGACCATACGAGTATATTTCTATACGCTGTGCCTATCAAGAAGAAAAGAGGTGTGTATGTGTGTGTGTGTGTGTAACAATGGCCCAAACTTAATGGACATAGATTACATGAACAAATTTTCTGATCCCAAACCTTTAGTAAGAAAGAATCTTCATGAGAAAGTAAATGATGAATGCCTGAATAGGCAGGTTAGTGAGGATGATAATTTTTGGTTGGGTATTTGTTGCAGTAGTTAATGTGAATGACTGTTGTGTTGTAAATATGTACATCATTGCTTCGGACTGGGTGAAATGACCTCAGAGGGAAGAAAGTAGCTTTATATCTAGGACATCTGTGGGTTCTTTTTGTTCATTTTTATTAGGAGTAAGGAAATATAGTTGACTCTTGACTGTTCGTAGTTCAGGATTGGCAGATTCACCTATCCACAAATTTTTCTGTGGAACATAACGCCAAATAATTTGTGGAAAATTCGCCTATTTGCAGATTTTTTCTTCTTGTTATTATCATTATTCAGCGAATGAAACCTATTCATATGGAACAAGCCTTGGGGACCATTGACTTGAAATTCAAGCTTTCAAAGTAGTAAGAGGAAGTAAAGGGAAATACAGCAAGTGAAACCACTACAGTACTGTAATTACAAAAGAAATGAATTAATAAATAGAGCATACCTAAAATATTCACTAATTATTCTAATTTTATTTTCATGACTAAATACTGTACATTTTTTATGATAAAAAAATTATTTACTAATTTTCAAATATCAATATTGATGTAAACACAGGAAAATATCAATAACTTTTTTTTAAATGTTCGCCAAATGATGTGCAAATTCCAATCACAAAACTCGTGGGAGAGAAAATGTTACCCCTATCTACTGTATACGTTAAAAGAAAACTGTAAGGCTTGAATACTGTATGAAAGAAAATATGCGTGCCTGAATATAGGGATAACTTGATTAGTTTTCGCCTTGGTAAGAGTACAGAAACAGTTATTTTTAAAGGTACAGTAATGTTGTAGGATTACTTTGAAATGATACGTACAGTATTGGAAAGTGTTTTAGGATGAGATTTTTTCGTAGAGCATATCTAAAATATTCGCTAATCATTTTCTTTTTATTTTCATGACTAAATACATTTATGACAAAAAATTAATTGTCAAATATTAATATTAATGTAAACACAGCAAAATATCAAAAAAAATATTTTTTTCTTAAAGAACGTTTGCCAAACGACGCGCAAACTCCAACCACAAAGTTCGCGGGGAAAGAAAATGCAGCTTGGGAAGCTGAAATACCTAGGCACAATGATACTTGACAAGCTACTGACTGGCATTTGCAAAGAAGCCAATCCAGGAGTGCCATTCATTTTCCCTGCTGCTGATTGGCTGTACCCCCAAAAAGACTACAGGCAGTCCCCAGTTAACGGCGGGCTCGGTTAACAGCGATCTGGTTTTATGCTGCTTGTCTAGCGCCATATCTTTTTTAATTGTGCCCTAAGATGCCTCCTAAATGCTCTGCTCCTTCTAAGGGTCCTGGCAAAGAGCCTAAGAGTAAGAAGAATGTCATGGTGCGCCAGAAGAAGGTAACGCTTCTGGAAATGTTGAAGGAAGGGAAAAGTTATGCTGCAATAGCCTGCCATTATGGAGTTATTGAGAGTACTGTCTGGTACATCAAGAACAAAGAGGCGGATATAAGGAAGATCATGGCTGTTAGCTTCTAAGGTAGTGCCAAGACAGTTTTCACTGTGCGTAATAAGAGTATCGTGAGGATGGAGTCGGCCTTGGCATTGTGGGTCGGACTGCTGTAAGAACAACATCCCCTCGTTGGCAACATCATCCGTGAGAAGGCACCAAAACTCTACCATAAGTTTTCGACTGTTGAGGAAGCAGATTTCTTAGACTTTGACAATCCTGCTGAAGAAGAAGAGGAAGAAGCAGGACCATCACCAGCTCCTGTATGTTTTCTGGCCAGCAAGGGGTGGTTCCACCATATCCAGGGGGGGTTCCACCTAAAGTCTGTTTCTCTGCACGGGGAAATGGCATCGGCAGACATGGAAGCAGCCACGAAATATCCTCAGACCTTCAAGAAAATCATCAGGGACATGGGCTAGCATCCAGAACAGGTGTTCAACATGGACAAGACTGGCTGGTTCTAGAAAAAAATGTCTTCACGGACATATCTCGTGAAGGACGAAGCCAGAGCCCCTGGTTTAATGCCCAGAAGAATAAGGTTACCTTCATCATGTGTGGCAATGCTGCTGGCTTCATGCTAAAACCAGGCCTCATTTACAAGGCTGCTGACCCCAGGGCCCTCAAGAATAAGAACAAAAACTTGCTGCCTGTGTTTTGGATGCACAACCCTAAGGCCTGGATCACCCATGTCCTTACGTCTAGAGAAGACCTCAAGTACAGAAGAAAATCCGCTATTTGCGGGATACACGTCTGAGAAGATGACATCCCGTTTCTTCAGCCCCAGGTCCTAAAAAACTTCCACTTTGCCTGGTAGAACTTGTTGGACGAGTCATGTCTACATTTGGCAATGGCCTCCGCTGCGATCACGAAAATCCTTTTGCTCAGACAAGTCTACTGACAGTCGAAAGCCTGTCAGGGCCAGAGTGGACAGGCCTTGGTGGAATATCCTGCAGTGCAGTTGTCTGAGAAGACTTGGAATAGCAGGGAGGAGCCTTGAAAAGTCTATGAGGATATCCAGAGGGTCTGAGAACCATTCCTTCTGTGGCCAAAAGGGGGCCACCAGAGTCATCTTTACATTGCTGTGAGAGCGGAACTTCTTGAGAACTTCCCGTATCATTCTGAAGGGCGGAAAAGCGTAAAGGTCCAAATTTGACCAATCTTGGATCATTGCATCTGTTGCCCATGTGAGAGGGTCTGGAACAAGGGAGCATAACAGAGGTAGGTGGTGATTCCGAGATGTTGTAAATAAGTCTAGGGTCAGTTGTCCCAATACAGTGGACTCCAAAGGTTGGAGCAAACCCGAGTGTCTAACGTCCATTCCGTCGGAAGGACTTGATTCCGGCGGCTCAGTTCGTCTAACAGGACATTGCACTTGCTTTGGATAAATCTTGTGACTGACTGGGTTTGGTTCTGGTTTGCCCAGAACAACAGGTCTCTTGCTATCTCGCAAAGGGAGAACGAGTGAGTTTCCCCTTGATGTTTTATATAGGCCAAGGCTGTGGTGTTGTCTGCATGCACTGTGATCATCTTGTTGCAGACTTCTGTTGCAAAATGACTGAGTCCCAGGTGAACTGCCTTCAACTCTTGTAGGTTGATGTGAAGCTGCTTCTCCTTCGGGGACCAACTTCCCGAGACTTCTCGGTTATCAAAGAGCGCTCCCCAACTCAGATCTGACGCGTTGGAAAAGAAGTCTAGGTTGGGGCTCACTGGGAGAAGAGACTTCCCCTCCATCAATCTTTCTTCGGACTTCCACCAATGCAGGTCCTCCTTTATCTCTGCTGTGATAGGAAATAAAATAAGATCTTGATGTACTTTCCGATCCCAGCAGGCTCTCAGGTAAAATTGTAGCGGCCTCATGTGCAGTCTACCCAATCTTACAAACTGCTCCAATGAGGCCAGTGTGCCTAGAAGACTAATCCACTGAGTTGCTGTGCATGAACAAAGAGCGATGGCGAAGCCCGAAAACTCCGAGTCTATCAGAATCTCAAAATAGAGAATTCTCTGAGTGGGAGATAGTTGCGATTTCTGGAGATTCAATAAAAGTCCTAAATCTTGAGTTATGCAAATCGTTTTCTATAAGTCCTCCATGCATCGTTCCTTCGTGGGAGAGCGAAGTAGCCAGTAATCAAAATAGAGTGAGATCTTTACCTCTGCTAGATGAAGCCAACCCGCCAGGGGAGTGAGTACCCTCGTAAAAACTCGAGGGGCAGTCGAGAGGCTGAAACAAAGTGCTCCAAAGACAAACCTGAGGTACTTTCTTGAATCCTCGCAAATAGGGATATGAAAATACGTGTCCTGCATGTCTAGGGAGATCATCCAATCTCCCTGACAGATGGATACAAGAACCGACTGTGTTGTTTCCATACTGAATTTTGTCTTCTCTATGAAGGCATTCAAAGCACTCATGTCGACCACAAGTCTCCACCCCCTGAAGACTTGGCACTACGAAGAGTTGATTGTAAAACCCCTTTGACTTGGAGTTCCTGACTAGTTCTATGGCCTTCTTGCTGATGAGAGAGGGAACCATCTCTGAGAGGGCTGAATACCTCTCCGATCCTTCGGAGTAAGCTGTCAGGGCGACTAGATGTTGGTCAAGGGAGTCCTCTCCCTGAAGGGGATAGGGATAGAATAACCCTCCTTGAGTACTTTGACTACCCATTGGTCTGCCCCTCTCAAACTCCACCTCTCCCAGAAGAGAAGGAGCCTTGCACCCACTGGGGCATGGAAGACTGGGCTCTCACTTGCGGGCTTAAGGTTTAATTGACGACTTCTTGATGGTTCGGGGTGTGAACCTAACTGATCCTCTGGACCTGGATGGAGATCTCTGCCCGCCCCCATGAAAGGGCCTCAACTGCAGAGTAGTAGCAGGCCTGGTGGGTACTGCGGTCCAATCTCTCTCTTGCTTTGTTGACTGTGTAAGATCCTGGGTAGACTTCCTATGCAGGCTGGAAACAATGTCACTAATGGCTGTCTGTGGAGAAAATAAAAGTGCTGATTTTTGAGATTATGTCGCATCCTTAGATGTAAAGGAAACCCAAAGTTCCCTATTCTTGAGCATGCCCATTGTGTATAGTGAAGCAACCTCCTGCAAACTGTTTCTGACTGCTTTGTCAGTGCAGGAAAGAAAACCCAGAAGTTCTGAAGCATAATCAGGCGGAAGCAATGGATCCTGAACTTTCTTGGTGCGAGCACCTAAGCACCAGTCCATAAAATTTAAGACTTCAAAAAGTCTTAAAAAGATTTTTCAGAAGGTGGTCCATCTCTTGCACTGAAAAGAATACCTTCACTGATGCAAGAGTGGATCTACGGCCTGCGTCAGTGAGACCAGAGAGGTCCCCCTGGGAGGAGGCAGCCACTCCCAGGGAAGGAGCTTCTCCAGTAGCATAAGATAAGTAGCGAGACCTAGAAAGACGAGGAGGAGGGACACTATAGCAAGCCTTCCCCTGCTCCCTCTTCTCGGAAAGCCAGCTCTCCACTTCACTAAGGGCCTTCTTGGATGAGGACGAGAGAACCAACTTAGGAAGTCCAGCAGTGTCAGAAGGCTGACTGCTCATCATAAAAGATGAAGCAGGGAACGAAGGAGTCGCAGAAGAGAAGAACCCTGGGAAGTTCTAAAGTAAAAACCTCAGAAGGGATACATAAGGAGTCGCTGGAGAATCTTGATCAAAATCCTCTTCTTCAAACGAAACAGGAGACAAGGGAGCATCCGATGGAGGTGCCTTAACAGTGGAAGAGGAGCCAAAGCTGGATCCAGACTTGAGGCCAACTGACAATTTGTCGCCGAACTGGATGAAGCTGGCACTTGTAGCTAAGAGGCCAACATCAAAATACTGGCTGGTTCCCCCGAGGCACTGGCAGCA
The DNA here is from genome assembly GCF_040412425.1 of Macrobrachium rosenbergii. Lineage (NCBI taxonomy): Eukaryota > Metazoa > Arthropoda > Malacostraca > Decapoda > Palaemonidae > Macrobrachium > Macrobrachium rosenbergii. Next base: position 14,621,505 of record NC_089754.1, read on the forward strand.
GGCAGAGGAGTAGATGCACGTCAACGTGTCAGAGCTCTAGAGGAAGCAGATGCGTCAAGGAACTCTGGCACTTCAGGAAGCTCAGGTACTTCTGGAAGCTCGGGCACTTCAGGAAGTTTGGACGCTTCAGGAAGCTGAGCTGTGTCAAGGCGTTTAACTGAAGGCAGGCGTTCAGGTAATAATGGCGCTCAGCTGCTACTGGGCGCTCATCACATGAAAAACGCTCTTCAAGTACAGGGAGCTTGGCTTAATCTGGGGACTTAGACAAAGAACTTTGTTGTACACTAGAAGCAGGGCGCTTGGAGTCAGAAAGACGCTTCTTAAACGAAGAGGAGTGACTAAACACTCGTTCCTGGCGTACAGGAAAGGAGAAGCGCTCAGGGCTGTCCCACTTAATGCCTGAGAGGAGGCTCTCTCAACCTTTTGCTGGCCAGTCGAGGAGCTTGATCCTTGGAAGAAGAGTGCTTCTTCAAGGGGCGTGAATCGTCAGGAAAACGCCATTCTGTACGGAAAGAATCTCCCGAACTAGACGAGAGCTGATGCACATCCGAGATGCCTTTCCAGTGGCTGTCTCTTAACGCAACCTGGGATGCAAAAGGCTGGTCTGAGGGGGCGACTGCTTGTGGGCAGACCCCACTGACCTCCCTTGGGCTAACGGTATGCCTCCTCCCTGGTTCAGGGGAGTATGGCAGTGACCATGCCTAGGAGAATCAGTGGGACAAACAGCCACCTCCTCCACTAACACTTCACTTTCACTTTTCTTGTCGAACTTATCTATAAGGACATACATCGATGTCCCTAACTGGGCCACTATACCTACCACCATCTTGATTCTCTGATCAAATTTATTTTCCATCATGGCAAAGCTATCGGGCTCGGAAGTGTGAAAGCCCGGAGCAGGAGTAGGTGGTCTAGGAGTATGGACTGATACAAGGGAAACAGGAACAATAGGAGGAGATACAGCAGGAATATCTACATCATTAGATTTAGGAGTCATCTGACTTGCTAATTTCTCTCTGGCTTTACCAGCTGCCTTCCTCTTGCAATCTCTCTCTAATTTATTTAAATGAGAAGTCAAGGTCTTCCATTTATGTTTGTCCCAATCGCTGCATTCATCACATGTCAAATCAATGGTACAAACTTGCCCTCTGCAATTTGTGCACAGGGTATGAGAGTCATAAGTTCTTTTTGTTAACCGGATATTACAGCCTTTACTGCAATACCAGAAACTAGAAGAGCTAGTGTCTGACATACTAACTAGCTAAAAGTCAAAATCAGTAACAAAGTCAAATAAGGAAAAAAAAAAAAGCATAGCTGAAAGGCTACCATACAAAGAATACTTCACTGGATGGGAAGAAACAACTGTCAAAACCAAGCTGCTTAGTCAACATGGTGTGTGGACGATACAAGCGGCAGAAACAAACTGATCTATTGGTTTAGTTGTTCCTCTATCTTACCCCAAAAGTGGGCGGGGTCTTGTTACCTACACAAAACAAAAGATTCGCTACCGCGAATTTCAAAATTTAAGCTGCCGTTCAAGTAGAAAATCTTAACTAAGTAATTACTGGGTAAGTTACTTATATAAAACTTTAAACTTTAACATGTATCCACCGCCACAACGCAAAACACCATGAACCAACTGTGACCAAGGCTACCTGACCAAAGGTTGTGCTTCAGAAGTACAGTACTGTATTCTCTAAGGAAAGCTATGTAGATGTGACTGTTGGCTGGTAAGGAGACAAGCTTGCCTCCTGAAAATGCTAATCTAGCTCTGCCTGCACAGGTTCCAGTGGGAGGGGGGGTGGGGACTCAGCCCTTTCAGATTCCCTAGGGTATGAAGTGCACCCTCTTCAGGCAAGGAGGTGTCACACCACCTCTGCTCCCTGGTTCATTCCCGGACTTGATAGCCACTCAGCCTGTAGCAAGAGAACAGGCATTCACACCACCACTCCAACATGCCTTCACAGCAACCTGTGGTCGAGAGGTCGCATGGACCAAAGGAAATCTCTCCCTTGAGGGGAAGCACTCAGTCTGCATGTATTCCAGAGAATGCACACATGCTGAACAAGAAAGAGGTGCAGGTTCTCCTCTACACACTCCAGAAGAGCAAGGGGAACCTAACCATTGCTGAAGAAGACAAGGTGCACAGACACAGCATATGCTTTGGAATGGATTGCTAATGCCCATCTCAACGCAACTCCTGGAAGGAGGAGGACAGGTGCTGTCTCAAGCAACCATGCTCACTCGATCAATGGACTGAGCAAGCACAGGCTCATCCAGGTGTAAACCTGAGAGTTCACAGGAGGAACTCTCAGGAGGAAGAGGCAGGAGCAATCCTGTCAAAGTGGGAAGGTGCAGAAGCACCAGCCCTGCTAGAGGTATGATGATTGAGCAAGGCTAAGGAGCCCGCCCAGACATTTTACTTGAGGCCTTGGACTTTCCCTTTTTCTTCTGCCTAAGCAGTGGGAGAAAGTCCAGGGATGAGAAGGGGGATGAAGAAAGAGAAGCATTCTAGTTCCGAGCATGTTTTATCTTCATTGTGAAAAAAACAAGAACAGAAAATGACACATTATACAATCAAGCAAGCAAGTAGACAAGGGTAGCAGGCTACTAATCTAGGTATTGTAATGACTGAACACGGTGGACAGCAAGTGAAGTATGTCTGCTCTATCTGGTAACTGAAGAATAAGTGAATGGTAACAAATGGTGAATAATAGGTATTTCTCCACTCACCACCCCCCTTTCCAACTGTTAACTATCTTGTTACCTAGTTCAACGATTGATCTAACTCCTGCTGAGTGACTAGTGATGGTGAGTGAGAGTATTCCCACACTCACCCCCTTTGACCTCCAATCTACTATCTTGTTACCAAGTTCAACAGTCATCCCAGCTCGCACTGAATAAATACTCCCAAATAAAAAGTAATGATTTTCATTCCCATAAAAACAATGTTTTTGTGAGACCATTATTCATGATATGGTGAAAAATAAATACAGTATATCGGAGTCTACATTTTCTTTGGTATCTCTGTTTCCATCAGAGAAAACACGACATTTTTATGATAAAATAGTTTCATATATACTTAACAAGTAATTACATAGCTATTGGTTCCCTAGCCTACGGCAGCTTAAAAATTAAAAATTTGCGCGGTGGCTCTGTTATTATTAGTGTGTAAGTGACAACGTCCTGCCCACCATCAGGGACTTGAGGAAACAACCCAGCGGACAGCTCAATTCGTTTTATGCTCTAATGTCCATGCAGGGGAAGGAGGGCAGGCTCCAATAATGTAATTACTTGTGTAAGTATATATAAAACTTTATTTTATCATAAAAATGTAATTTTTATATAAGTAACTTACCAATTAACTACATAGCTGACTCCACATTGTTTGGTGGGAAAGAGCATCCCCCCGTGAATATAGGGGGTTCACTGTACCTGAGGCGCCTCACTGGACAGAGGAGTCTTTCCTCTTCCTCAAGTCCTAAGATATCCATAAGGTTCTTGATGACGAAAGATCTAGGCCAGGATTAAGAAGGGTCCCCGTTCTTTGTGAGGAAACCAAGAGAAAGAGAGCAGACTGCGTCCTCTTGTACAAAGCCTATTCTCTTGTCTATTGTCTGCAACTCGCTAATACATTTGGCAGTAGTGAGAGCCACTTAAAAGAGAGTCTTTTTCATGAGAATCCTGAGGGAAGCAGAATGAAGAGGTTCGAATTGAGGACCTGAAAGCCACTTAAGTACAACGTTTAGGTTCCAAGAGACGTTGGAAGAATTTCTTTCTTGGACGTCTTTTTCGTGAGATTCCTGAGGGAAACAGAATGAATAGGTTCAAATTGAGGGCCTGAAAGCAACTTACGTACAACGTTCAAGTTCCAAGAGACATTGGAAGAACTTTCTTTCTTGGACATATTAAAGGATTTGATCAGATCAGTGATATCTTGATTAGAAGACAGGTCCATTCCTCTGTGCTTAAAAACTGAGCTGAGCATCGACCTATACCCTTTGTTGGTAGAGGTCGATAGCTTCCTGACGGACTTTAGGAAAATAAAAAAGTTGGCTATTTGGCTTATAGATGTCTCAGAAGAAGAGACGTTATGGCGGCTGCACCACCTTCAGAAGACTGTCCATTTTGATTGGTAGAGCTTTGTAGGAGAAGCTAGTCGGCAAATTGCCTCTTCAGCTTGTCTCAAAAACCCTTTTGCTCTGACAAGGCGCTTGGCAGTCTGAAGCCCATCACAGCCAGAGCAGATAACCCTTGGTGGAATCTGAGAAAGTGGGGTTGTCAGAGCAGAGACCGTTTTTGTGGAAGGAGTCTTGGGTAGTCTACCACGGGTCGAATCAAGTCTGAAACCATTCCTTGTTCGGCCAAAATGGGGCTACAAGGGTCATGGAGGTGTTCTGATGCGCCGACAGCTTGTTGATTACTTCCCTGATCGTTCCGAAAGGAGGGAAGGCGTACACATCTAAGTCTGTCCAGTCCAAAAGCATGGCATCCGTGCTCCATGCTTGAGGATCTGGGACCGGAGAGCAAAAGAGGGGAAGACGATGGTTTCTCGACATTGCGAAAAGATCCACTGTGGGTTTGCCCCCACAGTTCCCACAGGTTGTAGCAGACTATTGGGTTTAAGGTCCATTCGGTTGGAAGGACCTGTTTGAGTCGGCTTAATTTGTCCGCAATCACGTTCAATCTCACTTGAATGAACTGGGTGACGAGAGACTTGGTTCTCTTCTGCCCAAAGCAAAAGTCGCTTTGCCCTGTTCTTTCTTAGCGACCAGCCAGGCACGAACTTCTTTGAGAGCTTTCTTTGAGGAGGAGGAAAGAACTAGCTTGGGTAATCTGGTATCTTCTGACGAATGCTTTTTCATGAGGATGGTAGAAGCTGGAGAAGTAGGCGAAGCAGGCACGAAGAAGTCAGGGAAATTATCCAGGAGGAAACAGAGAAGAGATGAGTAGGAAGAAGAGGGAACTGTATCCTGAACTCTCTTCTCCTCTGAAGAAATAGGAGACAATGATTTATCCTTGGACTCTGGAGCAGAAGAGATTTCTTAAAAAAATCCATAAGCTCAGTCAATTGGCACTTAAGTGGGGCTAATGAATCTTCCTAGACCGATGAGGAAGATGGAATAACAAAAGAAGGTGCATGGGCTCCAGAAGCAGATGCTGGGAGTTCGGTTGTTGGCGTTGGAAGTTCAGGAGTTGGCACCGGGCGCTCCAGAGCGAAAGTCTAGGGCGAGACAGCGGGAGTCAGGCACTCATCAGCAGTATTCTGGCGCAAGATGGCAGGCGGCGGGCGCTCATCAGCAGTATTCTAGCGCGAGTCGGCAGGCGCCGGGCGCTCATCAGCGGAAGTCTGGCCCGAGTCGGTGGGCGCTTGGCGCTCGGAAGAAGACGGGCGCTTAGAACGCTTATAGTGCTCAGGAATGTCTCTGAAGAAATGATGAAGATGAGCAGGAGAATCAGGCTAGACTTGAAAACTGCAGGAAGGTTGTGGGCTAGTCTCCCTGTACCTCTTGACAGCCAGGGGAGAAGTGTCTCTAATATCCACATGTCTCTTGAGTGGGTGCAAAGAAGAAGAGTAGAGATGTAGCTTCTTGTGCTTGGAAAAGATCTCCATAGTTTCTTCCCTTGTTTTTAAAGCAGTTTCTAGCATGTTACCTCCCAAGATTAGTAGTGTCTATTGATTCTTATTTTGACATAATATCCTTGCAGATGAGCACAAGCTTAGTACAATACCTGTTCCAATGAGTGGCATATCTGCAGATAGCAAAACTACAGGCCCATTTCTATTCTCCCTGTGCTCTCCAAAGTTGCAGAAAGCTTATTTTAAAGCCAATTTACAAGTACAGTACAGGGTGTCCCAGTTATCGGCGGGGGTTCTGTTCCGACGGCTTGACGATAAGCAAAAATCGCCAATAACAGAAAATCGGCAATTTTTGGCGGTTATCAGCGTCAGTGCCGATACTCGAGTATCAGCACTGATAATCAGACATCGGCACCTCTGTTAGGTATGTATTGGCGCCAATACCCAATTACCAGCGCTGATAAGCGGAAATCAGTGCATATCGGTGCCGAATTCGCCGGACAAGCGCTGAAAAACAGGATCGCTGATAACCGAGCCAGCTGATAACTGGGGACTGCCTGTATGTTGAATCCAAAGGAATGTTAGCTGATAGTCAATATGGATACTGTATAGGAAGCAGTTTGGTACCTACAATGCTTTTTGAGATTTGACATGCCATTTGCAAGAGAACCTTGATAAGGGTTCTAAGTGCAGAGTAATTCAAATGAATTTTACCACTGCTTTTAATCTAGTAAATCAAAAGGCACTTATTATGATCTTCAGAATCTTTGTGCGAGTGGATATGTTTTAGGATTACTTCAAGATTTCCTTACATACAGGCAGCAGCGAGCTGCTGTTGATGGGTCCTTTAGCGAACCAAGACCTATTGTGTCATGAGTTCTTCAGGGTAGTGTTTTTGGTCCAATGTTACTTTTGGTATATACAATTGATATAGTTGTTGGCATGGAAAACATTGTTCAGTATGCCAATGATGCAACATTTATGGGTGTAGTAAATATAAGAATATACAATTTAGGCCAAAGGCCAAGAACTGGGACCTATGAGGTCATTCAGTGCTGAAACAGAAATTGACAGTAAAAAGATTTAAAAGGTGTAACACGAGGAAAACCTTGCAACTGCACCATGACTCAATTGTTATGAGACGGTGGAAAGTAAGTAGGAAGAAAGAGGATATGAACAGAAGTGCAGTAAATGGAATGAAAGGGGTTGTAGCTATGGGCCGAAGAGGACCCTGCAAAGAACCTTAAGTAATGCCTACAGCACCACACCCCCTCTACAGACGTGGGTGTAGTAAAGTCTCCACTAACGAAAAATGAAACTGCCCTTAGTCTCAATCATGACATGAAACAGATTAGTGAATGGCATAGTCAGTGTGAGGCTTAACTCCAGTAAAACGAAAACACTATTGACTAGTAGATCTAGAATTGATTTTCCACCCCATCCTCCCCTTAAGGGATGGGACACTGCTTTAATGAGTCCAAAGCTTTAACTACAGGCAGTCCCCGGTTATCAGCAGGGGTTCCATTCTGAGGGTGTGATGATAACCAAAAATATGTGATTTTTGGTGCTTTTTTCGGCGATTTTGGGACCGAAAATTGTTATCGGCAGGAGTTCCATTCCAACGGCGTGATGATAAGCGAAAATTGCCAATAAACAAAAATCAGTGATTTTCAGAGCTAATCAGCGCCGATAATTGGAGATCGGCACCTCTGTTAGGTATGTGTCAGTGCCAATATCCGATTATTGGCGCCGATAAGCATAAATTGGTGCCGAAAATCGCTGATTTTTGTCGCTAGACAAGCACCGTAAAACTGGATCACCGATAACCAGGGACTGCCTGTACTTGGTGTAACTTTTGACACATCTTACTTCTGAGAGACATATAATGAAAGTGTCAGTAAATGCTGCACAGAAGTTAGGTATTGTATGTTAGGCCTCATATCTCTATATAGTAAACCCCCTGTATTCGCAGTCTCACTATTCACAGATTTCTGTGGAATGTATATACACATTATTTGCAGAAAATTTGCCCATTTATGGTATTTTTCACTGAGAAATATTCACTAATTACTGTATTTTCATATAATTTTCATGACTAAACGCACTTTTTGTGATAAAACTATTCAAATACTCAGGTATAACCATTTTTAGAGGATTTTTTGTGTTTAAGCTATCAAAATAGGCAGTTCTAAGTGTTTTTAGAGAGGTTTTAAGTATTTGCAGATTTTAACTATTCACGGGGGTGGGGGGTTGCGGTATGCATCCCCCACAAATATGGGGGGTTTACTGTAACATTAATAAGATCAGTGCAACTTGTTTTAGGCCATTTGTCCTTCCTTTACTAAGGTACTATTCTCTGGAGTGGATGTCTGCCTCTGCCAGAGATTTATCTCTCATAGAGAGTGGTTCATGGTGGTAGGTTTCTGTTTCCTAACATTAGCAGTTATGACTTGGGTCATTGACAGGTGGTCTCGTTTGTAAATTTTTCATAAGTCGTATTTTAACAGAGATCTTTCATTCACAATCGATCCCTGATCCTCTTTTCCTGCCGAGAGTGATCAGATTTGCTAAACAAGAGCATCAGTAGGCAGTAAATGTGCCTTGATATCAAACTTCTCAGTTCCAGAGGTCCTTTATTTCTCACAACATTGGACGGTGGAAGTCTCCCTGAGGATGCTGTACAATTGGAACCTCAAAAGTTCAAGCAAAGATACGATGCATTACTACCCTAATTATTCATTTCTTTATTATTTTTTTTGTAATAACTGACCTCTTCTTTCTGTATTTTCTATTACCTTCTGTTACTTCTTTCAAATCAGCACATATTCCTTGGAAGCTCAAATTTCGAGTCAGTGGTCAATGTGGGCTTGCTCCATTTGAATAGGGTTCATTTTCTGAATGATGATGATAATTTATACTTCTATAAGAATAACTGAACAATAGTCTCCCTTTAACTGGACACCCAAGGTTAAGCTCAACTGAAAAGATCAGGTATAGATGGGCCCTGTGATCGCCACCATGAGATCAGTGAACTAACAAATAAGCTCAGTGATCTTATGAGTGATGTTCCCACTCTGCCTGCTGGGGTTCTGATATAATGGAACCCTCTGGCTCCATCATATCCCTGAAAGTGCAAGGAGATTCCCCTCTCAAGAGAGAATGACATGGCCCCTGTGATCGGTCAAGGGCATATGGTCTAAGATCAACTACACTGGTACTGATCAAAGTCCAAAGGCTGAGGATGACCCATGAACAGTTCCCAACCATGGTCATCACTCCCAAAAGGTCCCCCATGATGGACAAAAGCTCAAGGAATAGAGGACACTGGAAAGCAAACATGAGCATAACTGTGCGAGCAAACCTCTGGGGTGTGAAACACTCCAATAATAGACTGAGGAGCTGCACAATCATGGCATGAAAATCATCATGATATATATACCTGTATAGGTATCGCATAACAGTAACCTGTTACGCATGACCCCCACCTGTATGCATGTCTAGATGACCGTGCACACTGAATTAGAACGTATCAATGACTTCAACATGAGCTTTGAAGGCAAGCATGATGCAACAGTCAGGGGTAGTCCCCCATTTGGTAAACCATGGGAAGATTCAGATCGCTGAGTATGCTCAGAAACCCCCGTCAACCCTACCTGCAGTAGACTTTAAACTTGCAGGCAAGTGAACACTTCCATCAACCCTGAAGTCCAGGGGACTTCCTATGTGAGGGCTTCTTGGACCTCTCTTTCCTGCAAGAGGAAAAGGAGATGAAGTAAAGGATGAGGAAGAAGAGGAGCTTGATAACTTCTTACTCCTCCAGAGGTGCAGGTGATCTGGCTGAGGCAAGGACAGCAGATAGCAAAGGAGCAGTAGCCATGTCTGGTGTATGGGGTATCCCCCACAGGAAGGATGACCACTACTGGAGTCTTACAGCACTGATTTCCTTAGCACGTGTAACATAAGCAGACGAAGACCCTCCAGACTTAGCCAAGCTAAGCAGATGAGGAATGCAGAAAAGGATGAGATTTCTGGAATATTGTGGGAAAGGCCAAATCTTCCAAGGTACTCCATAGACAGTTATTCCTGAAGCAGTCAAAGTGTTAGGGGAAAACAGTAGTGAAACACGTGCAAAAAGCAGAGGTCCTACCTGGGAAGAGCCCAGCACACATACTTAATAGCACATGCAGATCACTCACCATCCCATGTATATCACCTCTCAGAATGAACAAGCAGGTGGGAAGGGGGGGGAAGAAGGACCAGAAAAATTTTGGTGGCATCAAAGGGAGAATTCCCCCTTGAAGACACCTGTGAATGCTTTTTAGACCTCTTCATCATTCCCAAACCTTTTCCGCTAAGAGGAATGTCAGGATAGAACACAGCTTCCTCACTTTACAGTTTACCTTGTTACCATGCTTCAATGACTGATTCAAACTTGTGCTGAGGGATACTCTTACATATGGGTGACTGTATTTCCATAGGAACAAGTTACATTTAAGGGGCGCAGCGACCGCCAAATTTCAAGGAATTATCAATTTTATTTTCTTACAGTTTTGGACTGATATATGTTTAAATAAACATGTCCTGAAATATTACTGCTGAAAAAGTTTTTTAGGTATGTTTTTTTTTTACATATTTCTTCACTGCATTTACCAGCCTTGGAGCAGCATTGAGAAAAAATTTTCGCAAAATTTCTGTATGACTTTTCAGGTGAAAGTGAGAAATATACTTTACTTTCCTACTAAATTACACATTATCTATGATAAAAACTGGTTTTCTCTCGAAAGATATAATATCAGAGTAAATATGTATCTGTGCCTCTGTGAGTGACAAATTGTTGTATAATGTCTGTATGACTTGCCAATTCTGGATAGTAGAAAGTGAGAAATTTACTTTAGTATCCTAATAAAACTACCCATTTTCTATGATAAGAGCTGGTTCGTTCTCTAATAAAAATATCAAATCAGAGTAAATATATATATCTATTTATCTTGATATTTTGAACTCGTCATAGCCATATCACAGATGCACCATGCCAACTAGTATATATATTATATTTTATATTTCTTGTCATATTTTTACTGTGTATTTTCGGAAATATGAAACTACTAGGTAACAGTTCCTAACAAAGCATCGGGTTTCCTGGCAAAGGTCGGGTTTTACCAATAAACCATCTCGATTAGTGTGTGGTTCTGGTCCAAGCGATATCCTAGTGCTTTGTAACATATTTCCTTTTTGGATTTTCTTACCATGTAGTGCATTCATGCAATTCCATTGCCATAAGCAAGAGAAGTACCACCCCTACAATGGAGAAATTTCAACGACTGCATGTCGTAAGTGGTTACGAAGAGAGGGTTGAAGCAAACGGAAAGCGTCTCGCCTGGGATAGCAACAATGCCAGAACTCCCATATCTATGGAAGAGGTTTGTTTTCCTATATCAGTGATATTCGAATTAGTGATTAGTGATCTTCTAATTAGTGATTATTATTTTTCATAATAATTATAATTAAATACGACCAACAAGCTTGATTTTACTACAGTGAGTTGTCATCTGGCTCATGACTTGTATAGGCTTGATTGTTCAGCATTTGCTTATACAGTAGTTGCTTGTTTATCTGCCTCTCCAATATCTGAACGGAAAACATGTATAGTGGTAGCATATATAGTAATGAAGTATTTTTATAGGTTATAAAGAAAACTTTTGAGCAAGTGTAAAATGATGGGAACAAACCTTTCCTAGAATACCATGTCCTGGCCTAACCTCATTAAGGCATTTATTTTTATAAAATTTATATGGAAAAAATTTCACACTGATAGCATACAGCCTATTATTTTTTTACAGTTTTTTTATAGGTTAAGGAGAAACCATTATACTGATAGCATATATTAATGAATTTTTAAGAAAAAAACTTTGCACTGATTATATATACATATATATATTTTCACTGTCTGACCTCTCTGCCTTGCTTCTTAATTGAATAATAAAAATTTACCTTTGTTAAAAATAAGAGGGCAGACAATGTAGGCTGTTAGCATGTGAAGAAGTGTGTGGGAAGCAGTGTTTTCAAATTAAATTTGCCAACAGGAGAGACTTTTAGCTTAGAGGGATAGTTTTTTGCTAGGCTAGACCTATTCTGTGTATTGGAGAGACTACTGTCATTTCAAGTCAAGCAGAGTTTTTGAAGCAAACAGTGAGATGATGCCCAGCGTCACGAGACTCTAGACTCAGCTGCCACAGAGCACGGACATCCTTTGTTTTCCCTCCTTTATTCAAGCAAGGGAGAAAATTGTTACTCTGGCGGACCATGGAATCTTATGCATTAGCTAACCCAGTGGTAAGCCTGAGATGACAATTACTCCCAGTTCTCTTTCCCTTCAATTGAAACTCATTTTTCCTTGTTCAAATTTTCCTTTCCTAAAGTCACTGACTAAGTAACCCTAGTAAAACATCCCATTTATGAAGTCATCTATTAAGTACAATTATTGCTGTCTAGTGAAGTCACATAACTTATCCTCCATGGTGTTCAAGTATTATTCTTGACCTAAGAATCATCCCCTTGTGATTAAGTGATGACAAGTGAGAGTTTCTGTAAAGCAAGACTGTTATCTGGATGTCTTTTTCCAGAATTGTGTACGCCTTGGGCCTGAACAAACATCCTCTTTCTTGGAGAAGAATCTGCATCCTCAGTACCAAGAAGCCTCAATTCGACCTTGCAGTAAATGCCTGATACAGCATATGAGAGGCACATACATCTGGTGTGTTCATTCTATTTAGCACAAAGGTTTGCCCTAAGTAGGACTAATATGCTGAGCTGCTGTTAGCTCCTGTAAATAATCCATTTCACTCTATTTTACTTTTGTTGACACTAGTGTTCCAGTAAGTTTGCTGAATTCATTCATGTGGCTATGAATAATCCTCTATTCTTTGTTAACTAGTGTTAACTGGCAACCTGATCTATTCAATACCTGTCCTTTAGAGTTAAAATTTTAGCCTTAATTGACAGAATTATGTGGGTCTTAGGTAAAGCAAGGCAATATAAACCATATAACTAATTATTAAACTTATTAGCTGAATGAGCCACGTAACAATGGCGTTATCTTGCCACGATCCCTGTAATTAACTAATTAGCTGATGCTAGCTATCCCACAGAGATATAAAGAACTTGGAAAATTAAATATGAATTAATTCAAAGATAAAAGTCAGATCATATTAATTTCATGCAATATTCTCCCAAGAGAAGAAGTATACAGGCCAAGGAAAAAATAATATTAATATCATTGTTATTATATGAATACGAGAGAGTAGGTAGGAAAGAGAGCAATAAATGAGCGCATTTACAATTTACAAATAGGAAAGTTAGAAACTACTAAGTTAAAAATACACCACAGTTCAGGCAGGCCTGCATTCCAGTCAAGGTCATAGCGGAGTTACCAAGTCAAGAGTTATTATTTGCTATTTGCCGGCTAACAAGTAATGCATGATATCAAATTTTTTAACTAGTTAGCTATTGCATGACAAAGAACAGCGGAAAGAAAGAGAGGAACAGAGGAAGTATGCTGAAGAACAGAGGAAGTATGCTGAGGCACAGAGGCAGCTGGAAGATGCAAGAGAAGAGAAGAAAAGACAGCAAGAATTAGCCCTAAAAAAAAAAGGAGCTCGAGCCGGAGAAGGCAAGAAAGGAAAGTGCTGAAGCTCTGGCTGTCCAACAAGCCTCCAACCCAACACCTGCTGCACCAAATGCTCCTATATCAAGCATTAATTCCCTAGTCCCCCAAGTGGACTGAGGAAGAGCCAGAAGCATGGTTGGAGGAAATAGAGACCCTCTTTGAAAATTACAACACCACCGAGACAGAGGGCCTTGGTGCTTGCTAAGCACATGGAAGGTACAGCTAAGGCAGCCTCTGCTCACTGGAAAAGAGTCAAAGAGGCAACATGGCAGAAGTTCACAGGGTCATAACAAAAGCCTACGAAATAACCCCAACGAAATGGAGACAGTAGTTCCGAGGTCTTGCCAAGGAAGTTGGTTGGTCCTGGACCGAATGGGCATGTCACAAGACCCAGTCCGGTACACGCTGGTTTGACTCCCTGTCGTGCACCACATTTGAGGACCTGTTCAATCAGACCATGCTGGAGGATCTTTTCCAATGCGTTCCTGGGTCCCTTGCTGTATATCTAAATGACAATCAGCCCACAACACTTATGGAAGCCTGCTGTATAGGTGATTCCTGGGAAACCTACAACCAGTCCCACAGCATATCTCAACGGCGCATAGTACCACCTGGGTACCTCTCAGGCTCGATTCGCCCTATGGACAGACTACCTAGCAAGCCTACATGCACCCACTGTAAGAGGGTGGGGCACACTGACTCTGATTACCACTACAAGTTGGGCACCCAACAAGCCACCTCCTACCAATAACCAGAACTCCACTCCATCTACTTCCACTTAATCTTCTCCACCAACAGTCATCACAGGTAACCAAGCCCCCACAAAGGGCCCTTGTTGATCCTGTATTGCTGCCGGCCACTGTAGTGCAGGACATCCAGCCTGCCCAAATCATGTCCCTGCCCCCAAGTTCATCAATTTAATAAGCACCTTGATCTCCGCAGCCGGGCTGCAGAAGATACCTCACCCCGGTTACGGTAGTCACTGGAGCCGACATTAGCCTGATTGACAGGCCCCAAGTGCCAGCCAGTGCCGCAGCTGACGAGAAAACTCGGTGGGAGATGAAATGGGTAGAGGGCCACACCAGATAAATAAGTATACCTTAGTTTAACCAGACCACTGAGCTGATTAACAGCTCTCCTAGGGCTGGCCCGAAGGATTAGACTAACAGTATTTTTATGTGGCTAAGAACCAACTGGTTACCTAGCAACGGAGACCTACAGCTTATTGTGGAATTCGAACCACATTGTACCGAGAAATGAATTTCTATTACCAGAAATAAATTCCTCTAATTCTTCATTGGCTGGCCAGAGAATCGAACGAGGGCCCAGCAGAGTGCTAGCCGAGAACAATATCGACCCGTCCAATGAGGAATTTGGGCCACACCAATCCCAAAGTTGAGCTCCGGGTGACGACACCCTGGGGCACGCTATCTCACTGCCTTGGTGTAGCAAGTGGAATCAAGCCTGAAGTGGAATTCCTGTTGGGTCGGGACCTTCTCTGGAGAAGCCCTTCCCAACACCATTCCATAGCTACGCTACCTCCACAATGGAGGCATTGACTGTAAGATCAACAAACAAGAGCACAGTCACTTGGACTGGCATGCCACCAAAACAACATGAAATACCTTCCGCCTGCTGAAGTGGTCGACTGAAGGGGCACACTCCGTGAAATTCCAGGCCTAGTCCTCCCTCTTCATGAAAGTCCTCCCTCGACATGAAAGAACACTAAAGGGAAGCAGTACTGCTGTAGAGCATTCAAGGTGACAGACCACTCCACTAGTTGGGAAGGCTGCCCAAATAAGCAATGCCCAGCGGATGCCCCAGATCAAGCATCTCCAAGAGGCTCTGACCTCCAGCTGGGACAGGAATCTGTCTCAGCCCAACTCAGGCCATCTGCAAGGTATTGCACCTCCGGACCCCTTGTCAGTTATGCCTGACCATCAATCTCTGCCAGTACCACTTGCGAGCTCTGAGCAGTGCCATGCTCCATCCGTCTTGAACACTGAGCCACTACTAGAATTGGACCCTGTGCCTGGCCCTACCATGGCGCCGGATCCAGCTCATGAGATCTTCCTACGGGAGATCCAGGAACCTTCACAGCATTGATCCTAACAATGTGTAAGCCTCCACCACCAAACACTACTCCTTCCTCCCCAAATCTGTCATCCGTCCCCAGAGGATGAACTGGCCTCCTTGGACGCAGAGGTTGAGACCGCTCTTTCTCTGGTTGTTGCAGCAGCCGGAGTAGGGAGCTCTCCAATAGCCTCTAAGGTTATCCCCGACTTCGCGCCCGATAGCCCTTCTGGCCTTTCCCCAGTCAGTACCCTCATCACCTCCTAGGACTCATAGATAGGTCTTGGAAGAAGCCAAAGAAGAAGAAGAAGAAGGGGCAGAAGAGAGCCCAGTAGTTGCAAGAGCCACAAGCTTCCCCTGGCACTCGTGCCTCCTTGGCACAGTGCCTTTCCATCTCAGAGTGATCCTGGCTCCTGCCCAGAGGAGGCAGCCGGCATGATCTCTGCGGTAGTAACAGCCTAGACCACCAGTAGTAGTAGTAACCTTGTCATTTAAATCTTGCAATGAGCAGCAATAACTAAGTAAGTATAACATGTTAAGCCAGTAATCGTAACTACTGTGAGTAGAGCCATTGAGCTCATGACATGCATGGCATAATACCTCAATTGAGAAAAGCATTTTCCATTTAAAAAAACTCATTTAGGAACTCAGGTTACTTCTTTGTACATTCTAGTGTAAGAAATTGTATAAATGTACGAATATTGTAACTTAGCTAGTTCACTGTCATTTATGTTGGTGCTACGGCAATGTTCTAATGGGTTATGTCATAAAAGATACAACTGAATGTACCTGTCTTGGACTGAATATCATGATCATCAGAGGTAGCATGTAAATAATGTAAAATCCGAAAATCAGAGGTATGTATTGGCAGCAATACCCAATTATCGGCACTGATAAGCAGACGTCGGTGATTTTTTATGCAGAAAATTGCCCTATTTAGTTGCTAGACAAGCCCTGTAAAACCGGATTGCCGATAAC